>NC_086097.1:147796367-148101010 GCF_963921235.1 Mobula hypostoma | reverse complement strand
ATGTTCTCAGTATTTTTATATTTGCAGTTTGTCCTCTTTTGCACGTTGGTTGTTTGTCAGTCTTTGCCCGCTTTTGTAAAGCTTTTCAAAAATTCTATTGTAAGTCTCTTTATCCCAGAAAATGCCTGCAAGAAAATGAACCTCAAAGTTATATAGGGCAACATATACATGCATTGATAATAAATTTACCTTGAACTCTGGAAGTTCAAAAAGTTGCTGGTGATGAGATCTTGGTGTAATTTTCTTGGGCTTTCAAATCTTCTGACATGTAATGTTTGCTATGAGTGTGTGGGAAGCCAGCCACGGGTAAGAGAGGTTTTCATATATTCTCCATTGAAATTACAACAGTGGAGTGGAAACTGCACTGAAAAAATTACGCATGCTTACTTTATCTGGAAGTCCCCACATTAGATTCCCCAATATTGCGGAAAATAATTCAAGTTGTAAGTTTAGTTATATTGTGGATATTATATTGGACTGTTAATCCAGAGGCCTGAACAATAAAGTGAGTTTAAATTCCACCGTAGCTGTTTGAAAAGTTAAATTACAAGAAAAATCAAAAAAGGAAAAAAATGTATTTGTAAAAATTATCAATACTGCTTATTATTCTAAAAGCCAAATACTTCATTAGTGTCCTTTGGGGAGAAAATCTACCGTCTTACTTTTGGACAGTTAGTGACTCCAATCCTTCACCAACATGCCTTAGCTGACCTTAGATGCTAGACGAGTGAGAGGTGGACAAAATAATACAGCCTCGCTGGTGGAATGAATTAAGTTAAAGCCTGGCCATATTCTGTACTATATTTGTTTGGATACCTGTCACTCTGCATTGATCAGGTATGTTCAGTAATAGTTATAACAAATGGATTGCCTTTATCTACAGCTACATTTATAGTCCCATAGAATATAGAAGCTATAATTTTTTTTTCTTTGTTCTTTTCTTTTTTAAATTTAATATCCCATTTGTTTTATTTTGATTGAAGTGAATCGCAGGCCAGTGTATTAAATGTAAATGGCAAAGTCCTTTCTAGAGTCTATGTAGATTATATCAACCACACTGTCTTTGTCATACGTGTTGTAACATCTGTGAAAAATTCAATCTAACTGGTCAGATAAGATCTCCTTCTAACAAAGCCACATCCATTAATTAATCACAAACAAGAGCCCTTCCTGATCTGGACTGATCACAAGAACCTCATATCCATACAACAGACTGACCAAACTTATACATGTCAGACTCACTGGGCCATCTTCTTCGAGGAATCCAACTTCACCATCTCCTACCAACCCGGCTCTAAAAACTCTAAGGCAGATGGGATGTCTTGATAGTTAAACCCAGCAGAAACAGAGATTGACCCTCAGCCCATCATTGGATCCTCGCCCTGATCATCTGAGAGTTTGAGAAGCAGATCTCCCAGGCCCTACAGTATGAGCCTGCTCCGCTGACATGCCTGTTAACCACATGTATGCACTCTAAGGCACTCCAGTGGCTGCATTCCTCATCCCCCTTCAGCTATCCAGGTGTACAGTAGACTCTGGATTTTCTGCAATGCTGGCTTTGGTGGACCACCATAATCACAGATGTACATCAGTTCGTCATTGCCTGCCTTCAATGTGCCCTCTGGGCTGCTGTGGCCTCTAGCAGTCCCTTGACCCTTGACACCTGTGATCCCACATCACCATGGATTTCATCACAGGTTTGCCACCTTCCAATGGGGCCATGACATTGGCGGACCAGTTCTCTAAGGCAGTCCACTTCATTGCCCTCCCCAATCTTCCTTCAGCTGCTGAGACAGCGGACTTGATCTCCAACATGTCATTTACTTCCATGGCTTCCCTCAGGACATTGTGTCGGACTGGGGCCCACAATTCAACTGGCAAGCCTTCTGCTCCCTCCTCTGCACCTCAACGAGTTTGTCCACAGACCAATAGACAGTCAGCAAGTGGAAAACTTCTGTGATGCTTCACCAACTCCAACCCTTCCACATGGAAGAAGTATTGGCTTTAGGCCAAGCTATCCAACAACCTACACATCTAATCTGCCGCAGGTATGTCACACTTTGAAGTATTTCATGGCTTCCAACTCCCGTAATTCCCTGCAGTAGAGCCAGCGGTGGAGGTCATGTCTGCAAGGGCCCTGTTTTTCCATTATTGGAATGCTCAGAAAAGGGCACGGAGGGCCATCCTAGCTACCAACTGCACCTACCCCCGCTAGACCAACTACTAGTGGTGCCAAGCCACGCTACTCTGGCCCGGAGACAGTATTGGCTGTCCACCCAACATCTGCCCCTGTGCACTGACATCTGCAAGCTCCCGCTCCAGTTCATTCGTTCCTTCAAGAGTATTCATCATATCAATCCAGTCGCTTACCTTCTCCAGCTGCCACTGTCCCTCAGGATCACACCTACCTTCTACATGTCCTGCCTCAAGCCCGTTGTCAATGGACCACTCAACTCACCTGAGCCTGCACCTCTGGAATCCAGGATGCTGGAACATAATCACAGTTCACCAGTTGACAGATTCATGTCATTGTAGATAGGTTGTGCAGTACCTAGTCGACTAGGGAGGGTATGGCCTGGAGGAGAGGTCTTGGGACAATCCAGTTTCATCTTGGATCCATCCCTCAACTGGGAGCTCCACAAGACCCATCCAGATCATTCTGGGCCATCAGAAGCAGCCAGGGGAGGGGTGTCCTCTCGGGCCTGCACAGGCAGGCTCCACCTCATATCCACCCAGCTAATCAACTGCCAATCATTTCCAACTCACCACCTGCAGCCTATTTATACCCGGGTCTCAACCACAATCCTTGTTCACTTATCAAACCAGCCAGCCTCAACTAGTTTCTCCTAGCCTTCAGTTACCTTGTTGCCTGTGAGTTTAGTTTCTGTTGTCTCCTGCTTTGTGGCCCCTCGTGGCTTGTTGTTTTCCAGTTTGTTATTAAAGTGATAGCTCACCACTGAATGGTCTCCATTGCTCTGCTTTTGGGTCACGCCTCCTCTATATTTCCTGACACCTACCACTGACTTTAGACTCACAAGCCTACAATTACCTGGTTTATACAAGCTGACCTCCTTGTATAAAGGTACTGCGTTTGCTGACCTCCAGTCATTCAGACCTCATCTATGACCACCAAATACTTAAATTCCCCTCAAGGCTTCAGCAATGTGTATCCTTGCCTCCCATCTCCATGAGAGTTTATCCATCTTTAAGTCATTAAGGCATTCGATTACTCCTTTTTCATGGAAGCATTTAGAATTTCAGGGTCTGCTTCCCGTATTCTCCACTACTATCCCCTCTGCTCATAAGAAGTGTTCATTTGCGATGTTTATTTTCTTGCTTCATACACAGATTGGTCCTTTTGTCTTTGTACGCCACATTCTTTCTTTGGTTACTTGCTTTTTTAATGTGCATAAAATGCTTTAGGATTTTTGTTCATCTTACAGGTCAGTGATGCTTTGTGCTCCACCTTGCCCTTCTAATTTCTTTTATTAAATACCTCCAGCACTTTGGTATGATGTTGGTGAGGCAATATTTTGAAATATTGTGTTCAGTTTTGAGTACCTTGCTATTGGAAATATATCATTAAGCTGGAAACGGTGCAGAGGGGAGTCACCAGGACCCGAGGGATTGGGTTATGGAAAGAGGTTGATTAGATTGGGACTTCTTCATTGAAGCACAGGAGGATGAGGGGTGGTGTTACAGAAGTGTAGAAAATCATGAGGGCCATAGATAAGGTGAACACACACAGTCTTTTTCCAAAGGAACGAGAATCGGAAACTCAAGAGTATACATTTAAGATGAGAAGGGAGGACATTTTATTTGAAGTTAATGGTAACTTTTCACCCAGAGAGGGTGGTCAGTATATGGAATGAGCTGCCAGAGGAAGTGGTCGAAGCAGATACATTAACAATATTTAAAAGTTACCTGGACAGGTATATGGACAGGAAAGGTTTAAAGGATATGGGCCAAACGTAGGCAGATTAGTTGGGAATCCTGATCAGTGCGGACCAATTGGGCCGAAGGGTGTTTCTGTGCTGTAGGACTCTACGACTTTCTACATTCCTGAAGGGTCTCCCCTGTTTTCAGTTCTCTGCGCCTGCCTTTATTTTTCCCACTGTTCCTTATTAAGCCTTGATTATCCTCAATATCCAGGGTTCCTTGGATTTCTTATCCATATCTTTTACCCTTATGGGAACATGTTTAACCTGAATTCTCATTATTACACTTCTGAATTACTTTCACTTGTCCAATATAGTCAATTACAGATAATGTCATTTGGAGCAAATACAATTTGATCTTTTTGCACCAATTTACATCATCTGCAGTCAATTGTGTGAAAGAACTCAGCAAGTCAAACTACATCTATGGAGGCAAGGGACGACCGACATTTAGGGTGAAGACTCTGCATCCAGTCCTGAGCTCTTGCAGCAGTTTGTTCTTTGTTTTACAAACGATCTACCTGCAAGTGCCTGGTCCCAGTCTACTTTTGCCGGGTCCTGTTTAACGATTGCCATTTGTCCCCACACCTCAATACAAGAACTTAATAAGGAGAGTTATCAGATGAGGGAGAACTGTAAGACTTCTTCTCAGGTCTGTGTTTAGTTTCTTCATCAATTAACAGGAAAAACCACAGGAGGAGCCCTTGCTGTCAACAGTACCAGCTTCACCAAGTATAGATTCACCTGCATCAGTGTTGTATGAGCAGCAGTGACATCTCTGCCTTCTGCTTCTACTACCACCAACTCAATGTGAAAAGCCACCACTTCCATTCAGTGAATACGCTAGGAAGTTACCAAATTTGTTTTAATTTCAAATGTGTTTATTAATTTAATAACATTCTTATGATTCTAGACACTTTTATTAAGTATTTTCATTTGTGTTGTTCCTTCATCTGAAAAGGAATACTGGCCAGGAACCTGAATCTTTGGCTTTGCAAATAGTGAGAAAATCCTTTTGATTCACAAAATTCTGCCAAAATAAAAGCTTTCTGGGAACACTGTCCTTTCACAAATCAAGGAGTCACTGTCTTGCAAACAATACTGCGTCCACACCAAAGTAACCGAACACAGATTAGCTCACGGCTGTGTGGAGCACGTATATTCAGTCCGCAGGGGAGAGCCTGAGTGTCTTCTTGCCTACTGTTGTAATCTTGTTTGAGAGTTGAACTCGTGGACAGGTTTAAAATGTTGCAATGAGTTGGTAGGTGGATACGTTTCTTGTGTGATCTTGAGTGGATGAGGGAGGAGAAGCCTTAATCTTAAAGCTGGGGCTAAACCATTCAGGATTGAAATCAGGAAGTGATTCTTCTGGTAGAACAGAAGTCTGGAAATCAGGATGCTGGGGTTGAACAAGCCCAAGAGCAATAAACTGTGGTTGGGTTAGGATATGTGGGGATTTTCAACAAGTGCAAAAATAAAATAGGGTTGATGAACATGTTAGCCCTAATTTAAGTATGAAACAGGATAAATGAACTGAATGACCTACTCTTGTTCCAATATTCTACACCAAAAAACAAGTATTAATGTTAAATTCCATTCATCTGTAGATGCAACTTGAACAGAGTGGAAGTCAATGACTATGCTTTTCTATAGGGCCACCACACACCAGCTCATGCCTGACCCGATTCAGACAACGTCCGAACCCAAAACGTGATGATTTACCAGTAGGTGCAAGAACAACCAAGTGTAACATCTGTAACATCTATTGACTAGGAGTGGGAAGTTAAGAACCATTTGGGATGGCTGAGGGGTGGGAATGGGAATCTCTCATTACTTTTGTGTGCAAATCTCTTACTTTGATATCACATTTTTCTGTAAAATTTATAAAATGAGTTAGCTATATTCTATCAGTGCATTGGTGTAATAAATACATAATCTTCTCAGGTAAAAATGGAATAGCATGTTAGCCATCTACAGGATACAGAATGACTACCAATCTCCTATGCTGACCTCTACTGGTAAATGTTAGTTAATGTTGAAAGATTTTTCTCAGAGATAAATCAAATAAAAGCATCTGTTCATTGTGCTTTTGTGATCTTAGAAACTGTCTTGCAAGATTGGTATGGCCCAAGTAGCCAGTCTTGCCAGTGTTCTCTTGAACTTTCTTTACTTATTCCTCCTGGACCCCAGTCCTTGCTCCTTAAATATCAATGTCTCTGATGACCCTCACCAATTTTAATAGATGAGCCATAGAAAGATTCCTATCTGAATACTGCTCAGCTTGTATGAAGACTTTTCGCCCCAACACCACAAGAAACTGCAGAGTTGTGGACACAGCCCACTCTATCACAAACCCAGCTACGCTCCATTAACTCTGTTTACAATTCCAGCTCCCTCGAGAAAGCAACCAACACATCCAAAGGCCCCACCCACCCTGGCAATTCTCTCTTCTCCTGCCTCCCATCGGGTAAAAGCGAATTGTACCACCAAGCTCAGGGACAGCTTCTACCCCACCATTATAAGATACTTGAACATGCCTCTTGTATAAGAAAGATGAACTTTTGATCTCTCAACTTATCATGTTGTGGCCTTTGCACCTGATTCCTTTACCTCTACTGCAGTTTCTCTGTAACTGTAACACTATATTCTACTTTCTGTTCCTGCTTTTCCCTTTGTACTACCACAATGTACTTACTGTGTGTTTGGACTGATCTATATAGATGGCATGTAAAACAAAGTTTTTCACTCTATCTTGATACATGTGACAATAAGAAACCAAATACCAATGACTAATTAAGGCCCACTGTCCTGCTACCGTGCCAAATCATCCAATCCATTTTTACAGAACTGTCCAATGCTTTATGTTACTCCAGATGTTTCCCTCCTTAAATATTATAGACATAAGATTTGGGATTGCCATAAACAGCTTCTTCTTTTCATATTTTTATCTCATGCTCCTTTAGCCCTGATGATGCCTTATCACCAGGTTCCCACCATCACAATATGGACTTGTAGCCAGTACCTTTCTGTGATGATGACAAAGCAGGTGTTCAAGCTCAGGCCAAATTCATCTTTGAATTGAAGTCTGCAGTCCTGCTGCCAAATCAGAGGAGCTGACATGAGATCTTCACATCAACATGAGATGAAGGGCAGCTGATAACAAACCCACCAGGAAAAGCAGGCAGGATGTCATGAGCAACACACATAAAATACCAGATGAACTCAGCAGGTCAGGCAGCATCTATGGAGGAAAATAAACAGTCAATGTTTTGGGTCGAGACCCTTCATCAGCACCATCATTATGTCATGATTGGCCAAATGTGACTGTCTCGCACAATGGAGTGGTGGAGTGGTGGAGTGGAGGGCTGATTTTGGTACATAAAATTATGATGGGCATAGCTATTTATTCATGTGCAGACATCCTTACCTCATTCGGATGCCATGTGTCCCTGGGAAGCACAGAGTCTGTATGGAGATTGTGTATTCTCCCCGTGATCATATAGATTTCTCTGAGTGCCCTGGTTTCCTCCCACATTCCAAGGACACATGGATTAATAGGTGTAACCACTTACTTGTAGGTGTTATAGGTGGAATAGGGTCTTTCAGCCAGAAGGACCTATTAAGGCCCAAAATCATCTGCGGTCAAAGGTCAATGATCCCGGAAGTCGGGTCAGTCAAGACCCAAAGATCAAAACCCATGATTAGTGAGTTCTAGCCACGATTCTCAGAGGTCAGCAAAGCCCAGATGACAAAGCTGAAAGTCAAAGTCCAAGCTCTGTGAGTTCAGAGGTAGAAAACCTGAAAGGTCGAAGACCAAAGTCGGCAAGTCTGAAGGTAGAGGACCGAAGGTCAAGTTTGTGTATCTGGACCAAAGAATGGAGGTTGGAGACCTGACATCTGAGAGTCCGGGGCCAAGGATTGGCGGCCTTTTCTGGGATCAGAGGCCTGACGTGTGTGTGAATGGGTGGGAGGGAATCTTACTTTACTGCTGTTGCCTTGTTTCATTTCGTTGCTGTTGTTTGTGTTGTGTTGAAAATTGTGGATGTGTTGCTTTGGTGCCAGAATGTGTGGCAGTACATCCTTGGGTGTGTGGTTGTTAATGCAAGTGACATTTCACGGTATGTTTTGATGTGCATATCACAAATAAACCTGAATCTGTATCTAAAATATAAAAAAAATAAAAGGTGAAACATCAGCTAAAATCTCTGGTCATTGAGGGAAAAATGCTCCAGAAATATTCTCCATGTCCCCCTCATGTGCATCGTATTAGTTGCTGACCCCAGATAATAATGAACATTATTTATTCTCATCACCAAAACAACCCGCACTGCTCCAGCCAGTTCCTGGAGAAATTCAGTGAACTGTCATTCACTACAACCTTGTTCCCTGAGACTGAGCTCTTGATCCAATCAGTCTTAATTCTACATTTCTCTAATGAATAACTATGTCCTGCTCTAAGAGCTTATTGGGGATCCTAAATGAAAGATGCTCTGCTGTGAACTAATTTTGTGAAGTCTCCCCTAGTCTGTTTTCAAAACCTCAAATAAAGTTGTGAGGAGAGCAAAACTTCCGGGATCAAGAACAAAACTGCATGCCAGTCTTTATCCCAGGGCAATCCATAGCTTTGTATATAACCAAAGATTGGTGGTGTTATGGATAGTGAGGCTACAGAAACATTTTGATGAGTTAGCAAATTGGGCAGAGCAATAACAGATGAGATTTAATCCTGATGAATGTGAAGCATTACATTTTGAGAGGTCAAATAAGGGTAGGACATACACAATGAATGCTGGGTATGTTGGAACAGAGAGGAAACTTGGTGTATGTCAAAGCTCTCTGCAGGTGATTGCGCAGGTAGATAGCATGTTAAAGAAGGCGCGTTAAAGCATGTTAGCCCTTAAATGGGGCACGGAGCAGAAGAGCACAGACTGGTACAACTTTATGAAAAATTGGTGAGGTCACATGTGGAATATTGTTTCAGTTTTGATCAACCTAATGTAGATTGCTTAGTAGAGGGTTATTTGGGATGAAGTGTTTCAGTTTTGAGGAGAGATTGAATAGGTTTTGAAGAATGAGTGGAGACTGGATACAGTTGTATAAATAAACAGGTTCACTATTGCCTATAGCAGAGAGTCAAAGTAAGGAGTATAACGTTTAGAGGAGATCAAAGAAAGATTTTTTTTCACCTAGCAGTTTGGGATGCCTAACGGAGAAAATGATGGACACTAAGATTTTCAGAACATTTCAGAAGTATCTAGACAAGCCCTTTAATTGCCAAGACACAGGCTATGAACCACATGCTGGTAAATGGGATTAATATAAGTGGGTACTTGACAGTTGGCACAGAGTGGGACAAAGGGTGTGTTATAATGCTCTACTATACTATACAGAATTGAAGCACATCACCAATGATTACTACTTAAATGCAGTCACCATGGTATAAAATCAGGTAGCCAATATTCACATCAAGGCTTCATGATTGTCCATGTGATAATGAGTAGATAATCAGCTTCGTTGGTGTTGGTTGATAGATAAATACTGAGCAAAACAATAGCAGCACACACCTTCCTCCCCAACACTTCTTCCGAACCATTCTTGGCACAAATGTTGATAGTACTGTACAAGTAATTATAAATTGAGACGTAGCCAAATACTCCGAGGTACTTGAGGCCTCTAATGCATATGAAGTAATTTGTTGAACTCAAGTTACCCTTTAACAGTTGCACAAGTGCTCTGCCATCTATCTTACTGCTCCAGACTGTCACCACCTTGGGGCTCATCACTTGTTTATTTTTTTCTAAATAGGTGTTAATTTTTTTTCTGATTAAAAAAAAATTAAAATCAACTGCAAAAGAGTGTTTGCATGTTATTACCACCCCATCTCTCTTTAAGTTTTTGACTAGTTATGTTGGGGTATAATATCCCCCAAGAGGAGTTTTTCACTTCTGCTAACCTAGACTTGTCTCAAGATGTTGTTTGACTGTATAAGGCATCACGTCAAAGATCAGCTGAGTTCTCACTTGGCGTCTGTGCATGTCTACTTTTCAACACATGTCACTGGATAGAAATCAGGAGCCCTCAATGACATTGTGAACCGTAGTGTCCTCACAGACTAATGCGTGAACTTAGCAGCAGACCAGAAAGTGAACCAGAATCAGCTTTTTTGGAGTTGTTCAGTTCTGTGCATGGCAAACGTGTAACAAAATCTAATTAAATTAATGAACTCAGTTTTGGCTATTATACTTCAAAATTAATTTATTACATCTATAGAGATTAAAAGAAAGGTCACAAGGGTTTCTTTGTAGCTTTAAAATTCATTTGGTATGGAGAAATTATTTAGTTTAATCTGCTCTCATTTAGAAAATAATACAAATAAATGGGAGTGAAGCATTCCCAAAAGTTTTATCAATTGAAGGTAAATCTGAATGAGGTTGTGGTAAGGCCAGGGTAAGGTTGGAGAGAGGAAACAAATGTAACTGGGGGGAACTATGTCAAAAATAATGTGAATAGGAAAAAAAACAAGAAATTGGAAAGTAGGAAGTAATATGCATGTGCTCAAATAGTGAATTTAATAAGCTGCAGGCAGTGACCTCAAGAAACTGTGATTAGGGGTACAGTCGACAGTGAGCATAAATAATAAGGAAGGTTCTGAATGGTGTCAACGGGTGGGGGAAAGTGAACCATGAATACAAACGGGTTGGAGATTCACAGCAAGCTCCCACAAACAGCAATGAAGTAAATGGTATTAAATGAGGAATGAACTATAGGCAAACCACAAGTTAATCTTCAGTCTGATGAAGTAGCTTTGAACATCAATGTCAACATCATTTCTGCCTGACATGCTGAGAGTTTTCAGCATTTTCTGTTTTTATTTTACCAAGAAAAGTTGTTCTTCAAATAGTGCCAAATTACCTTAAGTAAGTTAGTTGTCAGTGGTTGGTTCAAACTGATTAGTTCAGATCTGTGCTGTGTTTTCTTCCATAAGAATTCAAAATTCTAGCAATAGGGAAAACCGGCTGGAGTGTCCAGAAGGATGTTGCAATTTGGTAGAAGAGGTATTTCCTAAGATAACGGGGAATTAGGGATGCATGAAAAATGCTGACATTTCTAGTGATGTCAATGTCCTGTGAATGAATAAATGAATATACATCTTACGAACATAAGAGGAGGGTCCATATTAATGCAATTTTTCTTACAAATAACACTCTGGAATTTAAACTCACCTTATCAGTTTTTCAAGACTTCTACCTTTATCAGGTTACTTAGATATATCAATTAGGTTCAATCCAGTAACTCAACATTTACTGTATACTTCCTCAGTTAAATTTTAGCCCAAAAATTCAAGTATCTGTTTTGCTGATTTTTTTTTGAAACTCTGCACTCTGCGACTACATCTCTGCCTTGTGTTTTGCAGCCAAGAATCCAGTTGTCTTGATAAGTTGGAGATCATTACAGTTGTGGAAAGAGCTGGAATGTGATTCTCCAGAATCATGTTCCAGCTCCAAAAGATTATCAGCGCTGTCTCAGACTTACACATACGTCAAACTTGCGTAGTTCTTTTAATTAACAGCTGTATATATAGATGGGACCAAACATTAAGGGATTAACATTAGGGAAATAATCCAACAGCACTGTCATTCAAGCCACCAATATTTTTAGGTCCTGCAACAGATTGCTCAACCAAGAAAGGACTTCCATTTTCTTCCACCTTTTACTCTGAATCAGTGTATGGCTTTAACAGGAGCAAAAAATCCCTCAAGTTCTTTAATAAGACCAGTGGGTAGGTCCAGTTTACATACTACACCAAGTAGAAAGAAAATACTTAAATTAATGTAATACCTGATCAAAATTTTATTGAGATCTTCACATAGATAGAGATAGACAGATACTTTATTGATCCGAAAGGGAATGACAGTATCACAGTAGCATTACAGGTGCACAGATAAACAAATCTACAAATATTAGAAGAGAAATAAGAAAGAATAAAAAAAAAGTTACCTCAATCAGTCTAACAGGAGGGGGGGGGGGGCATCACTTCCCTGGCTATAGGTTGACTCATTATAGAATGTAATGGCTGAGGGTAAGAATGACCTGACATAGTGCTCTTTCCAGGTTCATGTTCAAAGGTACCTTATAGATAAAGGACTATTTCCATTTTTTAAAATACACACGCAAAATTCAAAAGACCATTTGCACACAGATCGTCTTTATTGTGATTGAGGAAGAATTCTCGCAGCACTGCCAGAATTCCACAAAAATTTCAAATGCTGGAAATCAAATAAAAATAAATGACGCTGGACAAACTCAACAGTTCAGGCACTATCTGTGGAAAGAGAAAGACAGTTAACATTTAGGCAGAAGATCATTTGTCAGAATTCCGTGTATTCATTGCTGGCACATTCAGAAATGTTTAGAGCTCACCAGCTCCCACCAGAAGAGCCAAGACGGATTCATTTCTATGGGAATGGAGGGATATGGATCATGTGCAGGAAAAAGAAATTGGTTTAACTTAGAAACATAGTTGGCACAGACATCATGAGTGAAGGGCCTGTCCCTATGTTGTGCTGTTCTATGTTATCTTGACAATAAAAGCTTCTTCAATGAAAATTGGGCTTGAATTATTTTTCCATTTCATTGCTGATTTGCTTGGGCACATTTTATCTCTTTTAATGCTTATGTCAAAACTGTATTTTTTAAATAAAAAGAACACTTAAGAGATGCTCATGGACAGTAAAATAAAAATGGGGAATGATAACAATTATAGATTAGTACAGACTTTACCTTAATTATTTCTCTACCCAAATATCCACTTCTTTCAATATAAGTTTCAAAAAACTTGCTGGAGAATGGGTTGAGAGGGATAATAAATCACCTATGATGGAATGGTGGTAAGACAATGGGCCAAATGGCTTAATTCTGCTCCAATTATTTATGGTTTTATGGTCTTTTACTCTCTTCTCTATTTCTGCCCACAGTTTTACTCTTCACTACTTTCATCCTGTTGACCAGCAGATCTCACCAACAAATTGGGTTGGCCGGTAGTTCATATGAACATTTTGAAAGTCATGGACAAATTCTCTAAAGGCAATGCAACCGAAAATAACGATTCTGTATGATTGGTATTTGTTGCTGACATAGTATTTTGTTGGCAAAGAAAGAAAAAGCTATTTTCCCTTTGGGTCCATTGGAATGTTTCTTCATTCAATCGAAGATTAATAAAAAGATTAAAAAAGAAAGGAATGTTTCTCCATTGGTTAGAACAGCAAAAGTTAAGCTTTAAATATAATACTACTGTGGTTAAGCATTGAAGTATCAGATTATATAATCAAGCCAGTTGAGCTTTAAACTAAAGACAGTGTGGTTGGAGGTCATGGGGTCTTAGTAGAGGGAATCTAGAAAACTAGAGTGGAACAAAAAAGGCAGAGCAGGAAATTGATTATTCAAAGTTCACAATACATTTGTCAACAAAATATGTATATGTTACCATATACAACTTGAAATGCATTTTTGCAGGTATTTACTGGAAAGATAAAGAAATACAATAGAATTTATGAAAACCTGTACATAAACAAAAACTGACAAACAACCAATCTGCAATAGAAGACAAACAGGGCAAAAAAAGAAAAATGATACTGAGAACATTTAGATACAGCACCTTTGGATTAACATTTATTGTAGATTTATTTGTCTAATTGTTATTTCTTCCCCATACAGTATATACATATGTTTTCTTTACACTCTATCCCTTACCAACATAACAAGATTATCCTTGTTACCTTGATTTATCACTCACATTCTCTCTTTACAACTCCTGTTCTCAGTATTATTTTTTATTTGCGCTATTTCGCTATCACTTTCTCTTCTAGCAGCCGTCGCGGCAATCCCCAACAAAGCCAATTAATTCTAAACTAATCACGGGATCATTTACAATGATCAATTAGCCTATCCGATAAATCTTTAGACTGCGGGAGAAAATTCATCTATTCCACACGGCAGTGCCGGAATTGAACTCAGAATTCCAGAATGTCCGAGCATGTGTTAACTTCGTAACCAGGAATCTAGAGACGACAAGAAACTAAAGGAAACGCGTCTTGACAAGAAAATAACGCTGGAGAAAATAGTAGCTATAAAAGTTGGTAATTCTCCATTCATCATGACCCGAGTCCTGAAGAGGAGTCTTGGCCCGAAACGTTGAATGTTTATTCTTTTCCATAGATGCAGCCTTACCTGTACAGTTCCTCCAGTATTTCGTGTGGGTTACTCTGGATTTTCAACATTTGTGAATCTCTTGTGTTTATGTAAATTTAACAGCTGATTTGTTAAAATAACGCAGTAGTTTTTTGTTTGCCATTCTCAGGATAGTATTTTAAAAATATCAGTTGAATTAATTAATTGTCTACCATGATGGGATTTTACAGCTCAACCCAACGGGTTATTATTTTGGTAATTTAATCATTGCATCCGCATTTGTACCCTTTTTGTAATACTATCATCTAAAAGGGGGTTCTGTCCACTGCAAAACCTAGTTGTAAAACCTTCAGCTGTGAGACAACTTCCATTGCAGGGGTTCAGCAACTATGCTGTTATTTCAAAGCAATCCATAGGAACTGCTAACATATTAGAAAAACTATGGAGAGTGACCTCAGAACTGAGGAGTGGGGTTGGATCAGGGAAATGACCAGAGCACGTAGAACAATGTGGTGTATCAGGTGAGGGGTGAATGTTGGGACTTTGCCTGATCAAGTTAGAATCAGAAAGAAAGTAGGGGGCCCAAAGAATAAACAAATTTGATTTACTTTTGTGAGGTCCCACTCTGGTGATTCATAATTAAGACCCAAATATCATCCTTCTCTGCAGGATCAATTATTGCTGTAACAGTCTTTAGAAGAGCTTAGTGGGATTCATACTGCACCGTGGATGGTCTCAGGCCAGGTATGAAAGGAGGAATTTGGGTATGGGGCTAGCAATTCCATCCCATAAAAACCCTGTGCTATAGAAACACCAACAGAAGCTCCAAAGACTTCATCCAGGGAGAGGAAGGATACACCAAAAAGATGGGCTACACCTGGAGACAATTTGGAAGACTGGCCATGGACAGAGGACTTTAGTGAGCTACTGTTGGTAGCCTATGCTTCAGAAGAGGTGCTTGTGCTTCAGCTAACCATAGTTGCTGCTAGGACAGTTTTGTATCATTTTCCCTGGAGCACACAGGGAATGACGTTATTTGATATGTGCCCGGC
Source organism: Mobula hypostoma (assembly GCF_963921235.1). Lineage (NCBI taxonomy): Eukaryota > Metazoa > Chordata > Chondrichthyes > Myliobatiformes > Myliobatidae > Mobula > Mobula hypostoma. The sequence continues at coordinate 148,085,832 of NC_086097.1, read as the reverse complement.
CCAAGCACCACATCAGATGTATACACATCTATCGTAATGTAAAGTCATAGAGCTACAAACATGGAAACAAGCCCTTCAACCAAACTTGTCCTTGCTGATCAAGCTGTCTAATTGGCATGTATCCATCCCACTGAACCATTCATATCCATGAAATAGCTCAAATGCCTTTTAAATGGCATAATTGTACACATCTCCTTCACTTCCTCTGGCAGCAGTTAATTTGAGGAGGGGTATAAAAAGACTGTGTAAGGTAGGGGAAAGTTACTTTTCCAACCAGCAGGCCTACTATCAGGGGACAGCCAGTGGAAGCAACAGTTCTGAGGTCATAGCACTAAGCTTGAGGACTAAGTGCTGAGGCTTTGGTGGAGAATGAGCAGTGATATCAGTAAGTCAAGGCAAGACCTCTCTTTTCTTTTAAACCCAGTAGTAATGAGGGATAGAAACAGTAGACTGTGGCATGGCATGTACTTCCTGTAAAACATTGGAGATCAGAAACAGCTTGTGATTATATTTGCAGGAAGCTTGTTCAGTTGCAGAACAGTTCAAACCACAGATTGGTTGGAGTGGCGTTTGGAGACTGAGGAGGATTAAGGAGGCAGAGAGTGGTTTAGATAAGAGCTTCAGAGAAGAAGTCACACCAAAGGTTTAGGAGGGTGACCACTAGGAGGACTTGGCAGACAGGCAGTGCAGCTATTCCAAACAGTGAGAAGTCATTATCTAAATTGGTACTAATGACCTCAGTGAGAAGGGAGATAGAGCCCTGCAACAGGAATTCAGGGAATAGGTAGAATACTGGAAATCAGGATCTCTACGATTGTCATTTCAGGATTACTCCCTTAGCCACACACTATAGTATAGAAATGGAGGGTAGAACAGGTAACTGCATGGATAAGGAATTGGTGCAAGGGAGAGGGCACAAGGTATTTGGATCATTACAATTTCCTCTGGAACAGATCTACAAGAATGATAAGTTGCATTTAAACTGGAAGGGTTGAATATCCTTGCAGGGAGGTTTGCAAGTGCTACTCAGACAGGTTTAAACGAGCAGAGAGGTGGGACCAGGAATGACACTGCAGCAGGCAGAGAGTGGGAATCATATGCAGAAAATAGAACAGGCAAATCCAGTGGACACAGTAGATAGAGACAGGTAGGAAAGCAAGAGAGGGCTGTGTAGCCTTAACTGTATTTACTTCAATGCAAGGTGTCCTGCAGGCAAGACAGGTGAGCTGAGAGCATGGATCAGCACATCCAATTATGATATTATTGCAATCATGGCAACATGGTTGAGGGAAGGGCAGCACAGCACTGGTAGCTTAATGTTCTGGGGGATACAAGTTTTGAACACTAGTCTCAAGATGGCAGATGGGGGTACCAAAGGTGGGGGGATTGTTGTACTTGGGTCAGGGAGAACATTACGACAGTAGTCAGGGTGGATATCCAGGAGGGATCAGGCAGGGAGACAGTATGGGCAGAACTTAGAAACGTGGACAATGACTTTAATGGGATTATACTGTAGGCCTCCAAATGGTCAGTAAGAATTAGAGGAACAAATATGCAGGTGAATTGCAATACAGTGTAAAACACTAAGGTTATAGTAGTGAGGGATTTCAATTTCCCCAGTATTAACTGGGATCTACACAAGTCATTTAAATGGGGTGAAATCTGTAAAATACATTCAAAAGGGAGTTTTGAAAGTAATGCATAAAGTCCTACCAGAGAAGGGGCTGTAGTAGGTCTTAAGAATGCACACTGGCATGTGGTTATGTACAGCCCCCTCCCAAGTATTTATCCTGTAACTCATATCATCAGTAATATTCATTTGAAATCTAATTTGCTGTGTGAAGACTAGTTCCTGCATTTGTCTATATAATAATGGTAACCACACAAGTATAACGTGGACGTAAAAGATAACAGGTAAATAAATGTGCATTCTTTAATTACAACTTCTTTTTACTAATTAATGCTTTTAATGCTCTCTGACTGATAGAATTCCATATAATGTACTTAATATGCACTGGCTAAATTTAATATCCAACACAGAAATGCGTTTAAATAGATCCAGAAGCTTCTGCAGAACATTCAGACGCTGCTGTTCCAAACAGTTATTCAGAATAGTTTGCTTTGAAAACAAGTATACTTGAAAATTTTGGAGACAACAATAAATCACATAAAATTCATTTGTAAACCGCAAGAAAAATATAACATTTAATAAGAATTAAATAGAAATAATTTCTTCAGGAAAGCCATTTTCAGTCAATAAATAACACAAAATCCTTTTATCAATGAGACGCATAACATTGTGTGCAAGAGTTATTGTTACACATATTTTTGAGTGATGTTAGTGATATTCCTATGAATGTCTTTGCATACATGTGATCTTTACTGCTAACATCTTCCCTAAACGACAATACAACCAAGATTTATGCTGAAGTACAAAGGGCACTTACTCCATATAAAATTAAGTGTGGAAACATTCCCCTCAAAACCACTGCAAAAGGCCCACCTCGCTCCACGTATTAGCCAAGTAATAGGGGAATAAAGATACTAGGATTTACAGATACTCTGCTGTTTGGAATAAGGCTGAAATGCAGGCTACATTAATTCCATAAGAACTACATAAACATACATTTTAATTTTTTTCTGGTTGTGCTCCTCCTGTCCTCCCTATCTGTGCCTCTCTTGCCATCAAAAGCTGCTCACTAGAGAAAAGCTGTTAGTGCTCAATGCACCAGCTTCAGCGCTAGCAGCAAATCATTTACCATGTGCGCAAAATACCAAAAATTAGTATGAATAATTCAAGTTATTACCCGTCAACATAGATTTACTTATTGGCACCAAAATGCACTTGCTAAATGGGCACATTAAGATCTGTGTCAAGGTACTAAAATGTCTTTAAATTGCAGAATTTTTAGTGGACAGTTCTTGTGATATCAAGAATAAAAATATTGATGCCTATTATTTCTCTTACGGATAAAAATGGCCATTTATAAGCTAGTATCGAAAACAAGTAATTTTGATCTGCACCTTTAAAAACAGAAAAGCTTTTTCTTCTTTGAATTCCTCCTTTCTCTAATATTTTGTTCTTTCCTTTGTCTGCCAAGGCTAACATATGTTGGGGTGTGGAAATGTATTAAAGGCATCTAGTCTATATCTGCTAGAAGATGCCTGGGATAGCCCAAATACAACTCACTCAAGGATCTTCTATTTCCCTTTGATCTGTTCTGTCAGTGCTGACCATTATAATATATTGGATGTGTAGGCAGTGCATAACCGAGAGCAACACAATCATTGAAGCTTAGACCAATGGCAGATTCTAGTTTAAAAACATTAATACCCTTTATGAAATTGTTACCTATCAAACAAAATTTCAAAGTTTATTAACTTATCACAATTACTATAATTAAAAACGTGATAGATACATGATGAAATAATGCATCAACACATTTTCAGTGATGAAGTTCACAACTGCAAACTAATCCCCAAATTTAGAGAATAGGGAGAAATGGCTTGGGTCTGCATTTTTTTTTGGGAAACTTAGCATTCATTAAGGTAACAAGATGTTGAAACTGGGGAAAGTAAGTGTTTTCCATCTCTGCATTCATCGTAAGCATCCAAGCCTTTGAAGTCACAGTGAAAGAGATTTGACGTGAAGCAAAACTCTGACTACAGCACACACAACCAAAATAAAAGTCTCACTTACACGGGTATAACATTTAAAATAGTAAGAATCAACAATATAACTGGAGGGAGTTTCCACAGTTTATAATATTTCAGCGGAATGGGACAGAAAAATAAACTTCAAACACATCTCAGACATTTAGAGTCCAAGTGGCTATCTGTTGGAGAATCTTTGTTGAATACGATGACTTTCATTACCCCTGGATGGTAGATGATGGTAACTTATCTGCAAATGTGGCATTCCTGAAGGCTTTTCTTATGGGTCCTCCTCATTAGAAAGGATTCACTAGAGAAAGAAACAAAAATTTCTACAGAATTTTTTTTTGTGCAAAACAGTAGTAAGAATTGCAAGACTAAATGCTGTATAGTACAATTTCATTAGAAGTACAACTGTGCCAAAGCAGTCCTTCACTGATTTCCAATCACTAGTTGGTGTTGAAGTAGTTTCTTGAGGGGATAGTTAGTGGTGGCAGTCAAAATCTGGGCTTGATTTGAATTGGCTTTCCTGCAAAAGAAAGAAAATTTATTGTCAGCAATAGAATTCTAGAACTTGTAGCACAGAGGGGTAATACATTGTTACTGCTAACAATGGTACTTCCTTTTCAACTAGCACCAGCCATCCAATTCAATTTGCAAATTCTATTTCCATTTCCTTTATATTCTTCCTTTTCACTTGTTACTATGATGTATACATTAATAATTACTGTAGTGTTTTGAGTTTTAATAACCCTGAATCATTTTCCTTGAACAGCAAAGCCTACAAAAATAGTGGATACAGCCCAGTTCAGCATGGGTAAAGCCCTGCCCATCACTGAGCACAATTTACAAGGAGTGCTGTTGCAGGCAAGCAGCATTCATCAAGGACCCCCAAAAGCCAGGTCATGCTCTCTTCTCACTGCTGCCATCAGGAAGGAAGTACAGGAGCATCAGGTCCCACACTACCAGGTTCAGGAACAGTTATTACCCCTTAACCATCAGGCTCTTGAACTGGAGGGGAAACTTCACTCATCCTACTACTGAACTGATTCCACAACCTATGGACTCACTTTCAAGGACACTACAACATAGGCTCTTGATATTTATTGTTTATATATTTTTTATTATGATTATTTTGTTTTCTTTTTCTTCTTTGTATTCACACAGTTTGTTGTCCTTTGTACATTGGTTGTTTGCTCATCTATGCTGTGTTTTTTTTTAATGACTCTATTACATTTCTTTGTACTTACAGTGAACATCTGCAAGAAAATGCATTTCAGGTAGCATTATGTGGTGACATGTATGTACTTTGATGATAAATTTACTTTGAACTCTTGTTACTCAGTGGAAACTACAAACTTCACAAAAGTCAAATTCAATTTGCAAATTTCAAATGGTTTACTGGGATAATTATTAGGCCAAGGCTGCTTATTGTTGACTACAGTTGGCCATTTTCTTGGCATGCATTGGTGAAAGGGATCAATTCCAGCCTGCTCATTCCCTCTGTAACTTGTCGGAAATTGGGGAAACATCTGTTCATTTCTTGTACACCAGTGTGTGGGAAATCACCCACACAGAAGTGTACAAGAGAGGAGTTGATTATATACACCATTTGCTGTAAAACAGATAAATGGACCATCATATATTTGAGTGCTTTCCCTAATCTGTCCCATTATTTAACGTCAACCTTCACAGACCAAAACTGTAGGCCTAAGCTTGAGAATATGACAAATAGATTTAGAAAGCTTGCTCCATTATTTAGTAAAATCACAGCCAATCCTCTGTCTCATACACACCCACTTTCATTGTCTCTGTTTCCTTTTGTGTACAAAAACTTATCAGTCTGAATCTTCAATACATTTATTGTTTGTGCACAGTTCACTCAGATAAACCTACAACTGTCTCAAGATATTTTTCCTCCAATCAGTAGTCTCTTTTGAAGACATGTACTCCTTCTGCTAGAGATAACAGCTTTTTAGCATCCCTCTCAATATCAGTCTCTCAAAGTATCTCTGTTGAGAATGTAACCCCTCTTCACTGAAATCAATCTAATGTATATGCCACAATGATTCCAAGATAAATATATACAAGGCCAATAAAAAAAATTCAAAACTGTGCACAGTACTCTGTAAGTATGGCACATGAAACTCATGTGCACAGCTCGCCAGTCTATTTGTATCCTACCGTTTTCCAATAAAGACTAACAAAAGTAATTAATGGTTGATGGAAGTCTTAGTAACCGCAGGACTCTGTGCACTGCAGTGCTGCAAGGCTCAGGATTAATCCCTTGCTATTTGTGGTATATATCTGTAATCATGATAATGTAGTTTATAGATGATACCAAAATTAGCTGTGTGGTTGCTAGTGTGCTTGACTGTTGTCGGCTGTCAGAGTACATATAAACAGGTTAGCTAGGGAAAAGGCAAAATGGAATTTAAACTGGAGAAATGTCAAGCATTTGGGGAGGTAATAGATGAAAAATGACAAGTTACAGGAATTGCAGTGTAAAAGAAGGAGCCTTGGAGTGTACAGCACGGAAGGCAGCAGGCAATGTAGCTAAGGCAGTTAAGATAGTACTCAGCATACCTACCTTTTATCAGCCGAGGCAAAGAATACAAGAATAAAGATGACATTCTAGAAGTGTTTATAACACTCATAAGGCTGCAGCTAGAAAGTTGTGTACCCCAGGCTGAGATTCCAGGAGGGAGAGACAGAGTGCAAAGGAGATTAATACGTACACAGTGCTGGAGGACCCAGCAGGTCAGGCAGCATCAATGGAAAGGAATAAAGAGTCAACGTTTCTGGCCAAGACATTTTTTAGATGCTGCCTGACATGCTGAGTTCCTCCAACATTTTGTGTTACTCTGGACTTCCAGCAGCTGCAGGATCTATTGTGTAAAAGAAGATTAATGAGGACTTTACCAATGTTGAATGACTAGGAAAGACCAGCTAGGAGGGGCTTGCTTGCTTTTAAGCAAAGGAGACCCAAGGGAAGATGTAACATACCTGTATAAAATTACAAAAATCTGAGGCACAATGAACAGAAACATCTATAACTAGGGATACATATTTAAGTTATTTGTTAAACAGGACACAGCTGAAGAAACACGTCAAGTACCAGTGATCAGAAACTCACTGGCTGAGAGGATACTGAAGGCAGAATTTCTCATTACATTTAAAGGAGACCTGTTGTGCACCTTGAGAACTATAATCCAGAAGGTTGCAGAATCTGGAAATGGACGATACAATGGGATAAACGACTTCCCCTCTATAGCATATATTTGATTGTTTTCTTTTTACGTACACTGTACTTCCCAATAGTACTTTACAACAGTATGCACCATTGTAAATACTATACTGATTATTACATATTGCACTGACTGTTCAGGCTCATTTCCCACCACAGTTCAACGGGGTCTGATCACAGAGGAATGCACAGTTGGAAAAACCAACGAGAAGTAGTGGATATGGCCCAGTCCATTATGGATAAAGACCACCCCACCATTGAGCACATTTACATGTAACCCTGTCACAGGAAAACATCCATCATCAATGGCCCCCACCATTCTGGTGATGCTCTCTTCTCACTGCAGCCATCAGATAGGAGATACAGGATCCTCAAGACCCACACCACCAGGTTCAGGAATTGTTATTAACCCTCGACTATCAGGCTTTTGAACAGAGGAGATAATTTCACATATCCTCATCAATGAACTGTTCCCACAACCCATGGACTCACTTTCAAGGACTCTTCATCTCATGTTTTAGATATCTATTTATTTATGTATGTGCCCAGCCACATATGCCAGTGATCATTATCAGACCAGAGTTCCTCAATTTTTTTGTGCATAGGTGGCCTTTGCTCTCTTGATGCCAAAGATGAGGTTTGTCCTGGCCACTCTGACAGCTGTCTTGTCACCGGACTTGACGGCAGCATCCCGGATTTTAGAAGGGAGCTCACCTTTATGTTCAGCCAGGGCTTCTGGTTGAGTCATGAGATAACCGTTTTTGAAGTGCAAACACATTGTCTACACACTGGATGATAATGACAGACGAGGCATATTCCTCAAGGTCTGTGTCTTCTCCATTTGTGGTGGCCTCCTTGAACATCTGTCAGCCGTTCAAAACAGTCCTGGAGCATAGAGTTTGCCTCATTAGGCCATACAGTGATGGTCCTCTTGACTGGTTTCTCCATTTTCAGCAGCGGTCAGTATGCTGGGATTAGCATTATGAAGATGGGGTCAGAGAGGTGAGAATGAGGGCATAGGATGGCTTTATAAGTTCCACGTTTGTTTGTATAAACATGGTCTAGTTGGTTTGTTCCACGGGGGGTCATGGTGACATGTTGGTGGAATTTGGGTAAAACGTCCTGCAGGTTAACACATACATTTACTTTGAACTTAGAGAACCAAAGACAGAAAACAATGCCAGATGCCTGAATTCTGAAATTGACGATGGGAAATACTTAAAATATCACAAAATCAGTATACCATATCACAGATATTAAGATGATGAAGTTACAAACAGCTATCATTCTATATTTAAAGCTGCTTAATGAAAACAAAATCCTGGCTAGTTCTGTTGGGGAGGTTCATTTTACATTTGGGATCTATATGCAATTGACCCTTACAATTGTGAGTGAGATGCTATAATGATTTTACAACAGCATTAGTTCAACAACTGTACAAAAAAAAATTAGTGCAACTGTACTTCACCAGCTGAAAAGGCAACAAAAAAGCTGATATTTATAATAAGGACTAATAAATCAGGTGGAGCCTGCAGATGCTGGAAATCTGGATCAACATATACGAAATGTCAAGGAACCCATCAGGTTAGGCAGCATCTGTATGTTGCCTGATCTGCTGAGTCCTTCCAGCATTTTGTGTGGGTTGATCAAGAAAGGCCACTGTGAAATCCCAAGTCTGGTCAATGATGAGACACGGAACCAGCCATGCCCAGCTTGGGTTACAGTAAACCTCAGCCAATCTGGCACATTTGGGATTTTCCTGGTGGTGGACTGGAAGACTTTTGAAATTATTGGATGTGATTCCTACTAATAACCAAATACACTTTAAATTCATAGTGACCCAGTGAGTTTCAAGGGACCATGGGAAACATGGCTCTGCTCAGTTTAAAAAGAACTTGGGAAATGGGGTCCACTGAGTTTCAAGGGGTTATGGGAAATTGGGTCCAGTGAGCTTCAGCAAAACAAGGGAAGAAGATTCAACGGGTTTCAAGGGAGCACAAGGAAATAAAATCACACGAGCCAGATGCTGAACCACTGATGTTTCTGAATAATCAGACAGAATGGATTATATACAGGACACCAGTCTTGAAAACAACTGAATAATTCTTAAAGTTGCCCTTAACAGTGTCTTGGCAATGAGATGTTTAAAATGGTTAAACAATTGCAGTGATTCAAGATAATGCCTCTCTTCTCAGGACAATTAAGGAGGCAATCAATGCCCAATACCAACACTATGAATATCCTGAGAATGAATACAGTAAGTACAGTAGAGCTATTAGTAGAGCTACTAACTTTATACTTTATAGTCGCCAAACAATTGATACTAGAGCGTACAATCATTACAGCGATATTTGATTCTGCTCTTCGTGCTCCCTGGAGTACAAATCGATAGTAAATATTAAAAATTTAAATTATAAATCATAAATAGAAAATAGAAAAGGGAAAGTAAGGTAGTGCAAAAAAACCCGGAGGCAGGTCCGGATATTTGGAGGGTATGGCCCAGATCCAGGTCATAATGTTGATGTTTCATGGACTTGATGTTTCAATCCCTATGTTGTCGGCACTCTCGATGTTGGCAGTGGGCTTGGAGTGGTGACAGGAGGGAGGGTAGGTATGTCATCGGGGTCATCAGGTGGGCACCCTCCTTCTTTGACATTTCATTGATAAGCCCACGATGTCTCCAGACAGCTCAATGGTGCTATCTGGTGTCCCAGATACACCCCCCTCAGTTCCATACCCTCCTGTCTTCATCTTGCAGCTCAGTTGTTGTCTTTCCTTTTAATCCAAATCCAATTGCTGCTTTCTTCTGCTGCATTTGACAAGGACTTGATTGCTTGTTGGAGGGAGTGACCCCTCACCCCCATCTTCTTCAATAGACTTGTCGTAGATGTAGCAACGCATCCCCTGTACTTATTGATGACAAACTGTGATTTGCTTTTTTTTGTGCAACCTACATATATAATATTTTCATTGTAACATGTGGCTAGAACGTCTTAAGTAAAGAAAATTTCTGATGAATAAAATTGGAATTGTGAGCCTCACTACCAACATCATGAAGTAAATTGATTTATCTTCAATGAAAGCCTCACTCAGCACCAACACAAGTTCTTAATGTGCACAACGCATAATCAATTACTCAGATTTAATAGCAGTGGCATAAAAGCAGCCGTCATTTTATTAGGCTGTTTGTGTCCTGCATTGCGAATGAACTGCCAGTGTAATTAAGGCTCTCTTTAAAAATTGCTGTCTTTCGCACATTTTTAATGATCTTGTGACTCCAGATTGTACTAGGACCGTGCCTCAAACTCATTACAAGGCTTGTGGATAGACACAAATGTTTCATTAATGCTTTCCTATGTCATCATGGTACTCCTCAGCCACATTAGTTTTGGGTAATGGAGAAACACACCATTTTGGGGCTCCACAGTAACAGCATATAGCTCTGCCACACTTAGTACAGTATTACTTCCATTACCAAACTCCAACTATACATCTTTCTCCAGCTCAGCTTCCTCTATTATACCAAAGGAACTTTCATTCAGCCTCTCAATAAACTTGCAAATTCAATGACAGATATATTATTTCTCTTGTGTATTCATGTTCTCTAAGAACCTCATTAAGAACGTACAACTTAGTTCAACTATCACTTATGGTCAACAGTGAGAGGAGTCAGGTTTTAGGTCGGAAGACAACCACTAAGTTAATCTTAAAATCTCTTACTTTAATATGATTCATTTCATGTGTCCGTGTTTGAACATTTTCAGACATCCCACCTCTCCCGGAAGTCTCCTGCATATCGATAGTGGCTCCCTGATGCCCGCAAATTATATACAATATCCTGGAAATAGATTTTTTTGAGAGGGAGAGGGAGAACGGGAATCCTGATTGGTCTCTCTTCGTGCTAAGAGTGGTCCCCAACTACCGGGCTGCGAGGAAACAATATGATTCGGCGATATGAAACGATACGAGTCAGCTGCACCTTTCCTCATTCCGTCACGCACTGTTGAATTTTAATGCACGCGAGCTCATCAGTGACCCAAGATATGCAAAGGAATGGGTCCGTGACCCATTTGTGAATGTCCCCGGTGAATCATCCATGTCAGCGCGGGAAAAAGATCAACTCTTCAAGCTTGCAAATGACGGTGGGCTGAAAAGTATGTTTCACATAACATCTCCGCCAGCATTCTGGATCAAAGTCAAGGCTGAATATCCTGAGATAGCCATGGAAGCACTGAAAATGTTGCTTCCATGTCCAACATATCTCTGTGAAGCGGAGTTTTCTGCAATGAATACAACGAAAACTCAATTGCGGAATAGACTGGACAAAAGGAACCCCCTTTGAGTATCGCTATCTCCCATCACCCCTCGATAGGACCATCTTGTTGCAGGAAAACAAGCCCAGGGCTCCCACTGATTCATCAATATTGGTGTGTTGCAATGATTTTATATGTTCATACAGGGAAAATATGCGCTGTATGTTTAATATCCAAACGTTACTGAAAATGTTATGATGCGATTGACTTATCACCTTTATTCCGGTTGTGATTAACACCCCCGCCCCCGGTCGGCTGGTCTGCAAGAATATTGTCAATATTAAACCAGTCTGTAGTGCAAAAACGATTGCGGACCCCTGCTAAGTAGACCTATCAGTTTTCTCTGTGGGTGGGCTTTATAGTCGACCTCAAAAATAATGACAGAGTTGCTCGCTGCACTGTTTGCAACAGTGACTTTTCTATTGCCCATGATGGATTAAAATGTAAAAAACATGTTGAGGTGAGTTTAACAGCATAGCTAACGTTATTTAAACTAGCTGGCTAGCTGCTAAGGAGCTACGCTATTGATGTCCTACTTGATGAGGCCAAACTCCCTGTAGACTTGCTTAAAGTTGTAATAGAATAAGTATGATAATATAAGTACATATTTTAATGTCACATTTTCTGCATATACCCAACTTGGTTTACAGATTAGACAAAATCACTAAACAAAGTATTACATACACCCTTGGAGGTCAACCGTAGGGGGGTGGGGATATGGGGTTGCGAGCGGCGGGGGTGCTACCTCCCTGAAACGAGTTTTTGCAGGGTGGGATGTCTGCATTTTCATGGTTAAAATTTCCAATCAAAATTTAGAAACACAAAATTAATTTGTTGATCTTTATGCTCCTGGTAGCTGGAAAAATATAAACTATGACCAATAAGATTGCATTAGGGAGAAGAGATGGATTAATGCATTATGAAAAAGGATACGTATTTAGGCATATGTGTCATGGAAATGCAAAGATTACAAATAAATTCACAACATAGATCAAAGTGCTGAATTTGTAGTCTGAGCAATAGTGGCCATGGTACTATGACAAAGGGTCCGACACGAAAGAATTAGCCTTATAGAGCCTTCTTGCCAGTTTTTTTTGTCATGCAAGTTGCAAATAGAACTCCCTACAGTGCAAGTGAAGCTCTATGTGCAGTGAGGCATGAAAACAAGGGTTAAATGTGCATGAATGTGCAGATTCAGCGCCAGTGTATTGCACTCTGGAGTACTAGGTACATTAGAAAGGAACATCCTGGGTCTGTACTCAGGTAGGCTGATTCCCTGCACATAGTTTATAGTGGAAAATGAGCAGATTAGAGAGAAACCTGTACGACTTTCCTTCGTAAGTTAATGGACGGAAATCAGGATTATTCCTTTACAGATATGAAGCCAACCAATCTGACTTTCTAGCAGCTTGGGTACTCATGAGATGAAGATCTCTGAAACAGCTCGATCCAGGAAAAATTATCCCTCTTAGTTGAACTCCAGGCCGGGTCTTCAAGTGCTGCTGTTGTGATCCCGTCTCCCCTTCCCCCACCACCACTCCGCAGCCCCGTCTTCCTCAGATCCCACCGTCAACTCCTGGGCCCTCAGAGGCTCCATCTTCCTCTCACCCCAACCCTCCCCTCTCCATTGACACCCCCAGCCTCCCCCCTCCCCCCTCTGATCCCAGCTCTCATCCGTGCCAGGTCTTTACCATCCCCTCCGACCTTCAACCGTCGGAGGCAGAACGCTCTGTTCTCAGTAAGGGTCTCACCTTTGTCCCCCTTCGCCACACCTCAGTGAGTTCCGTGTTCGCCACGATGCGGAACTTTTCTTCCGCTGCCTCCGTCTCCGAGCCTACTTCTTCGGCAAGGACTCTTCCACCCCCACCGATGACCCCTTCTCCCGTCTTCAACCCTCCTCTTCTTCATGGACACCCCGCTCTGGTCTTCTGCCTGCTCTGGATCTCTTTATCGCTAACTGCCGACGGGACATCAACCGTCTCGACTTCACCGCACCTTGTCCCCATTCCAACCTCACTCCTTCGGAACGCTCTGCTCTCCACTCCCTCCGCACTAATCCTAACCTTATTATTAAACCCGCCGATAAGGGGGGTGCTGTTGTAGTCTGGCGTACTAACCTCTACCTTGCCGAGGCACAGCGACAACTCGCGGATACCTCCTCTTATTTACCCCTTGATCGTGACCCCACTAAGGAGCACCAGGCCATTGTCTCCCACACCATCACCGACTTTATCCGCTCAGGGGATCTCCCATCCACTGCTACCAACCTTATAGTTCCCACACCCCGCACTTCCCGTTTCTACCTCCTACCCAAGATCCACAAACCTGCCTGTCCTGGCCGACCTATTGTCTCAGCTTGCTCCTGCCCCACCGAACTCATTTCTGTATACCTCGACACTGTTTTATCACCCCTTGTTCAATCCCTTCCGACCTATGTTCGTGACACTTCTCACGCTCTTAAACTTTTCGATGATTTTAAGTTCCCTGGCCCCCACCGCTTTATTTTCACCATGGATGTCCAGTCCTTATATACTTCCATTCCCCATCAGGAAGGTCTCAAAGCTCTACGCTTCTTTTTGGATTCCAGACCTAATCAGTTTCCCTCTACCACCACTCTGCTCCGTCTAGCGGAATTAGTCCTTACTCTTAATAATTTCTCCTTTGGCTCCTCCCACTTCCTCCAAACTAAAGGTGTAGCTATGGGCACCCATATGGATCCTAGCTATGCCTGCCTTTTTGTTGGGTTTGTGGAACAATCTATGTTCTGTGGCTATTCTGGTATCTGTCCTCCACTTTTCCTTCGCTACATCGACGACTGCATTGGCGCTGCTTCCTGCACGCATGCAGAACTCGTTGACTTTATTAACTTTGCCTCCAACTTTCACCCTGCCCTCAAGTTTACCTGGTCCATTTCCGACACCTCCCTCCCCTTTCTAGATCTTTCTGTCTCTGTCTCTGGAGACAGCTTATCCACTGATGTCTACTATAAGCCTACTGACTCTCACAGCTATCTAGACTATTCCTCTTCTCACCCTGTCTCTTGCAAAAACGTCATCCCCTTCTCGCAATTCCTACGTCTCCGCCGTATCTGCTCTCAGGCTGAGGCTTTTCATTCTAGGACGAGGGAGATGTCTTCCTTTTTTAAAGAAAGGGGCTTCCCTTCCTCCACTATCAACTCTGCTCTTAAACGCATCTCCCCCATTTCACGTACATCTGCTCTCACTCCATCCTCCCACCACCCCACTAGGAATAGGGTTCCCCTGGTCCTCACCTGCCACCCCACCAGCTTCCGGGTCCAACATATTATTCTCCGTAACTTTCGCCACCTCCAATGGGATCCCACCACTAAGCACATCTTTCCCTCCCCCCCCCTCTGCATTCCGCAGGGATCGCTCCCTACGCAACTCCCTCGTCCATTCGTCCCCCCCATCCCTCCCCACTGATCTCCCTCCTGGCACTTATCCGCGTAAGCGGAACAAGTGCTACCCATGCCCTTACACTTCCTCCCTTACCACCATTCAGGGCCCCCAACAGTCCTTCCAGGTGAGGCAACACTTCACCTGTGAGTCGACTGGGGTGATATACTGCGTCCGGTGCTCCCGATGTGGCCTTTTATATATTGACGAGACCCGACGCAGACTGGGAGACCGCTTTGCTGAACATCTACGCTCTGTCCGCCAGAGAAAGCAGGATCTCCCAGTGGCCACACATTTTAATTCCACATCCCATTCCCATTCTGACATGTCTATCCACGGCCTCCTCTACTGTAAAGATGAAGCCACACTCAGGTTGGAGGAACAACACCTTATATTCCGTCTGGGTAGCCTCCAACCTGATGGCATGAACATTGACTTCTCTAACTTCCGCTAAGGCCCCACCTCCCCCTCGTACCCCATCTGTTACTCATTTTTATGCACACATGCTTTCTCTCACTCTCCTTTTTCTCCCTCTGTCCCTCTGAATATACCTCTTGCCCATCCTCTGGGTTCCCCCCCCTCCTTGTCTTTCTTCCCGGACCTCCTGTCCCATGATCCTCTCATATCCCCTTTTGCCTATCACCTGTCCAGCTCTTGGCTCTATCCCTCCCCCTCCTGTCTTCTCCTATCATTTTGGATCTCCCCCTCCCCCTCCAACTTTCAAATCCCTTACTCACTCTTCCTTCAGTTAGTCCTGACGAAGGGTCTTGGCCTGAAATGTCAACTGCACCTTTTCCTACAGATGCTGCTTGGCCTGCTGCGTTCACCAGCAACTTTGATGTGTGTTGCTTGAATTTCCAGCATCTGCAGAATTCCTGTTGTTTCCTCTTAGGTGTTTAGCAGATTTCACTTTTCAATAATGCCTTGGATTTTGTTTTACCGAAAGAAAAGGAATCTGAGACATGAGTGTGCCTCTACAGACTGAAATTTACACAAGAACGCACAGTTTACCTCATTATAACTATTTGATAACAATGGCTCTGCATCAAAAATGACCACTGCTGACATTTTAGGTCACGGAATTCAGGAAAGTGAATAACTTTACAAGAGCTCTTACTGGGAACAAATCACGAAATAAATTATAAATGAAAAATAAAGAGAATAAATGCAGTCCCCAGGTTATGACCGGGTTCCATTTTTGAGAACTGTTTGTAAACTGAACTGTTCGTAATTTGTTAATGAACAAAAACATTGTGTGGGAGAGGATCACAGATATAGCTATGGGGAGAGTGGCCACAAGGCAACCTCACTGATGCATTAGTGAGTAAGTGAATCTGTTCGGTGCTCCCACGTCTGTTTGACTCCATCCAGATCCCAAATATTGATCAGGGGTGGGAGTGAGGACAGAAGGCACAAAGAAGTGTTCTAACCCCACCCAGAAGATCTTTGCAGGTACCCAGCAGCTGGCAAATCCATTCCCATCCACCCTATTGGCCTCCCAAATACTTGTTCATTTCCAAGGGTTGATAAGCTGTGTGTTCTTAACCCAGTGAGGACTTGTATCTGGTGTGGACTCCTCTACATCAGTGAGACCTGACACAGATCGGAAAACAGCTTTGTCAGACATCTTTGGTCTCCACTGCAAAAGGTAGCATCCCCCGGTGTTTATCTGCTTCAATTTGATTCCCCTGTCTGACATGTCAGTCCATCGCCTCATCTACTGTCATGCCGAGGCCAAACTCAGGATAGAGGAGCAACAACTTCATATTCTATCTGGGTAGCCTCCAACCCAATGGAATACATATTGATTTCTCCAACTTCTGGTAATTTCTCCCCTCCCTCCTTCTCTCTTTTCCCATTCCTATCTGGTTACCTCCTCACCCCTTCTTCTCATTTGCCCAACAACACCCCCCTCAGCTCTCCTCCTCCTTCCCCTTCTTCCCTGGTCTGTTGTTTTCTCCTATTAGATTCCTTCTTCAGCCCTTTACATCTTCCATCAATCCCTTCCCATGTTCTTACATCATTCCCCACCCCCACCATTCACCCCCCCTTCCCCCTCACCTCATGTCACCCCTCCTCGGCACCTTTTTATTTGGTTTCTGCCCCCTTCCTTTCTAGTCCTCATGAAGGACCTTGGTCACATCAATTGTTTATCTCCCACCCTCCCCCCCAACATTGATGTTCCGTGACTTGACGAGGTTCTCCAGTTTTTTTTTGTGTGCTTGTGTGTGTTCATTTTCACTTTTTCCAACCTGCTGCACAGCATTCAGTGTTCACAGTGTGGCCTCCTCCCCTATCCACCGGAGAAACCAAGTGGATGATTACTTTGCCAGCACCCTGAGCTTTCAGTTGCCTGCCATTTAAAGTCACAATCCCACTCTTTGTAACCTCCTACACTGTCATGAAACCCAAAGCAAGCTCACCTCATAATTCATCAGGGAACATTGCTTTTGTTAAGACTTAACATTAAATTCTCTCACTTTGAATAACACACTTAAAATAATTCTGTTAAATCAGTTATCTTTTCTTTTCTTCTCTTTGTATGGTCCGGTCTACTGAACATGTCCACTATGCAGAATTATATCGGCCATAAATTTCAGTTCACAGTACCTTATCCTACCTGCCAAGTGTTCATCCTATCAGAGAAATCAACATTTCATCAACATTTTGCTGTTACCCAAACCTATTGCTGTCTTTCACAGCTCTGATGAAGGACTCCTCATCTGAATTATTATTTGTTTCACTTATCACAAATGCTGGCTCACCTTATTAATTTTTAAATTATTTTTAATCCTACACTTGTAAATCTAGCCTGCTGGGCAAGTCATCATTAATCTTACCATTAACAAATCATTACATAGGCATAGTATCTTAAACATTAATCCAATTCAGCTAATTCAGTCACAAACACACCTATATTCTACATACATAAAAGTTGCTGGTGAACGCAGCAGGCCAGGCAGCATCTCTAGGAAGAGGTACAGTCGACATTTCGGGCCGAGACCCTTCGTCAGGACCGAAATGTCGACTGTACCTCTTCCAAGAGATGCTGCCTGGCCTGCTGCGTTCACCAGCAACTTTTGTGTGTGTTGCTTGAAATTCCAGCATCAGCAGATTTCCTTGTGTTTGCTATATTCTGCATATCTGTCCTGAATCTTCCCACTTACTGATAACCTATTTGGATCACTCTCTTTCCCCCTGTTCTGATGAAGGTCATAGGTCGAAAACACTGAATGCTTCTCCTTCCCATTTTCTCAATATCTCTAGTTGTAATGTTGCAACTCATCTCCATCAGACTTACTGTGGGTTTGCAACTGATCTGCAGAACTAATCAGAAACTGTATGACATACAGTCACTCACACCTCAGGAATTAAGCTGTAATATATATGGATGACATAGACACAAAAGAATGCTGGAATCCGGAGCAACAAATAATCAACTGGAGGAACTCAACAGGTCAAGCAGCATCTGTGGGAGTGAAAGAACTGTCGATGTTTCAGGTTGAAACCCTGCATCAGGACTCATCAGAGGCAGGTTTTCAACCTAATACTTTAACAATTCCTTTCCTCGACAATGCTGCTTGACCCACTGAGTTCATAATGATTGTTACTCAACATATGCATGACAATTGAATTTACATGCATTTGGAGGCTGAATCCAAGTCATCAAGTCGTTCACTGAAGCTTACAAGAGGATAGGTCCTGCATCTGCAAGACAAAGGTCCCCATTAATCTGATTCCAAAGCAGCATACTGCCCTGAAATAATAAAGGTTCACAAAACCTTTGAAGACATGTTAAACTTTCCATATCTTGCTAATCCCCTCTCGGTGAAGATAAATACGTATGATAATGCACCATGGAAAAATACCACCAAAGTTGTTTCTGAAAAACCCTACAAAAACACAGGATGGATAAACAAGTCAATGTCTATTTCCTCTCCCACGTCAGCGTCCCCACCACTGAAGGTCTTGTCACAGCATTCATATGCCCAAAACCAGACACTCTTATCCAAAGCTCTGTGAATGGAAAGGAATATTTATGGAGAGAGAAAATGATTAAAAGATGCTTGCAGAACCTCCTTAAGAACTTGCAACATCTCTACTGATGTAATTATTTAGGCCCTTCCAGCTGCATTGCCTAGCAACATCCAACAAACCTGATTTAACCCTAATTTAATCATGGGAAATTTTACAATGGCTAATTAACCTACCCAGTATGTCTTTGGACCTTGAGGGGAAACCAGAGGACCCGAAGAAAACTTACAAACTCTATGAGGAGGATGTGGAAGATGTCAAGAAGACCAAGAAGTTCTTGGGAATTTCTGGCCCAAGTGCTCAAAGTGGAGAAGTACTCGGGTTGGTAAGAAGAACACCAAATCTGTGCAGTGCAAGAAGAGAAGTCCTGTTCAAGCAGTGTATAGAATGCAACTCCTCAGAAACTACCAGCGCATTTGCCCATTTGGACCCATAGCTATATGTGGAAGAAACTGTGGTTCCCACTTTAGCCTCGTCAGCCACTTTATACAAAACGATAATGGAAATATCTTTGATCTTGTGAGAATATCTAAGGAAAGTCAGTAAGCATTGTGTTTTAAAATTCTATGGGGAACTCAGGCCACTAAACCTCTTAATAGCATCCACAAATTAGCATAAAATGCATCTTTTTAAATTCAAGATTGTGCTCACGCAGGCCAAAACTTTAATAGGAGGAATTTTGCTGATACAGCAACATGGGTTGTGGAGGAAGAAAATAAGAATGAAAGTGAACCAACAATTTTGAAACCATACAATAGGGCAGTAGTAAGTCCTCAATGCATTGGTGTGCAACTCTGTGTGCCTCTTGAACGAAGCAGTTAGCTGGTGTTTTTCAAACAGATTCATCTCCATTTCAAAGTAGTTTTTAAGAAAAGTTCAGTCTGCATCCATCACATAGAAGCCAGGTTGGAATTTCAAGCCCACAAAGTAACAGTGGGAGTGGCATGTCATAAAGCTATAGTGAACTTGTGTAGCAGTTTAAATATTCGGAATTCAAAACATGCTTTAGCAGCCCACCCACTATCCTGAATCATGGATTTAACATTTATTTTGACCTTTTGTTGATTTGATGGAAATGATATCTGCTAAGCTGTAATTTTTTTCCCAAAACTTATTGCCCTTAAGAATATTTTCGGATTGCCCAAACTTTTCTTAGGGAGTGGAAATAAACAGACATTTATTTAGAAGTTACAGACCCTAGCGCTGATTCATGACATTTTGGCTAATTTATGTAGAAACAATGAAAACTGTTCTTCAGCTCTTGCCCTAAATAAAACACCAATACATCAACAAGTGCATGGTGATCACTCAGTTCAGCATCATCTGCTTTTGATAACTGTAAAGAGCAAATGTGAACTGGAGAATGGTAAATTTGCAAGGGAAATTTTTAAATTGTATGTTGGAATACCACGGTACACCATTTTGGTAAAACTCACTCTGAAAATGCATCCAAGTTCCTTTTTTCCTATCTAAAGCTGTGTTTACTGCACAGGTTTCCACTGATATCAGGATTTCTTCATGAGAATCTCTGAGCAGGATCAGGAGGAAATCTGTCAGTTGAACATGGCTGGAGGCTTCTTTTTAAATAGGTCACAATGTTGTGGAATCAACTGGATCCCACCACCAAGCACATCTTCCCCTCCCTCCCACTTTCTGCAGGTATTGTTCCCTACGTGACTCCATTGACCATTCCTCTCTCCCCACTGATCTTCCTTCTGACACTTTCCCCATTCCCACTTCCCTTTCTCACTTTATTTCCTTACTTGCCCATCACCTCCCTCTGGTACGCCACCCCGCCTTTCTTTCTTCCATGGCCTTCTGTTCTCGCCTATCAGATTCTCCCTTATTCAGCCCTGTATCAGAATCAGAATTGGATTTATTATCACCGGCATATGTCGTGAAATTTGTTAGCTTAGCAGCATCAGTTTAATGCAATACGTAATATAGAAGAGGAAAAATAATAATAAAAATAAATTACAGTATACGCATGTTGAATAGATTAAAAATCATGCAAAAACAGAAATAATACATATTAGAAAACTGAGGTAGTGTTTACAGGCTCAATGTCTGTATAGGAATCGGATGGCAGAGGGGAAGAAGCTGTTCCTGAATCGCTGAGTGTATGCCTTTAGGCTTCTGTACCTTCTACCTGATGGTAACAGAGAGAAAAAAGCATGCCCTAGGTTCTGGGGAGTCCTTAATATGGACGCTGCCCTTCTGAGACACCGCTCCTTGAAAATGTCCTGGGCACTTCGTAGGCTAGTACCCAAGATAGAGCCAACTAAATTTACGACCCATTGTAGCTTCTTTCGGTCCTGTGTGGTAGCCCTCCCTCCCCACTATACCAGACAGTGATGCAGCCTGTCAGAATGCTCTCCACGGTACATCTATAGAAGTTTTTGAGTTTTTTTGTTGATATACCAAATCTCTTCAAACTTCTAATAAAGTATTGTTGCTGCCTTGTCTTTTTTATAGCTGCATTGATATGTTGAGGCCAGGTTAGGTCCTAAGAGATCTTGATACCCGAATTTAAAACTGCTCACTCTCTCTACTTCTGATCCCTCTATGAGGATTGGTATGTGTTCCATCGTCTAACCCTTCCTGAAGTCCATAATCAGCTCTTTTGTCTTAATGACGATGAGTGCAAGGTTGGTACTGCGACACCACTCGTCACCATCTGAGATTCTACCAATAATAATTGTGTCTTCAGCAAATCTGTTGTCTCTCTTTCCCAATCAACTTCCTTGCTCTTTAATTCACCACCCCCCCTCAACTTTCCAGTCTCACCTGTCACCTTGTACTTCTGCCTCCCCTTCTCCCACCTTCTTACTCTGACTCCTCAATCCTTTTTTTTCCTCCAGTCCTGATAAACAGTCTCGGCCCGAAACATTGACAGTACTCGTTTCCTTAGATGCTGCCTGGCCTGCTGAGTTCCTCCAGCATTTTGTGTGGGTTGCTTGGATGTCCAGCATCTGCAGATTTTCTCTTGTGTATAGTGGAAGCTAATTCTCTCAACCCCCAACTATGGATGCCACAATTATCATTCTTTGTTCACCTGTCAGAAGAGTTTTCAGATGGGGCAGACTGGGAATGAATGAGGTCTTGTTATTACACTGAGTTAACTAGAGCTAGCCTATGTGCTTTGTCAACTCAGTTTTTTGAATTTAACATTTCCAGTTCAAGAGAAGCACATTAATTTGAGATAATTATTTGTTTGATAGTAATTAATTCCTTTCTAGTAATGATATCACTTTGCCCTTCAAATCCTTGGAGGAAGAATTCAAGGTAACAAGAGCCAGAGAAGTGCTACAGTATAGGGACTCAAGTGATCTGAAGGTAGCTAGAACAGGGATCCAACTGAGGACTGGCAAGAAGTGGAGGGCAGAGGAAGCTGTTCAGGAAGCAGAGGCAAGGCTGCGTCACAGGAGGTTGGTGAGAGTGGTCACACGAGGCCGAGCTGGGCTAGGATCCTTTCCAACTCCCCAAATGGACACCAGAGGGAAGGAAAGGCATCGTCTAGTTCAGGAGGAGGTGAGAGCAGTAGAGGAGGAGACGAGAACCTGCAAGGCAGTGGGAATGAAGCAACAGGGAGCTTGGACAAGATGGGAGAATGCGGTTGAGAGGAAAGTGACCCGGGCTGATCTTAGGAAAGCCGAACCACACCGCATCCAATTTCTCATCCAGGCAGTGTACGATGTGCTTCCAAGCCCATCAAACCTGCACACATGGGGCAAGGCAGAGTCATCTGCGTGCCCACTGTGCTCCAAGCGAGGAACCCTGGAGCAGATCCTCAGCGGCTGTGCAAGGGCACTTGGTGAGGAACGGTACAGGTGGAGGTATGATCAGGTCCTGAAGACCATCGCTGAAGCCGTCAGCACAGGAGTTGAGTGGGCGAAGCGGTCCCGACCCTCCAAGCAGACCATTGCCTTTGTCAGAGCTGAGGAGCAGCCAATACCTGCCAAAAGAACATCTGCAGGCATTCTGACCTCTGCAAGGGACTGGCAGCTGCTGGTGCACCTCGAACGGCAGCTGAAGTTCCCCAACCATATCACAGCCACCACCCTGCAACCAGACACTGTCCTTGTGTCTGAGTCTACAAAGCCAGCAGTCCCCAACCACCGGGCCGCAAAGCAAGTGCTACTGGGCCATGAGGAAATGATATGATTTGGCGATATGAGTCAGCTGCACCTTTCCTCATTCCCTGTCACGCCCACGAGATCATTGCCCGTGCGTCATCCGTGTCAGCGCAGGAAGACCAGCTCCTCAAGCTTGCAAATGACAGCGGGCTGAAAAGTATGTCTGACATAACATCTCTGCCGACATTCTAGATCAAAGTCAAGGCTAAATATCCTGAGATAGCCACGAAAGCACTAAAAACGTTATTTCAATTTCCAACATATCTCTGCAATGAATGCAACGAAAACTAAATTGCGGAATAGACTGGACATGAGGAACCCCCTTCGAGTATCGGTGTCTCCCATTACTCCTTGATGGGACCGACTTGTTGCAGGGAAACAAGCCCAGGGCTCCCACTGATTCAGCGATATTGGTGTGTTGCAATGATTTTATATGTTCATACGGGGAAATTATGTGCTGCGTGTTTAATATCCAAACATTACTTAAAATGTTATGATGCTATTGACTTACTTATATAACCATATAACAATTACAGCACGGAAACAGGCAATCTCGGCCCTTCTAGTCCGTGCCGAACGCTACTCTCACCTAGTCCCACCGACCTGCACTCAGCCCATAACCTTCCATTCCTTTCCTGTCCATATAGTTATCTGATTTTTCTTTAAATGATAATATTGAACTTGCCTCTACCACTTCTGCTGGAGTTCGTTCAACACTTACTTCAAGCTCCCCTGTCCTCCCCTGATAATTGACTTATCACTATATTCATGCGAGGAAAATACGCGCTGTGTGTTTAATATTAAATTCGTTAGATAAATCCTTTTAGAAACAAAATTGAGTGTATTAGCCACTTATCACCGATATTCCAGTCGTGATTAACACCCCCCCGAACAGAATCGCCAAAAACAATTTGTAGAAAAAAAATCGGAACGTACACGCATGCGCACTGGTGCCCGCGCAAGGTTTCATGGTCATTGTAGTCTTTCTCGGGGTAAACACAACGTATTTGACTGCTAGTCTTGTCCGTTGGTTACCCTACCCCCCCACCCCCACTCCCCCAGGTCGGCCGGTCCGCAAGAATAGTGCCAATATTAAAGCAGTCCGCAGTGCAAAAAAGGTTGGGGACCCCTGTACTAAGCAAGTGGTTCTGCTGGAGCTGACAGTCCCATAGGAAGATTGCTTGGAAGAGGCCTTCGAAAGTTAGCTCTCCAAGTACGCAGGACCGGTCAGCAACTGTCAGCAGGCTGGATGGAGAGTGAGGTGTCTCCCAGTGGAGGTTGGTTGTAGGGGATTCGCAGCCTGTTCCTTAGCTAGAGCCTTCAGCAATTTGGGTATCGAGGGACAGAGAGCCATCTGCAGTACCACCAATGCGGCAGAGAGGGCCTCAAGATGGCTGTGGCTCAAAAGAGGGGAGCCATGGAGTCATAAGTAGCTAGCCATCTGGACACAAGCTGGGGTCTGATCAGCCCCGGCTGGGTCACCTGGAGGAGGTTGTATGATGTTGAAAGACCCGAAACACCCGATGATTCCAGGAACATCACTGAAGATGTGTCCAGAAGCATCAGTAGATGTATGTACACAGATAGAGAATTATGAAAAGCACTTTAACATGATACCTAAAACTACATTAACTCCTTTACAGGAACTTGGAAACATAAAATGGGAACAGATGTTCTCAGGGAAATGTACGGTACAAATGTTCAGAGGATATTTGTGTGGTGTTCTGCACAGGTACGTTCCAATAAGACAGGGAAAGGATGGTATGGTACAGGAACCATGGTGTACAAAGATAGTTGAAAATCTAGTCAAGAAGAAAGGAAAAGCTTACGAAAGGTTCAAAAAACTAGCTAATGATAGATATCTAGAAAATTATAAGGCTAGCAGGAAGGAGCCTAAGAATGAAATTAGGAGAGCCAGAAAGAGCCATGAGAAGGCCTTGGCGGACTAGATTAAGGAAAACCCCCAAGGCATTCTACAAGTATGTGAAGAGCAAGAGGATAAGACTTGAGAGAATAGGACCAATCAAGTGTTTCAATGGAAAGGTGTGTATGGAACCGAAGGAGGTAGAGGAGGTACTTAATGAATACTTTGCATCCGTATTCACTATAGAAAAGTACCTTGGCAATTGTAGGGATGACTTACAGCAGACTGAAAAACTTGAGCATATAGATATTAAGAAAGAGGATGTGCTGGAGCTTTTTGAAAGCATCAAGTTGGATAAGTCACCGGGACCGGAGGATTAGAGGGTTGCAGATGTTAAGTATTCAAGAAAAGGCGTAGACATAGCCCAGGAAATTATAGACCAGTGAGTCTTACTTCAGTGGTTGGTAAGTTGATGGGAAAGATCCTGAGAGACAGGATGTATGAACATTTGGAGGGGAATAATATGATTAGGAATTGTCAGCATGGCTTTGTCAAAGGCAGGTCGTGCCTTACGAGCCTGACTGAATTTTTTGAGAATATGACCAAACACATTGATGAAGGTAGAACAGTAGATGTAGTGTATATGGATTTCAGTAAGACATTTGATAAGGTACCCCATGCAAGGCTTATTGAGAAAGTAAGGAGGCATGGGATCCAAGGGAACATTGCTTTGTGGATCCAGAACTGGCTTGCCCAGAGAAGGCAAAGAGTGGTTGGAGACGGGTCATATTCTGCATGGAGGCCGCTGACCAATGGTGTGCCTCAGGGATCTGTTCTGGGACCTGTTCTTGATGTTTATAAATGACCTAGATGAGGAAGTGGATGGATGGGTTAGTAAATCTGCTGATGACACAAAGATTGGGGGTGTTGTGGATAGTGTGGAAGGCTATCAGAGGTTACAGCGGGACATCGATAAGATGTAAAACTGAGCTCAGAAGTGGCAAATGGAGTTAATCCAGATAAGTGTGACTTCCATTTTGGAGGTCAAATATGATGGCAGAATATCGTATTAAGGGTAAGACTCTTGGCAGCGTAGAGAATCAGAGGGATCTTGGGGTTCGAGGCCATAGGACACTCAAAGCTGCTGCGCAGGTTAACTCTGTGGTTAAGGCGGCATATGGTGCAATGGCCTTCATCAATCGTGGGATTGAGTTTAAGAGCTGAGAGATAATGTTACAGTTGTAAAGGACCCTGGTCAGACCCCACTTGGAATACTATGCTTAGTTCTGGTCACCTAACTAGTGGAAGGATGTGGAAACTATAGAAAGGGTGCAGAGGAGATTTACAAGGATGTTGCCTGGATTGGGGAGCATGCCTTTCAAGAATAGGTTGAGTGAACTTGGCTTTTTCTCCTTGGTGCGATGGAGGATGAGAGGTGACCTGATAGAGGTGTATAAAATGATGAGAGGCATTGATCGTGTGGATAGTCAAAGGCTTTTTCCCAGGGCTGAAATGGCTAACACAAGAGGGCACAGTTTTAAGGTGCTTGGAAGCAGGTACAGAGGGGATGTCAGGGGTAAGTTTTTTTTTACGCAGAGAGTGGTGAGTGTGTGCAATGGGCTGCCGGAGACTGTGGTGGAGGCGGATACAACAGGCTATTTTAAGAGACTCCTGGATAGGTACATGGAGCTTAAAAAAATAGAGGGCTATGTGTAACCCTAGGTAATTTCTAAAGTATGTTTGGCACAGCATTGTGTGCCGAAGGGCCTGTATTGTGCTGTAGGTTTTCTATGTTTCTATATGCATTAAAATGTTTTGACTTTTCTTAGACTAGGTCTAATATTTTCAATATTAAACATAGTGTAAGAGCTCAAGAGTATTTTTGTGAGGCAAGGCTCTTTAATAAGGGAAGGTGCACTCTTGACCATTGTGGCTAGATCAATTTTGCTCAGCTATTTTATACAGCAAACTCTCAGGACACCAGCCCTTAAAGAGATAATCACTTGGACTGTTATAAATGGTGTGGCTCGGGGAAGGTGGAATAGAACGAATGGAGAGAGTCGGTTGCATACCTCCCAATTTTACTGAGATCCCAACCACAAAGAATCACTCCTTTGGAAGATTTGATGCACTGGGCAGCAGGAGGCCCTTTAAGAGCAATTACCTGAAGAAACCAGAAACTAATGACTTTTCTGGAAGTAGGTGCAAAATGTGGTACTTACAAATGCACAACCCCAATAACCACCATTCCAGTCAGACAAAACTTCAAATGCTACCCACTCCAACCTCTTCTACTGAATTCAATGCTCTTCATGTGGTTTTGTCTAAATCAATGAGATCAGTTGTTAATTAGGTGACTGTTTTCCAAACGCTTGTGCTTTGATTCCAATACTACCATTGTGAGTTATTTCAACTCCACTTCCCAGTTCTATATTGTCCTATCTGTCCTCTGCCTTCTCCACGATCATGGTGAAGACTTACGCAAACTAGAATACCTCATATTTCCCCTGGATGATCTACAATCTAATATTAACGTTAAATTTTGAAAATTCAGGTAACTAACA
This sequence comes from Mobula hypostoma, assembly GCF_963921235.1. Classification (NCBI taxonomy): domain Eukaryota; kingdom Metazoa; phylum Chordata; class Chondrichthyes; order Myliobatiformes; family Myliobatidae; genus Mobula; species Mobula hypostoma. Next base: position 148,058,603 of record NC_086097.1, on the reverse strand, counting down.
CCCCTTATGATCTGTTCTTTCTTCTTCTGATCTACTCAAGTTCTCTCACTCCTTTTTCTGCTCTATTACATGCATGCACATACCTTAATGGAGATTCATTTCCACAAGCGGCATCCGTCATCCAGAACTTTATCCTACCTCACTCATTATTTACGTTTAAACCTTGCAAATGACAGCAGTTCATTCAGCAAAAAAGGGTCAATGCTTGATTACAGGAGCTACCTTGTCTACTCTAACTCACAAGAACCTTGGAAATAGGAGCAGGAAAAGGCCAAGTGATTCTCTGAACCTGCTCCAAGAACACAGCTGATTTTCTTCAATGCTATTTGCTGCAGTATCTCCACATACTTTGATTTCCTTTGAATCTAAAAATATTGATCTCTGAATGAACTCAATAATTGAACATCCACAGCCATCTAAGGTAGAGAATTCCAGAGATTCATCATTGACTGCGGGATGAAATTTTTCATTTCAATTTACCTCTTAATCTAAGACTATATTCCCTGGTTCCATAAACCTCAGCTATGATAAACATACTCCCAGCATCCTGTCAAGCCCAATGGAATCTCTTATATTTTAAACTCTAGAAAATACAGGCCTACTACTCTCAGTCTCTCCATACAGTAAACCCATCATCTTTGGTACTAGTTCTATTCAATGATGATATCCTTCAACAGTACACAACAGGAAATGACTCTTGGATCATCATGGTTTACTGGTTCAAATGTTCATTGTAGAAACATGTGGAGTTGATGGAGAAATATATAAAGACCTCAGGTGGTCATCATATTTTCCCACAGTGTTACTCTGGCTAATTTTACAAATTCACAAACACTCAAAAAGCAACAAAGGAGCTTGCAAACCATAACTGATAGTGAAATAGATCTATTTTCCATAGGAAATTTTAGTATAGTCCTCCCAAATCTTCTCTGCTATTTAGTAAGACTGTGGTTGATTAGATTTTGTAACTTATCTCTGCATTCCATTCTATCCAAAACACCTTCTCCATATGCACCAATTTCTTCAGAATAAAGGATAATACTGTTAGCTTTCTAAATTACTAGCTGTAGTTGTATGTCAGTCTTTTGCAAATAAAACACGTGCTTCCTAGTCCTTCTGTATCTTTCAGTGCTGCAATCTATCACCTTCTTTATCTTCCTAACAAAATGGACAATTTTACTTTTTCCCACTTTATACTCCATTTGTCAGATCCACTCACATTATCTATCTGTAGCGCTTTGAACTTGTGTTATAGTCTTTTCATTATTTTTCTATTTACTTTGGCCATCAGCAAATTTAGCCACTATACCTTCATCCAAGTCAATTACGTAAAATGTAAAAGCTTGACGCCACCACTAGCATACCATTTGTATATCTTGCCAACCAGAAGAAAAGGTATTTTTATGCCTAACTGATTCCTACAAGCCAGCCAATCTTTTATCCATATCAATATCTTACCACCTACACTGTGAGTTTTTATTTCCTACAATACACCAAATCAAATACTTTCTGGGAATCTAAGTGATTCAACAGCTCCTCTTTCTACAGGACTTATTAATTCTGCACACAACTCTAATAAATTGGTCAAATATAACTTCTCTTTCACAAAACCTTGTTGACTTTGTCTGATTAACTTGAATTTTTGAAAGTGGCCTGCTACATCATCGTTAATGATAGCATGTAATATTTTCGCTATGACAAACATTAAACTAATTAACCTGTAAGTTTTCAGCTGTCTCCTCTCTTTGTCTAACAAAGGAGACACACTTGTAATTTTCTCATCTAATGCTACCTTACGGAACGTAGAGAATTTCAGAAATATAAAACTAATACATTAATTACTTCACTAGTCATTTCTTTTAAGATCCTAGGATCAAGTTTATCAGGTCTGGAAAAACTGTCAGTCCCTAAATCAAAAAATTCATTCAGTACTGATTCCAAATTTTTAACTCCCAATTTGCAGCATTTCTGGAGTATTACTTGAATCCTCTATAATCACAAGTGATGTAAAATTATGTTTAATTTGTCCTCCATCTCCTTATTTTTTTGATGTTCATACCTGAGAAACCATTCCTCTAAGACAAACACACACTCAGTTAACTCTTATTTTTAAAACTATAAATTCTTGCTGTTTTGAAACTATTGACTAGCTTTAATGCAAAAACTGCTCTTTCATTCTTTCTATTATTGTAGTGATTAATTGATTTTTTAAAAACTTGGTAGACTCCTCTGATCTGCCAACCATCTTTGCACAACTATCCATTCATTTATTTCAGTTAAATTGTAATTTTTTTGATTTTACACAAATAGTGGGTTCATCCCTTGAAATTCTGTTTGCTGGAATGTACATATTCTGAGTTTTCTGAAAGGCCCTCTTAAAAGGGAGAGAAAAGTTAATCCAAATCTTGACTGACTGAGCCAATTCCTTCATTTTATTTGCCAGTTCATTTAATTGCATAATTTAATTGCTGCTCTTTTAAAAAATCTGAAAAAATTACAGAGAAATAAAGTATAGAAACATGACCTCTGCTCACCATGTCTATGCCAACCAAGTACCCCTCCACTCATTCCATTTACCAGCACTTGGTGCATGGCATTTTACACCTTGGCAAGACGTGTGCCCATCCAGATACTTATGAGGGTCTCTGCCTCCACACAGTCTAAGGCAGTACTTTCCAGACTGTGGCCATCCTCTAAGTGAAAAAAATATTTTCTTCAGATTTCCTCTTTCTGTCCATCTTAAAATCCTCTGCATTATAAGCAAAATATTTCCACCCACCCTATCTATGATCCTCAAAATTTTGTATTGTGCCTCTCAGTTCCTCCCTAGCCTTATCCTTTCAAGGGAAAATACACCTAGCCTATCCAACACCCCCTCATAACCAAGAAGTTCTGTCTTAGGCAATCTCTTCTCCACCTTCTACAATACATTCATTTCCTTTTTATAATGTGGAGGCCAAAACTGCACGTTTTCCATCTGTGACTTAACTGAAGTTTTAAACTGATTTCCTTACTCTTATATTCTCTGCTCCAGCTAATGAAGACCAGTATCCAGTATGCCTTCTTTACCAACTTACTTATCTCTGCTGCCACCTTTAAGGATCTCTGGATTTATACAAGTGCCCCTGTTTAAGGCTCCACTATTCTTGCTATATGTCCTATTCTTATCAGACTTCTCAAAATATATCTTCTTGTATTGATCAGGATTAATTTCCACAAGTCATTGCTCTGTCACTGACTAACTTACCAGCTGAACTCATTCTGTAACCTCAGACCACTTTTGTAACCTCAAACCACTTCTCTCATCTTGGACTTATTCTTCTTTCCTTCAAAGTAAATATATCATAATATAATCATTGTTCTTAAATGTATATCAATGATCCCATTGTAAATCAATGACATCTCATCATACAGTCTGCTTTCTTATTGGGCTGACTGGCCAATATGGTGCTGGTCATATAAATTATCTTGAAACATACTTTGAACTCTTCCTGTTTGATATTTCCAAACTGCATATATTATTACTTTAAGTTCCCTTTATGTTCCATTTTGTCATTTGGTTACAATTAGGCTTCGACATCACTCCTACAAATGACTTCTTGCCTTATTATTCCTCACCTTCATGGAAACAGTCTGGTTTCCAGAGATAGGGTCATCACTCTCTACTGAGCCAAGATCATCACAAATTAATAAAACCATTCCTTCAACTCTTCCCAGCTTCCTGTACCTTCCTACCATTACACTTTAATATTCTGAACCCAGATTATGAATGCATTTCTGACCATCACTGACCCAACTAACAAAAAGATCCACGCAATGGGAATCTTCAAGGTTCCACACAGTAGGCTTACTCAGAAAGTCCGAAGGCGCGGGATCCAGGGAAGTTTGGCCAGGTGGATTCAGAACTGGCTCGTCTGCAGAAAACAGAGGGTTGTGGTGGAGGGAGTACATTCAGATTGGAGGGATGTGACTAGTGGTGTCCCACAAGGGTCGGTTCTGGGACCTCTGCTTTTCATAATTTTTATTAATGACCTGGATGTGGGGGTAGAAGGGTGGGTTGGCAAGTTTGCAGATGACACAAAGGTTGGTGGTGTTGTGGATAGTGTAGAGGGTTGTTGAAGATTGCAGAGACATTGATAGGATGCGGAAATGGCAGATGGAGGTCAACTCAGAGAAGTGTGAGGTGGTACACTTTGGAAGGACAAACTCCAAGGCAGAGTACAAAGTAAATGGCAGGATACTTGGTAGTGTGGAGGAGCAGAGGGATCTGGGGGTACATGCCCATAGATCCCTGAAAGTTGCCTCACAGGTAGATAGGGTAGTTAAGAAAGTTTATGGGGTGTTAGCCTTCATAAGTCGAGGGATAGAGTTTAAGAGCCGCGGGGTAATGATGCAGCTCTACAAAACTCTGGTTAGGCCACACTTGGAGTACTGTGTCCAGTTCTGGTCATCTCACTATAAGGAGGATGTGGAAGCATTGGAAAGGGTACAGAGGAGATTTACCAGTATGCTGCCTGGTTTAGAGAGTATGCATTATGATCAGAGATTAAGGGAGCTAGGGCTTTACTCTTTGGAGAGAAGGATGAGAGGAGACATGATAGAGGTACACAAGATATTAAGAGGAATAGATAGAGTGGACAGCCAGCGACTCTTCCCCAGGGCACCACTGCTCAGTACAAGAGGACATGGCTTTAAGGTAAGGGGTGGGAAGTTCAAGGGGGATATTAGAAGAAGGCTTTTTACTCACAGAGTGGTTGGTGCGTGGAATGCACTGCCTGAGTCAGTGGTGGAGGAAGATACACTAGTGAAATTTAAGTGACTGCTAGACAGGCATATGGAGGAATTTAAGGTGGAGGGTTATATGGGAGGTAGGGTTTAAGGGTCGGCACAACATTGTGGGCCGAAGGGCCTGTACTGTTCTATGTTCTGTTCCACTCTATCAAGGAAACAACCCTTCCCATCAAGGTAATCTTCATGAGCTGCTGCCTCAGTAAGGACCTCCACCATCCAGGCTATGCCCACTTCTCATTACTATCATCAGGAAGATCCCATGAATACTATTTCTTTATTCCTTTTTTGCATTATTTATTCATTTTGTAACCTATCATAATGATTTTATAATTTTATTGATGTTTTGCATGATAATGCTGCTGTAAAACAACAAATTTCTCAACATATTTCAGTGATAATAAATCTGATTTTAATTAGTTTTTACTTTTGGCAATTTGGAACATGTTTTGTCTGATTGGTGACACATTTATAAAGACTGAGATATAATGGGTTGGGAAGTATGGGATGGGAAGCAGAGAGAACCAAAGGAAGAAGGCAAAGGATGGACTCAGTATAAACATATATAGAAAGGAGACAAATAATGAATTGCACAATATGGCAACACCTTCATCAGATTGAACATGAATAAAGTTTAGTAACAGTTAACTGAATGTCAGACTTCTGCATGTAGTGATGATTTTATTGGAATCTGTCTGAGGAAGGAATTTTGGCCTGAACATCAAAAGAACTTGCTCTCCTCCAGATCTCGGCAAATCTTTGATCTCCAGTGAACTGCAACAACAGACAAGACTACGTAATAGTGTTTAATTTATAGAATGGCATCTCCAATAATGCAGAGCTCTATCAGCCTTGAGGCGAAATAAATTCTTGGGAGTCTTAACTTACAACTTTCTGAAGTGACTGAAAATACCACAACTGTCAGGGTCACGTTGAGTAAGACTGAAAATGAAAAATAAATTAGACGGCGATAGTAACATATCCACCTGACAAGCTGAATTTGGAAAGAATGAATGTACTTGTGCCTCGCAATCACTCCATGTTGGCACTAAATGAGTTCTGAATTACACAAACATGCTTGCAAAAATTGTACAAAAAGAACTTGAAATGTCCGGTCATAGAACATTACTGTTGGATTATCCTGTGTAATACTGGTGCACTGAAATGATATACTCAGCTTCAACTCAGTGTTCTCCATTGATGTTTTGCAGGCTCCTGTTGTTGTTGCAGAACACAGCAGGTACCACTTCTCTGGTCAGCTCAGACCACAACAAAGTACTTATGACAGACTGCACTCAGTGAGGAGTGGAGTTTGTGATCAACTGCTCTTTGAGAAATCTGCAAATGAAAGGATATGCCATTGTCTACTCTTCTTGATCCAAGGATTAAGAAAAAAGTAAAGGGAAGTCTACTCTCAGGAGTCTGAGTGACCTCTTCAATGAACAGAAAATATTTAGATGTGGCAGCCTGGAATGATCCTGAGGCCAGAAAATAGATTGACCATTTAAAAACAAAGCAGACAAGGCATACATATAAGGGTTGTAAGTGAGGTCACAGCAGGTCAGAGATTGCAGTGAGGACAAGAATGAGGGTTTGACTGCTGGCTGTTCAAATTTGTTGTTTTAAGTGAATAAAAACTGTCATTCTTCAGACCATTTATGTTGAAAACTCCCCTGCTGGCAAAACTAACAATTTTGTACATCATTTTGGACATCATTGAGGAAACACTTTCATTGAGAATAAAAAGTTGAGTAAGAATGAAAGTTCTTTGAAAATTAACAACACAAATTTTCTGTCAGTTAACCTCCCAGAAATAAGTACAACATTACTGTAGGTTATTCTGATTTTTCAAATGCAAAGCAACATTTATTTTTAGATTATGGGAAAAAAATTCTAATCTCTGATGATTTATAACTCCTTAGAATTTTGATCTGTATTACCTTTCAACAGTGTAATCTCATTTCCCCCCAAGAGAAGTTACATCTAAAAGAACACAAATTTCTATTTTTTTATTTATTTATTTATTTATTTATTTATTTATTTATTTATTTATTTATTTATTTATTTATTTATTTATTTATTTATTTACACATTTATTTGGAAGTTGATTAAAACATTCTGAATGCTGATGACATTATCTAAAGAAACCTGAACATGAAAGGTCAAAATTAGTTTAAATGACATATTTGCTGAAGCACACCAGGTTAATGACTAGGTCTGTGATGATGTTAATTCAGCTCTCCTGGACTGCTGTGATCAGTGTCTTGCAAAATGCTAGAAAATCTCTTTTATAAAGGAAAGCGAGGTGTGCTAAGAAATGAGATATATAAGAACTATAAAGTAACAACAAAAAAATCTTTAATTAATAAGAGGTTTTTTTTTAAGTAAATTGGATGATTTTATTGATCAAAATATTTCTTGGCTAAAAATGAAGGACAATTGTAGAGACAAAACAAATCTCCTGGAGGAACTGAAAGGGCTGAGCGCTGACACTTGGGGTTTTCAGGGTTTTGACCCAAAATGTCAACAATTCCATTCTTCCCATGAAAAACAGCCCTCCAGCAGATTGTTTGCCACATCTGCAATCTTGTGTCTCCATGAAGGAAAATGTATTGGACTTATCCTTGGTCAATTGTGAAGGGGGCATGAAAGTTCACACTTGTGCAATCTTTTTTTATTTAGCATAAATTATAATTGTTCAGATCACCCTTCCCCTTAAGATGTCATCTCACAACCTTTTATCAGGCCATCTAGTTTAGCATTAGGCATAAGGAAATTTGGAAACAATCTGGGGAAAGTTGCCAGATTCTAGACATGCATAGCTTTAAGTGGCACTGAAGGCAGTATTGCGGTCTCAGAATGTAATGCTGGTAATCAGCTATGGGTAGATAACTTTAAACAAATATCCTTATATCAAGCTATATATAGTTCTATTCACTTTTGTAAAAATTAGTACTGTTTCAAAGAATTACCAACAGATATACAGCCAACACCCACGTTACTGTGGGTTTGCGTTCTAAGAAGATGGTCCATATCACAATTTTGTTAATGCAAAACCATGTCATCCATTTATGCTCCAAGAAATGTGAATTGAAAAAAAATGTTATATTGTACCTTAATTTCTTTATAACTTGAATACTTTAACCTTGTTTCTAAAAAAATTAATCTCAATTTCTATTCACCCATCTCTGGAACCATACAATTGATAGCATTTATAAACAAGGTGTTCAAAACTGAGATCAAGCCAACCTACTCCAAATGGCAGTCTTGTACAATGGTTCCAACATCAGCTCCGAGTCAGGAAATTGTGGTTTGAAATAGGCAGGTGGGCAAAGTGAAGTTGAGGTTAGAGGCTCAGCTATCATCATATTATAAAGGCTAAGCAGTTTGGAGAGACTATATGACCCATTCCAACTCGACAATTTCTGTTCTTAAGATGATCTTTCATTCCAGTGCATAATTGTCCACTACTAAAATCCCATTTTGGATGAAATGTTAAACCAACCTCTTTTCTCTCTTAGAATATGATAAAAGGTTGTGAGATGACATCTTAAGGGGAAGGGTGATCTGAACAATTATAATTTATGCTAAATAAAAAAAAGACTGCACAAATGTGAACTTTCATGCCCCCTTTACTACTGAATTTCTTCATTATCTCATTGCTATTCATGGGACTTCACAAATCAGCTTCCATGGCTGAGTGTTCAAAATGCTGCATAAATGGGACTTTGTTTCCTTCAAAAGGTCCCAAAAAAATGACTAGCCCAGCTGCCCTAATGGCTTAACTAAGATCACTGGTGAACAGCTGAGGCAAACAGGCAAGGAAGCTCCCAGTCTGTTGAGTAAACAAAACCCTCTTAGTGATAGCTGCTTTGGCAGGCATGCTACAAGAGAGATAACTCCTGAATAAGGGTTCTTCATCTGATGAATATCCAGCAACACCTGGCTGAAAATTTGATGTGTGGACAATAACGGGAGCCAGAAGGCTAATGCTCACATTGTTTTTTCACAAGGAACATCAGGTGCTTGTGGAACTGCACAACTAGGAGTCAATACTTTCAGAGAATGATTGAAAAACTGGTAAAATAATCCAAAAATCTTATCATGTAGTAAGGAGAGAAAGGGGTTAATACAAATACAGTTTTGTTTTTGGATATATTACAATTTGTTGATGATAAGCTTTGCAGTAAAATGCTTTCTTATCTGAGTTATTATCTGACATAGGCACGACATGGTAGCATCCAAAAACTATCAATTACGAGGAAAGTCTATTTTATCCCCTGCACCACCTTATTACCTATGCTCCAGCGATATGTCAAACAAATCTGTTCAGCTGTTAAGTGTGCGCAGTGATGCTGTTAAAAGCTGGTAGTGAACTCTTTCCATTATGATTATGACCATGAAATATGACAATAAAATGGCATGTGCTGGGAACTCAAAAGCCTGCTGCCTGCTGAGCTGAATACTTGTTTATAACCAGTTGAAGTGGCATATCTCTGGAAAATGTTTACGTAAGGAATCACTCGGAGCTGTAAAGATCCACCTTCCTTCTTCTCTCTCAGGCTACTGCAGGGATGAATACTGCTATTTACTCCCCACTAAATGGACAGTTGGTAAACAGAAACATCTGCTCATTTCCCCAAGAATTTGGTGCACTTATGTGAACAAATTGAACTACAAATAATTAAATTACTCTATGTATAAGATCAACAGGTAGTGCAGTCAACCTATCAGCATGGCTCAGTTTTATGCTGGCTTCAAACTATTTTAATAGAAGATCACGACCTCTGATAAATAATCATAAGCCACTGGAATCTTGTCAGATCATTTAGACTTGGTATCTCAGAATTAAGTATTGGATCCTCCTGTTTAATTATTTTCTTTGTAGTTTAACAATCAATTATCTGCTTGTACTTTAAGTAGTTCTTATATGCATATAACAGTTAAATATACCTTAGTCTAGTGGTTATACGAAGTATAATTCTGGAAAGCTCTGGAAGCTTCTTTGTTCTGCATTATTAGAATAAGTGCTTTCTTATTGGTTAACTTGGTACTTCAGTATTTGAATGAGTGCTTTTTTTTTCTTTGGTTGAGTCTTATCTACAAATTTGAATGGAACTTTCATTGTCTCTATGGGTATAAAATAGCTAAACACAAAGCAGCGCCATCTTAATCTTCTTAGCCCCTTAGTCTCTTGACTTTAAGCCTTCTACTACTGGCTTCTGCTCCAGTTTTTTTGTTCTATCAAAGCTTAATAAAACGAGCAACAACTTTTGTGGCTTGCTCCTGACTTCTGAAGGAACCTTGGATTTAAATATCAGAGTCCAACACAAGGAAACAGCCCTTCAGCATACAGTGTTCATGCCAGCCATCAAGTTCATTTTTAATATTAACCCCTTTTCTTAGCAATCAGCCTGAAGCCTTCTATGCCTAGGTGTTTCAGTGTTCATCTAAATACATCTTAAATGTGAGAGTTCCTGCCTCCTCTACCTCCTTGGGCAGTACGTTCCAGGATTCAACCATTCTCTGGGTGAGAAAAATTCTTCCTCAAGTCCTCGCTAAGTGTTCTATCTTTTATACCTCTATTCATTGGTTGTACGCCTCTCTACTAAGGAGAACTAATCCTTTTTATTATTCCACTTATAATTATGTGTATCCCAAATACATCTCCCCTTAGCCTTCTTCATTTCAAGGAAAACAAGTACAGAAAATGCTGGAAACACTCAGCAGATCAGGCTACATCTCAGGAAAGAGATAAAGTTTAACATTTCAGGTCATAGACCCCTGATCAGTTTCATTCTTTCCAGATATACTGTATGACCTACTGAGCTTTCTAGCATCTTTGGCTTTTATTTCATATTTCCGGCATTTTTGCTTTTCATTTTCAGAAACAAACCCAGCCTACTTGTATCTTCTCCTGCTTGAAAACCTTCTGTTCCAGGCAACATACCTTTGAATCTCCTCTGCACCTTCTCAATGAAAACACACACTTCCTACAACTGTTGTGATCACAAATGCACATAATACTCCAGCAATTATATATATTTTATATAATTGCACTATAATCTCCTTGTTTTTATATCCCCAGCAGATGAACACAATCATCCTGTATGTCTTCCTTACCTACTACAGTCGACCTTCACTATTCCGGCTACCTGTAATCCGGTTCCTTCGATAATCCGGCACTGATTATGCTTAATGTGATCCTTCCGTAATTCAGCATTTTCACTAATCCGGCACTCTTCAGGTCCCAATGGTGCCGGATTAGCGAAGGTCGACCTGTAGTACCTTTGGAAATCTTCTCTGTTCCAGGGATTAAAGCATTCATTGCGTATATCCTAGCTCTTCTGCTAGCATCTGCGATTACTCTGCTCATTTTAACAACACATCAAAATCATTTACTAATGAAGACTACCTGTCAACAAAGCCATCAATTTTCCATCTCAAATTCAGTGATTATATCTATTAATGCATTCAAATCAAGATTATTGTTGTATATAGCAAACATCAAGAGTGCCCACATTGACCCCTGTGGCACACCGGTGCTTGCAGGATTTCAACTGCAAAATGAACTGTAGATCTTCGTCCTCTGGACCTGTGAATCAGTCTTCCAAGAGAGACCTTGCTAAAGGCCTGACAGGAGTCATTGCAGTTGACATCATTTGCATTGCCCTCATCATCACAGTTGGCTATCTCTCTAAATATTTAACCAAACTAATCGGGCACGATATTATTTTAACAAAACCAACTAATTATCCTTAATGCATCTTTGCCTTTTCAAGATTTAAGGTTCAAGTTTATTTTTCGCATGTACATAGAAACATACAGTGAAATGTGTTGTTTGAATTAACAACCAATACACGAGTGTGTACTGGAGACACCTTGTAAGTGTCACCACATATTCTAGCGCCAAAACAGAGCATACCCACGATGTTCAACAAAGCAACACAGAACACAATAAGCAACAAAACAACAATAGTAAAACAAGCCCCAGTCCTCCCTCCCACCCAGGTAGATAGTCTTCTAATGCTAGGAGAGGCCATCTTCTTCGGCCTTCCAAGGACTTGGGCAATGGGTTCAACTTCCCCTGCAGACTCACAGAGATTTATAGACTCGGCTCCAGCCTATAGGCCATGACTTCCGGTATCCGGTTTGCAACAGGGCTCAGAATATACCACAAGGATCGGTACTGGGAGCTTCTTTGCTTGTAATATACATAAATGACTTAGAATGAAAATATAGGGTGTATGATTTGCAAGTTTTCAACTGTTCGAGTGGGAAGTAATGAAGAAGTTTATTTAGACATTGGCCAGCTGGAAAGATGGGTAGAGCAGTGAGGCATGTGTGAGGTAATACACTTCGGCAGATCAAATTCTGTTAGATTACAGAGAATAATTTATAGGGATGTTAACAAGAATGATGTAAAGACGCACTTCAGGGGTGAAAGTCAAGTATTCCAGTCCGGGCAGTGTCCATGTAAAACACCTCTGCACCTGCTTCTGAGCAATCATAACTTTCCCATAATTTGCTGACCTGATGCCAGTTATATGTGAAGAGTGACTATCTGGGATGCAGAAAAGGCCAGAACTAAAAGACAGCAGATATTGCGGAGGGTCTCAGAAAGAGAAAAGATTACAAAGGTTATGGAGAGATTTGAGGTGTTGCATACCCAGGAACAATCCAAGTCCATGAGCACAGAACATAACACAAGTCAGGACATGTACCTTAAATTTATGGAAAGGGAAAAATGACTGTGTTGGAACAATTGAGTCCAGGGATAACACTGGCATGGAATAAGGTTTCAACAAATCAGCTAGAAACAGGTAGCATTGGTGATGGCTTGGATTCACGGTTGGAAGCTCATTTCAAACATGAGTGTGACATCAAATGCATGAGCTGTCTGGTTTAGTAAGAGGTGCCAGGAGCTGATATTATAAGAACTACAAAGTTCTAGAATTGAACTGTGCTGAGCTGACTGAGTTAAAATGTTCCCAGTAACCCAACATTAATAGGTAATCAGGCTTGCTATTGGATGCTACAATGTTCTATGCTTGGAAGGAAGAGTGTGTGAGCAACAGAACCAATACAAACCTACTATTAACAGAACTGATATTGTGGCATGATTAAAAAAAACTGTTGGCTTCTATGTCAACATCTTTACAATACATACCTAAAGCTTCACTTTCTTTCTCTTCTTCCGCTTCAGAATCTACCTTCTCTTCTGAAGATACAGATGAGTGAAGAGCAATAAATGCTGGAAGTCCATGTTGGCTGCTACTGCTGCTACAACTACTAACTTCCCTGGAGTCAGATGAAGAAACAGTTCTTCCCATTGAATTCACTCGTCTTGACACCCCTTTGTCTCTGTAAAAGATTGAGAAAATAATGTTCCCAAAGAAATCCCAAAAAAACTGACACAAGCAAGCATTTAATTTCATTTTAAGTATAACACTTTTTGGATGCCACATAATTATTATATGATCCCACGTACAGGATCATTTGATCCATACACAATCAATGAGATGATGGCTTCAAGGTCCAATGATCTTAGGTTGTTCTCTTCCTATATTACTCTGCAATGTACCAGAATTCAGTCAAAGGTCAAGTATACATAAACAAAACATGCAACTTCACCATTAAACACTGATATTTGAGATGTATTTGAGGACAACTTGGCCAAGTTTAGACTTAACTAATGCTCACACACTTGTCAGCATTGATTATTTGATGGCCAGAAACTGAAATCCTGTTTGTTCTTTTACATCTTTCTGGCTCAAGGAGCCAGCTGACAAATCGAGGCAAAACAATTGCCATCTCAGCTAACATCAATTAATTTACCATAGCCAAAGACTTTCTTGGTCCCTGTGACTCTATCGCAAAAAAAGCACTATTAACCACACTGGATGTGCAGGTATAATTTTCTTTAAAGTACTGTAATACCTTATTGTACAAAATTTGATTTAGTAATTTTTACTGTGACATTGCTGACTCTTTAGATATCCATTTTTAATTCATGAAGTGTTCTTTCACTGTAACAAACATCACACCACACTCTGCACATAGGAACACATTGTACAGAAAAACACTTAATGCCTCTCATTCAGCCTTTACAGTTTACAAAATTTTATTTAATTGAACTGAATTTAATTCATAATGAAATATTTTCCAGAATTCACACCTTTCATATATCAAGAAATTATAGTGTCATATTACCAATAAATGTAAATTTTCTGTCAAACTTCCATAGTGATGACCATGCATTACCTTTCTGTATTGCCTGCAAGCATGACCCGCTTTGAAACTGTGCCCTCATCTGTTGTTCCACCCTGAGTTGCTTCAAAAGCATGCTTTTGCTTATGGCTTTTTTGCTGTCTGTGCTGCAGTTTGCATTTGGAGCCCTGTGTGCAGTTCCCAGTCTTGGAGAATTCTGGACAGATGAGTGTGTGCTTCTTCTTGCACTGAAAAAGATTATTTGTTACATGTCATAAAATAGTCTTGAGATTATTCATATATATCCAAAACTCATAAAGGAGTGCCTTCACATTTGGAGGATAAATTCCTGACGTTCTGTCAGCAAACATACAAAAGCAGAATGCAAAACATTGCACAAATTCCCTTCCTCTGTATTCTTTCCTAGCAAAACCCTGCATTTAGTAGGTTGATTTCCAGATAATTACAATTTAAACTATTGGGCTTTAAGTCAATTAACTCAAAAGAACCACAACAAAACTGACAATTTTAAGATGTCAAGAAGATGCTAAAAAATGATATCGAGAAGAAGAGAGAAATACATCAAACTGGGAGTAAACTTTAGAGATCAAAACTGGAGGCAATAGAGACTGTGAATAAAAAACAAATGCAAGAGTTGATTTGCTCCTTCCAAGGGCCCGACAACATGGAAACATGGCTGCCAATTTAGGCTGGGGGATCTTAGTGATTCTCAAAATGCATAGAACCAATATACTTCCTTCCACAGATCATTGATAGGTGGCAGTATATTGTAAAAGTAAAACAGTTGCAGACATCTCTGAGCCTGAAGCCTGCAGGCCAACTTGATACTGTTAGTCATGATGTGAGGTTCAATGGGCAGATTTGAGCAGCAATTGTGCTTTATTCCTATTTTTTTGTGCTCTGTGGGCTTTGAAGAAATGACTGAAACAATACACTGCTGAGAATGATTAGACAAATTTGGAAGCGCAAGCCTGGTTAAAGAATGTTTTGCCATCCTAAATATTAGATGATTACAAAAGTGGAATTTCACAGTGGAGTCCATTACTTTTCACAAACACGAGGAAATCTGCAGATGCTGGAATTTCAAGCAACACACATAAAAGCTGCTGGTGAACGCAGCAGGCCAGGCAGCATCTCTAGGAAGAGGTACAGTTGACGTTTCGGGCTGAGACCCTTCGTCACGACCAACCGAAAGAAGAGCTAGTAAGAGATTTGAAAGTGGGAGGGGGGGGAGATCCAAAATGATAGGAGAAGACAGGAGGGGGAGGGATGGAGCCAAGAGCTGGACAGGTGATTGGCAAAAGGGATATGAGAGGATCATGGGACAGGAGACCTAGGGAGAAAAAGGAGAGAGAGAACAAGAATGTGGGTATATAAATAACTAACGGATGGGGTACGAGGCGGAGGTGGGGCATTAGCGGAAGTTTGAGAAGTCAATGTTCATGTCATCAGGTTGGAGGATACCCAAACGGAATACCAGCCTTCAGACTCAACAGTCTATCCAACACCATTTCCTGCCTAATATAAATTTCCTTCAGTTCATCCATTACCCTAGGTCCTTTGGCCACTATTATATCTGGGAGATTGTCTGTGTCTTCCCTAAAAGTACCTGATCAACTCGTCTGCCATTTCCTTGTTCCCCATAATAAATTCACCCGTTTCTGTCTTCAAGGGCCTAATTTTGGGCCTAACTGTTTTTTTCCTTTTCACATACCTAAAGAAGCTTTTACTATCCTCCTTTATATTATTGGCTAGTTTACCTTCGTACCTCATTTTTTCTCCGCGTTTTGCCTTTTTAGTTACCTTCTGTTGCTCTTTAAAAGTTTCCCAATACTCCGGTGTCCCACTCATCGTTGCTATAATATACTTCCTCTCTTTTATTTTATACTGTCCATTACTTCCCTTGTCAGCCACGGCCTCCCCTTACTCCCCTTAGGATCTTTCTTCCTCTTTGGAATGAATTGATCCTGCACCTTCCGCATTATTCCCAGAAACACTTGCCATTGCTGTTCTCCACTGTCATCCCTGCTAGGGCATTGTTCCATTGAACGTTGGCCAGCTCCTCCCTCATAGCACCATAGTTCCCTTTGTTCAACTGTAATACTGACACTTCCGAGTTTCCCTTCTCCCTCTCAAATTGTAGATTAAAACTTACCATATTATGGTCACTACCTCCTTTACCTCAAGGTCCCTGATCAAATCTGGTTCATTGCACAACACTAAATCTAGAATTGCGTTCTCTCTGGTAGGCTCCAGTACAAGCTGTTTTAAGAATCCATCTCGGAGGGACTCCACAAACTCCCTTTCTTGGGGTCCAGTACCAACTTGATTCCTCCAGTCTATCTGCATTTTGAAATCCCCCATAACAACTGTAGCATTACCTTTGCGACATGCCAATTTTAACTCTTGATTCAACTTACACCCTACATCCAGACTACATTCTTTTTTTCTCTCTCCTTTTTCTTCCTCTGTCCCTCTCAACATACCTCTTGCCCATCCTCTGGGTTTCCCCCCCTCCCCCTTTTCTTTCTCCTTAGGCCTCCTGTCCCATGATCCTCTCATATCCCTTTTGCCAATCAACTGTCCAGCTCTTGGCTCCATCCCTGCCCCTCCTGTCTTCTCCTATCATTTTGGATCTCCCCTTCCCCCTCCCACTTTCAAATCTCTTACTAGCTCTTCTTTCAGTTAGTCCTGACGAAGGGTCTCGGCCTGAAACGTCGACTGTACCTCTTCCTATAGATGCTGCCTGGCCTGCTGCGTTCAC
This sequence comes from Mobula hypostoma, assembly GCF_963921235.1. Classification (NCBI taxonomy): domain Eukaryota; kingdom Metazoa; phylum Chordata; class Chondrichthyes; order Myliobatiformes; family Myliobatidae; genus Mobula; species Mobula hypostoma. Next base: position 148,041,820 of record NC_086097.1, on the reverse strand, counting down.
CAGCAACTTTGATGTGTCTTGCTCCATTACTTTTCTATGTTCTCAATTTCAGATATCAAACTCCTGCAGGATCAATTCAGCCCATAAAAACTGACAGTCACCTTAGAGATCATAAATCATCACAAATGCTGAATAGTGGGGTTCACCTAGCACAGTGAGAACTGTTAATTAAATTTTTCCAGTTTCACAAGAACAACTTGTTGCTTTTTAAAAAAAAAACTCCGGCGGTTTTCTGCTGGGGCCACTTCTAATTTATAGTAAGCTTAAAATCAGTAGGGGTTAAAAACAGAAGTGTTTCCATTAAAAGGGAATGAAAAAAAATTCTAGAAATCAATGAGCAGCAACAGCTAGGAATTATGGGATGCTTTCTATTAAAATAGACATCTATGAATGAGTTACACACTAAAATTTAAATAAGTAATTGAGGTTGTTTATAACTAGAATATTGAACACTTGGATGCTCATTACAAGCTAGAATATAATTGAGAATGTCAGATAGTTTATGTATAGAATAATTGAAACTCTGGAAGTAAGTATAATAAGCTGGATTCTGATCAAGGTGTTCAGATGGCTGATCCATAGCAGAATGAAAACCTCTGTATAAATGACAATTGAAAATCTAAATAGGTAATGTAAAAATAATAAATCTTTAAGTATAAGGAAGTAGTATGGTTAAGGATTTGAGTTAGCATCATGGTTAATGGTAGCTGCTAGAGGTTCATTGTGGGATAACAGTCAACGGATCAAAGGCTAAAATCTACTTTGACCAATTTAAATGTTTAGACAGTGATTCTGGTTAATTGAGCCATTAGTTAGTTGGGGCAGCTGCTTATTTGGGACACAAGACTGATAAACTGGGGCTGGAGACTATTGCCAAACAGTTTCTAACTAGCAGAAAGACAATTCAGAACTGTTTTGTTCACTGCAGTTTTAAGTATTCTGTTTTGGAGAAGCCAGAAATGTCCAGGAGTGAATGTGAAATAGTATTACTACTTCAACAAGTTATGAACTATGAAGGATTTGAAGGTATCAACAATCATCTTGAATGTTACAAGGAAAACAGAAGTTTCTGATGATGGCGGTCCATTATCTACATGGGGAATCAATGTTGATTTTGTTCATTTACAGTCAATCAAAAGAACTGACCAGTGTACAATGGATAAATTTCTCTATTGATAACTATTAGGAACTAGTACACAAATTTATGGTACAGTAGTAGCATTGATAGTGTTCTAATTTATACTGAATTTCATTTAAATAGATAATTTGTTACATTGTTAAATAGTAGTTTGTCTTTTTATATGAGTTTTTAACTATTTCTATGAAACTTTTGGCTAATTGCGGCAGTAACTTAATTGGGCCTGGTATGTTCCAATTAACTGGAATCACTATATATAGAATGATAATGGGCAACATGTTGCAAGTTACAAACTATGTTAGCATTCATTTTGAGAGGACCAAAATATAAGAGCAATAATGTAATGCTGAGGCTTTATAATTTTCTTAATTTATTGAGATACAGTGCAAAATTGGCTGTTCTGGCCTTTGAGTCGCATTGCCACGCAACACTTGTTTTAACCATAGCCTAATCACGGGACAACTGACAACGACCAATTAACCTATTAACCTGTTACTCACTCTTCCTTCAGTTAGTCCTGACGAAGGGTCTCGGCCTGAAACGTCAACTGCGCCTCTTCCTATAGATGCTGCTTGGCCTGCTGCGTTCACCAGCAACTTTGATGTGTGTTGCTTGAATTTCCAGCATCTGCAGAATTCCTGTTGTTTGCGTTTAAATTCACTACTGCGAAGCCTCTTCCGGTGATGCCTACACCGAAGAAGTTTAGATCCTCTCTTCGACGGGAGTTCAGTGAAACCATCTCTCACTGCTCCCCATCTGTAATTTCTTCGGCTCTTCAACTTTTCGACCACACTTTGACTCAAACTCGCTATCACAGCCATGTATCCTTTCTTGGAACGTGCCTCCGTCACCAACTTACTCCAGTTGGCTTTAGGATTCGTTTCCAAGCCTCTCAATTTGGACCTTCTGAGGATCCCAGGTACTCACATTTTATTGACTCTGCCTCTCGCCGCTTCTCCCGTCAAGCTCTGAAGGCGACGCTCTCCGCCATGAGGAGGTACTTGGTGTCCCTATCCCAGACCCTTCCACACCTTCGGGACACTTTCTTCGCCGTCTGTAATGGTCCTACCCGTTATTTCATCCTCCGTCGGACTCACGCCTGCAATCGCCATTTTTTTGACTTTGTCATGTTAGGCAAAGATCGCAAGATCTTACATCTACGGACTCCAGAGCCTGCCGGCCCCGACGCTAGCAGGCATGAACTTTCAATTGCGGCCCCTGCCATTGATCTCGGCGGCTCCAACACCTCAGGACATATTCAAAACCCGGACTCCAGCAACGACCATGGACACATTCGAAGTGATTACGCAACCACCAACTGCAACTCCAGCCTTGAACACCAGGCCGGGTCTTTATGTGCTGCTGTTGTGACTCCCGTCTCCCCTTCCCCCACCACCACTCCGCAGCCCCGTCTTCCTCAGATCCCACCGTCAGCTCCTGGGCCCTCAGAGGCTCCATCTTTCTCTCACCCCAACCCTCCCCTCTCCACTGACACCCCCAGCCTCCCCCCTCCCCCCTCTGATCCCAGCTCTCATCCGTGCCGGGTCTTTACCATCCCCTCCGACCATCAACTGTCGGAGGCAGAACGCTCTGTTCTCAGTAAGGGCCTCACGTTTGTCCCCCTTCGCCCACACCTCAGCGAGTTCCGTGTTCGCCACGATGCGGAACTTTTCTTCCGCCGTCTCCGTCTCCGAGCCTACTTCTTCGGCAAGGACTCTTCCACCCCCACCGATGACCCCTTCTCCCGTCTTCAACCCTCCTCTTCTTCATGGACACCCCGCTCTGGTCTTCTGCCTGCTCTGGATCTCTTTATTGCCAACTGCCGACGGGACATCAACAGTCTCGACTTCACCGCACCTTGTCCCCATTCCAACCTCACTCCTTCAGAACGCTCTGCTCTCCACTCCCTCCGCACTAATCTTAACATTATTATTAAACCCACTGATAAGGGAGGTGCTGTTGTAGTCTGGCGTACTGACCTCTACCTTGCCGAGGCACAGCGACAACTCGCGGATACCTCCTCTTATTTACCATCGATCGTGACCCCACTAAGGAGCACCAGGCCATTGTCTCCCACACTATCAACGACTTTATCCGCTCAGGGGATCTCCCATCCACTGCTACCAACCTTATAGTTCCCACACCCCGCACTTCCCGTTTCTACCTCCTACCCAAGATCCACAAACCTGCCTGTCCTGGCCGACCTATTGTCTCAGCTTGCTCCTGCCCCACCGAACTCGTTTCTGCATACCTCGACACTGTTTTATCACCCCTTGTTCAATCCCTTCCGACCTATGTTCGTGACACTTCTCACGCTCTTAAACTTTTCGATGATTTTAAGTTCCCTGGCCCCCACCGCTTTATTTTCACCATGGATGTCCAGTCCTTATATACTTGCATCCCCCATCAGGAAGGTCTCAAAGCTCTACGCTTCTTTTTGGATTCCAGACCTAATCAGTTCCCCTCTACCACCACTCTGCTCCGTCTAGCGGAATTAGTCCTTACTCTTAATGATTTCTCCTTTTGCTCCTCCCATTTCCTCCAAACTAAAGGTGTAGCTATGGGCACCCGTATGGGTCCTAGCTATGCCTGCCTTTTTGTTGGGTTTGTGGAACAATCTATGTTCCGAGCCTATTCTGGTATCTGTCCTCCACTTTTCCTTCGCTACATCGACGACTGCATTGGCGCTGCTTCCTGCACGCATGCAGAACTCGTTGACTTTATTAACTTTGCCTCCAACTTTCACCCTGCCCTCAAGTTTACCTGGTCCATTTCCGACACCTCCCTCCCCTTTCTAGATCTTTCTGTCTCTGTCTCTGGAGACAGCTTATCCACTGATGTCTACTATAAGCCTACTGACTCTCACAGCTATCTGGACTATTCCTCTTCTCACCCTGTCTCTTGCAAAAACGCCATCCCCTTTTCGCAATTCCTCCGTCTCCGCCGCATCTGCTCTCAGGATAAGTCTTTTCATTCTAGGACGAGGGAGATGTCTTCATTTTTTAAAGAAAGGGGCTTCCCTTCCTCCACTATCAACTCTGCTCTTAAACGCATCTCCCCCATTTCACGTACATCTGCTCTCACTCCATCCTCCCGCCACCCCACTAGGAATAGGGTTCCCCTGGTCCTCACCTACCACCCCACCAGCCTCCGGGTCCAACATATTATTCTCCGTAACTTCCGCCACCTCCAACGGGATCCCACCACTAAGCACATCTTTCCCTCCCGCCCTCTCTCTGCATTCCGCAGGGATCGCTCCCTACACAACTCCCTTGTCCATTCGTCCCCCCCATCCCTCCCCACTGATCTCCCTCCTGGAACTTATCCGTGTAAGCGGAACAAGTGCTACACATGCCCTTACACTTCTTCCCTTACCACCATTCAGGGCCCCAAACAGTCCTTCCAGGTGAGGCATCACTTCACCTGTGAGTCGACTGGGGTGATATACTGCGTCCGGTGCTCCCGATGTGGCCTTTTATATATTGGTGAGACCCGACGCAGACTGGGAGACCGCTTTGCTGAACATCTACGCTCTGTCCGCCAGAGAAAGCAGGATCTCCCAGTGGCCACACATTTTAATTCCACATCCCATTCCCATTCTGACATGTCTATCCACGGCCTCCTCTACTGTAAAGATGAAGCCACACTCAGGTTGGAGGAACAACACCTTATATTCCGTCTGGGTAGCCTCCAACCTGATGGCATGAACATTGACTTCTCTAACTTCCGCTAGGCCCCACCTCCCCCTCGTACCCCATCTGTTACTCATTTTTATGCACACATTCTTTCTCTCACTCTCCTTTTTCTCCCTCTGTCCCTCTGAATATACCTCTTGCCCATCCTCTGGGTCACCCCCCCCCGTCTTTCTTCCCGGACCTCCTGTCCCATGATCCTCTCGTATCCCCTTTTGCCTATCACCTGTCCAGCTCTCGGCTCTATCCCTCCCCCTCCTGTCTTCCCCTATCATTTTGCATCTCCCCCTCCCCCTTTCAAATCCCTTATTCACTCTTCCTTCAGTTAGTCCTGACGAAGGGTCTCGGCCTGAAACGTCGACTGCGCCTCTTCCTATAGATGCTGCTTGGCCTGCTGCGTTCACCAGCAACTTTGATGTGTGTTGCTTGAATTTCCAGCATCTGCAGAATTCCTGTTGTTAACCTATTAACCTGCATGTTTTTGGACTGTGGGAGGAAACCGAAGCACCTGGAGGAAACTGATGCAATCATGAGGAGAACATATAAATTCCTCACAGGCAGCAGCAGGAATTGAACTCAAGTCAGTGATGCTGTAAAACATTGTGCTAACCATAGTGCTACCATGCCACAGGCGTTGGTCAGACCAAACATGGAGTATTATGAGCAGTTTTGGGCCCCTTATTTAAGAAAAGTTGTAAACACGAGGAAAGATGATGGAATTTCAAGCAACACACATAAAAGTTGCTGGTGAACACAGCAGGCCAGGCAGCATCTCTAGGAAGAGGTACAGTCGACGTTTCGGGCCGAGACCCTTCGTCAGGACTAACTGAAAGAAGAGCTAGTAAGAGATTTGAAATTGGGAGGGGGAGGGGAGATCCAAAATGATAGGAGAAGACAGGAGGGGGAGGGATGGAGCCAAGAGCTGGACAGTTGATTGGCAAAAAGGGATATGAGAGGATCATGGGACAGGAGGCCTAGGGAGAAAAAAAAGGGGGAGAGGGGAAGCCCAGAGGATGGGCAAGGGGTATAGTGAGAGAGACAGAGGGAGAAAAAGGACAGGGAGAAAAAGAATGTGCGTATATAAATAAATAATAACAGATGGGGTACGAGGGGGAGGAGGGGCATTAGTGGAAGTTTGAGAAATCGATGTTCATGCCATCAGGTTGGAGGCTACTGGGAGATCCCATTCCGATATGTCTATCCACGGCCTCCTCTACTGTCAAGATGAAGCCACACTCAGGTTGGAGGAACAACACCTTATATTCTATCTGGGTAGCCTCCAACCTGATGGCATGAACATTGACTTCAAAACTTCTGTTAATGCCCCACTTCCCCCTCATACCCCATCTGTTATTTTATTTATATACACACATTCTTTTTCTTTCTCCTTTTTCTCCCTCTGTCCCTCTCACTATACCCCTTGCCCATCCTCTGGGTTTTTCCCCCCCTCCCCTTTTTCTTTCTCCCTAGGCCTCCTGTCCCATGATCCTCTCATATCCCTTTTGCCAATCAACTGTCCAGCTCTTGGCTCCATCCCTCCCCCTCCTGTCTTCTCTTATCATTTCGGATCTCCCCCTCCCACTTTCAAATCTCTCACTAGCTCTTCTTTCAGTTAGTCCTGATGAAGGGTTTCGGCCCGATACGTTGACTGTACCTCTTCCTGGAGATGCTGCCTGGCCTGCTGCGTTTACCAGCAACTTTGATGTGTGTTGCTTGAAATTCCAGCATCTGCAGATTTCCTTGTGTATGTGCAGTTAATGTTGATATTTGAATTAATGGTTATGGTATACTACAGTGGTCCCCAACCACCTTTAGCGAGCATGTGCTACCGGGCCACGCAGAAACGATATGATTTGGTGATATGAATCAGCTGCACCTTTCCTCATTCCCTGTCACATACTGTTGAACTTGAACACCGCCCCCCCACCCCGTTGGCCGGTCCGCAAGAATATCATCAATATTAAACCGGTCCGCAGTGCGCAAAAGGTTGGGGACCCCTGGTATCCTAGCATTGGGGAGAAGGTACAGAAACCTGAAGACCCATACAGAACATTTTAAGAATAGCTCATTCCCCTCTGTCATCAGATTTCTGAACGGTTCATAAAACTATAAACTCTACCTTGCTGTTCATATTTTGTACTATTTATTTTTTGTAATAATTTATGGTAAATTTTATGTCTGAATCCCACATTCAGTGATTCAAAAACAACTTCTTTCCCTCCGGTATCAGGTTTCCTAACAGTCCACTGATACTACCTCATTGTTCCTCTTTTTGCATGATTTTTAAAATTTGTGATTTAAAGTAATTTCATGTCTTTCCACTGTACTGCTGTTGCAAAACAACAAGTTTCACTACATATATCAGTCATGATAAACCTCATTCTGACTCTGTAATGCAGGGTTTCAGACAATTTATATATTTCATAGCTCTTATTCAGTCTTCATCAAGGCTCCTGATTTATGACAACTAAAGGAATCAAATTTAGGCTTACTCTACATATTGGCTGAAATTTGTCAGCAGTTTGGAAATGAAAATTCATGGTTTTGTAAAATCTGTAAATCTGTGGCCACAACAAAGAAAACTTTCAGAGCGGAGACTTGAAATATTGGAATGTAGAGCAACACACAATCTTCTAGAGGAACTCAACAGATTGAGAAGCGCCAGTGGGAGGAAAGAAACTGCCAAAGATTTGGATTGAAAATATTTCAGCTCAGTCAAAAGCTATTTAAATTGTAAGTTCATAAGCCGGTTTCTTCAATTTAGCAAAGTCTCATCAGGGTGAATAACTACAAGAAAAAGTGAGCAGGGCCTGTCAGGAATAGGTTCAAGATGGTCTCGAGCTGTCTTGGCTCAGTTCAGTTACTGCTTACTGGAATTTTTGGGTTTGTGGGGTTGAATTTAGGGGCAGAGGGGTAGTCACAGGCCAGGTTAAGGTTTAAGACAAGGATGTGGGTAAATCCTTGTCTTAAACAAGGACAGGCCGAAGTCTTAAGCCTCCATTTCACATTTGAAGGCCAGCGATGCAACATCTGTGATCGTGCCGTCCAGCAGATGTTATATTGGCAGACCAATGTGGATGGAAAAATAGGAGCAGGAGAAGGCCATCTGGCCCATCAAACTTGCTCCGCCATTCAATAAGATCATGGCTGAATCCGGCCATGGACTCATTTCCAGCTACCTGCCTTTTCCCCATAACCCCCAATTCCCCTACTATGCAAAAATCTACCTAACCTGAAGTTTGGTAGAGTCAACATGTTATTGGCTGGTTCCAGATTTGGTGTTCCATGAGGGTAAGAGGAATGAGATCCAAATGTGGTTTGCCAGTCAGTGGGTCCGGAGTTGAGGTCTACTGTTCGGGTCCTGACACCTGAGAGTCTGGAGTTTAAAACCCAGTGTATGGTGATCGTCAGGTCCTGGGGTCGATGCTGGCTGGGTATTGAGGTCCAAGGGTCAAATCAGAAGTCCAGAAGTTGATGCTCATTTGTCAGAGTTCTGGGTCTGTGAATCTCTGCGAGTCCTCTGAGGCAGTTAAAGGCCAAATATCTGCGTGACCGAGTCTGAATTTTGGTCCGCCAGATTCAAAGATTCTTGGGGTTAGAGGACCGTGTATGTGCGTGGGTGGGAGGGAAGGAAGAATAGGTCTTGTTTTGCTGTTGATGTTTTGTTGCTTGTTGTGCCAAGCATTGTGGACATGCTATGTTGGCACTGAAATGTGTGGCAACCAGCTCATCCTTAGGTGTGTTGGTTGTTGAGTGACAATCATCGCAAGATCACAAGTGGTCATAACAATCAAGTATTTAGAAAATTTTTTGACATGATGCGGTACTTTGAAGAAAGAACTTTGGTAACATCATGAATTTAAGCCACTAATATATTACATCGCAGTTCTTATTACTAACATGTTTTGCACAACATTGTTCCTGTGCAATTATTTGTAAATCCTAAAACATGAATGTCGGTTGTGAAACTCTTATGATTTGTTGACACCTCGTGCTATTTCAGTAACATTGACATTCTTTGAACTTTAGGCATAAAGAATCAAGCTCAAAGGGGAAGGCTCAATGTGTAGTAAACACTTGCATAAGGATAGATGAAGTAAATCGAGAAATAATGACTGAGAGACACTGAGCATGTAGTTTTACATCCTGTCGATTGTAAAAGGAAAGAAAACACATTTTAGTGTTCTGTCTCTGGTCTCCTCTTTTAAAATGCCTACAAGGAAGTATTATCCAAAAACAAGGAATAGTTTCAATGACAAAAGATAACTTCTGAGTTGCTGGAGATACTGCATCTATCAAGAGAGGAAGAAACAGAGCTATAGTTTCATCTTTCTCCCTCCTTTATTCATCCATCGTCCATTTGATGTCTAGTGTTATTTGACCCACACAAGGAATCTCCCACTGCCTTTTACAATGACCAGCTCTCTTGGCTGTCACCGTAAACAGAGGGTTGAGGCTGTTGCTACTCAACAGTAAGCTCACTTTTATTACCAAAAGTTCAACATTTCAAACAAATTGTCCCTCTATTCTCTTACTATTCCTTTCCTTCTGCCAAAATTTGCCGTAACTTGCCATAACCTCAAAACATATTAATACTTTGCACCTGACTGCTGACCATTCTGTTCCTTATATAACAAATATAACAATTACAGCATAGAAACAGGCCATCTCGGCCCTTCTAGTCCATGCCGAATGCTTACTCTCACCTAGTCCCACCGACCTGCACTCAGCCCATAACCCTCCATTCCTTTCCATTCCATATAGCTATCCAATTTTACTTTAAATGACAATATCGAACCTGCCTCTACCACTTCTGCTGGAAGCTCGTTCCACACAGCTACCACTCTCTGAGTAAAGAAGTTCCCCCTCGTGTTACCCCTAAACTTTTGCCCCCCAATTCTCAACTCATGTCCTCTTGTTTGAATCTCCCCTACTCTCAATGTAAAAAGCCTATCTACGCCAACTCTATCCATCCCCTTCATAATTTTAAGTACATTTATCAAGTCCCCCCTCAACCTTCTATGCTCCGAAGAATAAAGACCCAACTTGTTCAACCTTTCTCTGTAACTTAGGTGCTGAAACCCAGGTAACATTCTAGTAAATCTTCTCTGTACTCTCTCTATTTTGTTGACATCTTTTCTATAATTCGGTGACCAGAACTGTACACAATACTCCAAATTTGGACTTACCAATGCCTTGTACAATTTCAACATTACATTCCAACTCCTATACTCAATGCTCTGATTTATAAAGGCCAGCATACCAAAAGCTTTCTTCACCACCCTATCCACAACATGAGATTCCACCTTCAGGGAACTATGCACCATTATTCCTAGATCCCTCTGTTCTACTGCATTCTTCAATGCCCTACCATTTACCATGTATGTCCTATTTTTATTAGTCCTACCAAAATGTAGCACCTCACACTTATCAGCATTAAACTGCATTTGCCAACTTTCAGCCCACTCTTCTAACTGGTCTAAATCTCCCTGTAAGCTTTGAAAACCTACTTCATTATCCAAAACGCCACCTATCTTAGTACCATCTGCATACTTACTAATCCAATTTACCACCCCATCATCCAGATCATTAATGTAAATGACAAACAACATTAGACCCAGTACAGATCCCTGAGGCACACTGCTACACACCGTCCTCCAATCTGACAAACAGTTATCCACCACTACTCTCTGGTGTCTCCCATCCAGCCACTGTTGAATCCATTTTACTACTTCAATATTAATACCTAACCATTGAACCTTCCTAACTAACCTTCCGTGTGGAACCTTGTCAAAGGCCTTACTGAAGTCTATATAGACCACATCCACCGCTTTACCCATGTCAACTTTCCTAGTAACCTCCTCAAAAAATTCAATAAGATTTGTCAAACACGACCTTCCACGCATAAATCCATGTTGACTGTTCCTAATCAGATCCTGTCTATCCAGATAATTATATATACGCCAACCCTCCGGCACTATCCCCATTTCTAATGACATTTGAAATATTTCTGTCAGAGCCCCTGGAATTTTTGACCTAACTTCCCTCAAGGTCCTAGGGAATATCCTGTCAGGACCCGGAGACTTATCCACTTCTATATTCCTTAAAAGCGCCAATACTTCCTCTTCTTTAATCATCATAGTTTCCATAACTTCCCTACCTGTTTCCCTTACCTTACACAATTCAATATCCTTCTCTTTAGTGAATACCAAAGAAAAGAAATTGATCAAAATCTCCCCCATCTCTTTTGGTTCCACACATAGCTGTCCATTCTGATTCCCTAAGGGACCAATTTTGTTCCTCACTATCCTTTTGCTATTAGTATAACTGTAGAAACCCTTTGGATTTATTTTCACCTTACTTGCCAAAGCAACCTTGTATCTTCTTTTAGCTTTTCTAATTTCTTTCTTAAGATTGTTTTTACATTCATTATATTCCTTGAGCACCTCATTTACTCCATGCTGCCTATATTTATTGTAGATATCTCTCTTTTTCCGAACCAAGTTTCCAATATCCCTTGAAAACCTTGGCTTTCTCAAACTTTCAAACTAACAGGAACATAAAGATTCTGTACCCTCAAAATTTCACCTTTAAATGACCCCCATTTCTCTATATCCTTCCCATAAAACAATTTGTCCCATTCCACTCCTTCTAAATCCTTTCGCATCTCTTTAAAGTTAGTCTTTCTCCAATCAAAAATTTCAACCCTGGGTCCAGACTTATCCTTCTCCATTTAATTATATTGAAACTAATGGCATTGTGATCAATGGACCCGAAGTGCTCCCCAACACATACCTCTGTCACCTGACCTATCACATTCCCTAACAGGAGATCCAATACTGCCCCTTCTCTAGTTGGTACCTCTATGTATTGCTGCAAAAAACTATCCTGCACACATTTTACAAACTCCAAACCATCCAGCTCTTTTACAGTATGGGTTTCCCAGTCTATGTGTGGAAAATTAAAATCTCCCACAATGACAACCTTGCGCTTACTACAAATATCTATCTCCTTACAAATTTGCTCTTCCCATTCTCGCTCCCCATTAGGTGGTCTATAATACACCCCTTATAATAAGTGTTACAACACCTTTCCCATTCCTCAATTCCACCCAAATAGACTCCCTAGATGAGCCCTATAACCTATCCTGCCAGAGCACAGCTGTAATATTTTCTCTGACAAGCAATGCAACACCTCCCCATCTTGTCCCTCCGATTCTATCACACCTGAAGCAACGAAATCTAGGAATGTTTAGTTGCCAATCATACCCCTCCTGCAACCATGTTTCACTAATAGCTTCAACATCATACTTCCAGGTATCAATCCATGCTCTAAGCTCATCCACCTTTCTTACAATGCTCCTAGCATTAAAGTAAATGCATTTAAGAAATTTTCCACCTCTTACTCTCTGTTTATCACTAACGGTGCAAACAACTTTACTGCCTTCTTTTTCTTCCTTCTCCCCTACATCTGTTCCTACACTCTAGTTGCCCTCCCCCCTTGTATCTAGTTTAAATCCACTGCAGCTTCTCTAGCAAACCCACCTGCAAGAATATTTGTCCCCCTCCAGTTCAGATGTAAACCGTCCTGCTGGAACAGGTCCCACCTTCCCCGGAAAACTGCCCAATTATCTATAAATCTGGAGCCCTCCCTCCTGCACCATGTCTTCAGCCACGTGTTGATCTGCGCTATCTTACTATTTCTAAACCCACCTGCACGTGGCACCGGTAGCAATCCTGAGATTGCTATCCTGGAGGTCCTGTCCTTTAACTTGGCGCCTAACTCCCTGAACTCACCTTTCACTCTTCCTACCCATGTCATTGGTCTCTACATGGACCACAACATCTGGCTGCTCACCATCCCTCTTGAGAATACTGAGAATTCGATTTGAGATATCGCAGACCTTGGCACCAGGGAGGCAACAGACCATCCGGGATTCTCGATCTCTTCCACAGAACCTCTTATCTGTCCCCCTAACTATCGAATCCCCTATCACTACTGCTCTCCTCTTTTCCCTCCTTCCCTTCTGAGCTGACGGTCCAGTCTCGGTGCTGGAGATGCAACCACTGTAACTTGTCCCTGGTAGGTCGTCCCCATCAACAGTATCCAAAATGATATACTTATTATTGGTGGGAACAGCCACAGGGGTGCTCTGCTCATTCTGTCTATTCCCCTTCCCTCTCCTGACAGTCATCTAGCTACCTGTCTCCTGACTCTCAGGGGTGACTATCTCTCTGTAACTCCTGTTAATTTCTGCCTCTGCCTCCCGAATGATCCAAAGTTCATCCAGCTCCAGCTCCCTAACTCAGTTTGTCAGGAGCTGCAGCTGGATGCACCTTTTGCAGGTGTAGTCATCAGGGACAATTGTGCTCGCCCTGACTTCCCACATACTGCAAACGGAGCACTCAACTGCCCTAACTGCTGCCTCTATTACCTACTTCAGCTTTACAAGTGGCAGCTACTCATTTTGTTATCATTCTTCCTTAAGTCTTCCTACACACTACTCCACCTGTATTTGCTTCCAAAACAAGGTCTTATAATTTTCCTCTTCAATATCAGTCTTCTGCATTTCCTACAGATTTTATCTTGCCAAGTTCAAACAAAGAGCCTGTCAGCATTGTACAAAGTTCATGTTTCACATGGATTTCAAGGCAGGGACATATTCCAGTTTGAACAACTGAATGTTGGTGGTTTCAAACAAAATCTAATGGCCTGCATCTTGATTATGTGCAAGAATTATGATCACATTTTCTAGAGTTCTTATGTCCAATGTTTAGTCCAACTTCACAATTCTCAATTTTATAATAATGCTATCTTGCACATGAAAGACAAAGAAGTGTAAACATTTGGAACACACTTATCATTCGAATAGTCTCCTATTGCGAGATTGATGCTTAAACCCATCAATAATAGCAATGTAACAATTAGTCAAAGCTCTTTTGTATTATGGTAGGATCTTAAAATGTATTAAGGTTCAAAATTCATTTATTATCAAAGAACATATAAATTATACAACCTTAAGATCTGCTTGCTCACAGGGATCCACAAAGCAAGAAACCCAAAAGAAACCAATTAAAAAAAACATAAATAAAAGATCAACACTTGATGTGCAAGAGAAAGAAAAACATCATACAAACAACTGAAGCAAACAACAACAGCATTCCAACCCAAAACTGAGTCCTCAGATTCGAACCCCAGAGTATGCCCAAAGCCTCGCTTATCAGTTCATCATATTAGTGGGCACAGACCACAGCAGCCAGGGCAGTCTTCATAGCCTCAGCACCATGGAGATGACCACTGTGGAGATGAGTGAAATCAACTCTCGTCCCGACCGACACCCTGCATTTTCGTCTATCTGGGCTGGCATTTAAATTAACCCAACAACAAGACAGCGAAAGGCTGCACACCCTGGAGAGAGGAGTGAATATTGCAGAGAGTGAGAGAAATCGCTTCTTGCCTCCCATCTGGGTTGGCAGTTAAATTGTCTAAACAGTGAATCATACCTCACACTAGGACCTGGCTACTGCGAAGGATTCAGGGCCTAGACCAGCAACCTGCTCTGGACACAGATTCTGTCACCCAGCCTGAAACCGCTCTCCAGCACTTCAAATCAGCCTGATGTCCAGAGCAATCCAACCTCACACCACTGCCAGATGAACGAGCATCTGGACTTCTCAGCCTGGGCCCCGATTTTTCCTTGCGGCACCCAGAGTGATCCAACCTCGCTCCCAGGCCAGCTGTATGGGGATCAGAACTCCATCTACAATGATTCTGCAACACACCATCTCAGCTCATCCCCCCAAACTCGCCTCGCCATCGCTCGCCCCTTCACTGTTTGCAGTGATAATTTAACACAATTTACCTCAGTGATATTTTTAGTCAGATTTCTCATCCTTTTGACTATGAGAACCTGTTTCACATGTTCGGTAATGCCATCTTAAGCATTAGTAAAATTTCCTGCTCTAGACCAGCTGTCCCCAACCACCGGGCCGCAAAGCATGTGCTACCGGGCCGTGAGGAAAGATATGATTTGGCGATATGAGTCAGCTGCACCTTTCCTCATTCTCTGTCACACCCACTGTTGAGCTTGAACGCACGCGAGGTCATTACCCGTGCGTCATCCATGTCAGCGCGGGAAGGAGATCAACTCCTCGAGCTTGCAACTGACGGCGGGCTGAAAAGTATGTTTGACATAGCATCTCTGCTGGCATTCTGGATCAAAGTCAAGGCTAAATATCCTGAGATAGCCATGAAAGCACTGAAAACGTTATTTCCATTTCCAACATATCTCTGCAATGAATGCTACGTAAACTAAATTGCCGAATAGACTGGACATAAGGAACCCCCTTCGAGTATCGCTGTCTCCTATCACCCCTCGATGGCACCGTCTTGTTGCAGGGAAACAAGTATTCAGCCCAGGACTCCCACTGATTCAGCGATATTGGTGTGTTGCAATGATTTTATACGTTCATACGGGGAAAATATGTGCTGCGTGTTTAACATCCAAACGTTACTTAAAATGTTATGATGCTATTGACTTATAAGTGACTTATATAACCATATAACATTTACTGCACGGAAACAGGCCATCTCTGCCCTTCTAGTCCGTGCCAAACGCTACTCTCACCTAGTCCCATCGACTTGCACTCAGCCTATAACCCTCCATTCCTTTCCTGTCCATATACCTATCCAATGTTTCTTTAAATGATAATATCAAACCTGCCTCTACCACTTGTACTGGAAGTTCGTTCAACACTTACTTCAAGCTCCCCTGTCTTCCCCCGATAATTGACTTATCACTATATTCATGCGAGGAAAATATGCGGTGTGTGTTTAATATTAAATTCATTAAATAAACCCTTTTAGAAACGAAATTGAGTGTATTAGCCACTTATCACCTATATTCCGGTCGTGATTACCCCCCCCCCACTGAACAGAATCGCCAAAAACGATTTGTAGGAAAAAAATCAGCATGTATGCACATGCACAAGTCACGCATGCGCACTGGTGCTCGTGCAAGGCTTCATGGTCATTGTAGTCTTTCTCGAGGTAAACACAACATATTTGACTGCTACTCTTGTCCGTTGGCAACCCTACCCACGCCCCCCCCAACCCCCGGGTTGGCCGTGTTGCAAAAAAGTTTGGGGACCTCTGCTCTAGACAACCAGACATTAGCATACATGACATGAGGATTGCACTAGAAATTTCTAGGGTCTAATAGCCAGACTTCAATTGTAGCTAGTCTTGCTAATAAGGTTGACATGAGAGTGCTGCACATATTTTTTTGACTTGGGCATATCAACAAAAGTAAAGAATTTATAATAAAAATAGGCTCAACAATACATTGTATAGTATTAAGTATTCCAACACCAACTGTTCTGATCCTATCATTTAGTAACTTGTATTACTCAGTTTATCATCAGATACCAATAGCATTGGGCAGCATATTAACAGAAATATTACATGCAATGATTCATAGAAAAATACATGTTCTTCAATAACATTGCACTCCAGTTAATTACAGACGAGAAGTCCGTCAGTACAACATATGGCTAAGTGTTTGTAGACTATAATTTTGGATGGACTATGGCTTAAAGTCATCTTTAAATAAGTATGTAGTAAAACAAAATTTATCATTGCAGTGCAATCAAATCCCCAAAAGTATGTGTTCTAGTGAAGAAACAATGTTTCTGAAAGTTTCAAGAAGGGAACTATTGAGAATTTCCACTGATCATTATGAAACAGCATTATTGCTTTCTTTTCATTTTGGTAGTTTATTGCAGGCTAGTGGTCAAGTTATTGGACTAATAACCAGAATTCTGGTATATTTATCTAGAAACATTAGTTTGATTCTACTTAGATATCTGATTAATTTGCATAACACTAAATAAACACTCGTTCTAATTTCGGTAACTGCTGATTTGTTGTCAAAACCCATCTGTTTCAACATCTTATAGTGAAGGAAATCTAACTGGTCTTGCCTATATGTCAGGGGTCCCCAACCTTTTTTGCAACGCGGACCGGTTTATTATTGACAATATTCTTGCGTACTGGCCGACCTGGGGGGTGGGGGTTGGGGTTGGGTTGCCAACGGACAAGAGTAGCAGTCAAATACGTTGTGTTTACCCCGAGAAAGACTACAATGACCATGAAGCCTGGCGCGGGCACCAGTGCGCATACTTGTACGTGCCGATTTCCCCTACAAATCGTTTTTGGCGATTCTATTCGGGGGTGAGGGGGGTTAAATCACGGCCGGAATATGGGTGATAAGTGCCTAATACACTCAGTTTCATTTCTAAAAGGATTTATCTAACGAACTTAATATTAAACACACAGCGCATATTTTCCTCGCATGAATATAGTGATAAGTCAATTATCGGGGGAGGACAGGAGAGCTTGAAGTAAGTGTTGAATGAACTTCCAGTAGAACTGACAGAAGCAGGTTCGATATTATCATTTAAAGAAAAATTGGATAGGTATATGGACAGGAAAGGAATGGAGGGTTATGGGCTGAGTGCAGGTCGGTGGGACTAGGTGAGAGTAGAGTTCGGCACGGACTAGAAGGGCAGAGATGGTCTGTTTCCGTGCTGTAACTGTTATATGGTTATAAAAGTCACTTATAAGTCAATAGCATCATAACATTTCAAGTAACGTTTGAATATTAAACACGCAGCACATACTTTCCCTGTATGAACATATACAATCATTGCAACACACCAATATCGCTGAATCAGTGGGAGTCCTGGGCTGAATACTTGTTTCCCTGCAGCAAGACGGTGCCATCGAGGGGTGATGGGAGACAGCGATACTCGAAGGGGGTTCCTTATGTCAAGTCTATTCCGCAATTTAGTTTTCTTTGCATTCATTGCAGAGATATGTTGGAAATGGAAGCAAAGTTTTCAGTGCTTTCGTGGCTATCTCAGGATATTCACCCTTGACTTTGATCTGGAATACTGGCAGAGATGTTATGTCAAACATACTTTTCAGCCCGCCGTCATTTGCAAGCTCGAGGAGTTGATCTCCTTCCCGCGCTGACATGGATGACGCGTGGGTAATGACCTCGTGTGCGTTCAAGCTCAACAGTGGCCGTGACAGGGAATGAGGAAAGGTGCAGCTGACTCCTATCGCCAAATCATATTGTTTCCTCACAGCCCAGTAGCACATGCTTTGCGGCGCGGTACCGGTCCGTGGCCCGGTGGTTGGGGACTGCTGCTATATGTCACTCCAAGCCCATCAATGTGGTTGGTTCTTAATAGTCTCTTTTTCAAGTGTAATTAGTGATAGTAATAAATGCTAAATATAAATAATTAAAAAAACTCGAACAGGAGCAAGTCATCTAGTTCTTTCATTCATCATGGTTCATTTGTACTTCAGTCTTATTTATACTTGGTGCTTTAACACATTTATCTATAGACTGTTAACTATGATAAATTTTATGAGTGACTGTGCTATCACAGGGACTTTGCACAATGCATACGTAAGAAAATTGGGGCATGACTGCATGCTGTTTTGTATAGTGCCTGGGCAGCAAGCTGAAGTGAAATGATTTAGGCCACTTACAGAAGTGTCCCATCTTCCATTTTCATCTAACCCCAAGAGTATACCCAATTAAGATATCAAAAGACAGAATATTTCAGAAATCGGTGCAATTTTCTTAAAATTGGATATATGTAAATTTTGGAAAGGATCTTATAAATTTTAGGCACTCCTTTTTGCATTTCCTTCCATGCTTTTGTAGACTTTGCTGATGTTATTCACTTTTCACTTCCACCTACTTTCCTAAATTATCTTTGCACATTGCTACTTTTACAAAGCACTTTTTAAAAATGTAATCTTGGAAATGAGTTGCTTTTCTGTAAATACCATTTAAGCTCAGATCAATTTCTAATTTTACAGTTTTGACAGTTGATTACCTAAAGGCTCGTGGACATTAAGTGTAAGCTCCGTTTTTCCACAGATTTTGGCTGACCCAGAGAATAATTCCAGCATTTTCTGCTTCTGCTTTTGATGATAATATATGAAGAATCTGACTTGAGGGTTAGTATAAATCATCCATAATTTCATTGACTGGTGGAGTAGGCATGTGGGGCTAAACAGCTTATTCTATTTCCTTTGTCAACAATCATAGCTTCTTGTGTACTAAGTATCGAATTTTGTTTGATGATCCTTAAAGAAACATTCAAATAATAACTAACCTTAAATAGCAGTTTTTATATTTTAAAGGATTCAAATCCATTTCCTTACCCAGTCCTTCATCTTCAAAAGAAGGCAAAATTCTATCAGCCTGCATTTCACTAGACCAGACCTAGAGCTATAAAGTTTCAAATCTCACCATAAGAGATTGTTAAAGCATCAATTGTAAGATTTCTTTTAATTAAGAACCAACTTTGTAAAGTCAATGTTCCAAGTCTTTAATAAAGCAACCTGTAAAATGATACAGATATGATTATTCTTTAAGCAAATTTACAATGTCAAATCTATTTAACAAATTACGTCCATTAGCAAAGTCCATCAACTCTGTGATTATCTGTGAAATCCTTACTCCCAATGAGATATCTATTCATATTTAACTAATGCATTTCACTAATCCACATTCAACATCAAATCTGCTGTCAGCTACTCAAGGAAAAGCTTTTTTCCTTTCCCATTACACTTGCTATCTCCACATCTAGCAGGCCTGCTTAATTACTACCAACAGGTTGTAGCTGTGGCTTGATGCTTGACTGACCTTGAATTTTATATGAATTTTACCTTCATCCAAATTCCTCTAACCCAGGGGTTCCTGATCCTGGGGGCCATGGACCCCTTGCTCAATAGTATTGGTCTACAGTATAAAAAAGGTTGGAACACTTGTATCCTATCACAAACCAGGATGACTCAGGCACATTTTCTCAAGCTTGAATTTCTCCTCTCTCATATTTTGATGTTAGTTGTTTTCTTTTTTGTTTGAAATTTTTTCATATGTAGACAACTTTTGAAGAGATCATGCTGGCAGATTTGAAGGGCAAAAAGATAACATCGGTATCTTAAAATGAAGAGAATGAATTTGTGAGGAGAATGAATGATGAGGTGAAGTGGAATTCTCATTCCCAAGGTTCTAGACTATAACCTTTGCTCCAAGTTTCTCTTTCAAACCAATTATCAGCAAGACATTGGTGAAGTTCGGAGGAGTAAAGCTGAAGATCGAAGTCCAGTCCACGGCATGTCCAGAGGTAGAAGACTTAAGATCGAAGACTGAAGGTAAAGAGTCACGAGGACCCAGGTCACAAGGGTTGGAAGTCCCAGGTCACCAAGGTCAGAAGCCCACGTGGGTCCAGATGTTGAGGTAATAAGGTCCCCCTGATCAGTGAATCCCAAGGTCTAGGCACAAATGTCAAATGCCTGAATGGTGTGTCTGGAGGCAGAGTCCAAAGTGGAGGCTAATGTGTGCGAACCTGAGAGTCCAGGGCCAAGGATTGGAGGCCTGGAGGAAGACTGTCCTGGCGTTGGAGGTCTGTCTCTGTGTGTGAATGGGTGGATGGGAGGGTGGGAAAGGGACTTTTTTTGCTGTTCATAAACACAAGAGATTCTATCGACAAAAGTGTGAAATAACTTAGCAAGTTAAGAAGTATCTATGGAAATAAACAAACAATTGATGTTTTTGTCCAAGAGCCTTCACCTGAACTGGAAAGAAGAGGGAAGAAGCTAGAATAAGAAGGCATCAACCTATGTAGCCACTTTCAGGGAGCTATGAACTTGGACCCCAAGATCCCTCTGCTCTTGCCCTTAACAGTGTATACTGCCTCTTTGCATTTGACCTACCATGGTACACTTCACATTTGGCTGGGTTAAACCTCATCTGCATTTCTCTGTCCATATCTACAACTGATCTATATCCTGCTGTATTCTATATCCAGTTTCTTACATTATCCAAAATACCACCGATCTTCATATTATCTGCAAACTAAGGAGGAGAAGATGGTGGTGCGACGCAGCGCGCAGCTCTCCGGTGAAATGATATTGTATTTGTTAAATAGGGTACCGTGCACAATTCTGATTTGATGGAGACAGCCGTGAGAAGCATGGAGGAACATCTGGAGAAACTTCTGAAATGCCCGGATCGCTGCCGCTGCTACTGTGCAATCGAGAATCTCTGGAAGGAAGGTCCCAAAATCCTCAGCTTTGCCTGCTGCTGACGGCCGGGACTGGGGTCGAAGCGCTCAGCAGAGATGGTGCTCGGTGTCGGAGGCTCGAAGTTTTCGGTCGACTCAGAGTCAGACTGTGGTCAGGCATGGCAGGGAGAGTTTTCTTCCTCAGGGAGAGTCTGTGTGAGATGTGGGACTTTCGAGAGACTTTGAATTCTTTTTACTGTGCCCTTGGCCTGTTCTTCAAGTTATGGTATTGCTTTCATTGTTGTAACTATATGTTATAATTATGTGGTTTTTGTCAGTTTTTCAGTCTTGGTCTGTCCTGTGTTTCTGTGATATCACACCGGAGGAATATTGTATCATTTCTATATATGTCTATATGACAACTATACTGTCTTCTGTAGGCATGCCAGTTCTAAATCCAAATAGCCAATTCACCATGGATCTCATGCATCTTAATATACTGGATGAGCCTCACAAGGGACATTTTCAAATGCCTTACTAAAATCCATGTAGATAACATCGACAGCTTTACCTTCATCAGTCACTTACACTACCTCGTCAAAAAACTTCATCAAGCTATTAAGACACAACTTGCCCTGCACAAAGCCATACTGGCTCTCCCTAATTAGGACATGATTTTCCAAATTACTACAGATCCTATTGCTAAGAATTTTCTCCAGTACCTTGCCTATCACTGATGTGAGACTCTCTGGTCTATAGTTTCCTAGATTATCGCTGATCCC
The DNA here is from genome assembly GCF_963921235.1 of Mobula hypostoma. Classification (NCBI taxonomy): domain Eukaryota; kingdom Metazoa; phylum Chordata; class Chondrichthyes; order Myliobatiformes; family Myliobatidae; genus Mobula; species Mobula hypostoma. The sequence continues at coordinate 148,020,117 of NC_086097.1, read as the reverse complement.
TTCTTGAACAATGGAACAACATTAGCTACTTGCCAGTCCTTGGGGACCTCACCTATGGCTAGAGAGGACACAAAGATATTGCTTAAGATCCCAGCAATCTCTTCACTTGCCTCTCTCAATAACCTAGGGTATATCCCATCAGGCCCTGAGGACTTAGCCACCTTAATGCTCTTCAAGAGACCCAATACTCCCTCCTCCTTTACCTTGAAGTGCCCTAGCATATCAATTCTGTCAGCACTGATGTGAAGTAAGGACTTCACCCACATTCAAGCAAATGTTCTCCCTTTATCCTTGAGTAGTCCTACCTCCCCTAGTTTTGCTCTTGTTGCATTTATAGAATGCCTTTGGATTCTATTTAATCCTACTTGCCAAGGACTACCCATGACCCCAATTCCCTTCTTGAGTCCTTTTCTGGCTTCTTTTTAATCTTTAAGGGCCCTATTTGTTTCTAGCTTACATACTTTTCCTTTTTCTCCTTGACTAAATTCATCACCTCTCTTGACATCCAAGGTTCTTGTAGGAAGGCTAGTGCCTAGAAGTGCATAGTTGACACATTAGATGTTAAAATATAGTCTATGTGACTTATGTATGAATGACCCAGAAACAATGTACACTAACACACAATACAATAGTGAATAGGTAAATGATTACTCATATAATTTCAAAAATTTAGTAGTTATCCAACATTTTACATTTAATTTGTTTGAACAATGAATAAACTCAACTTCCTCAACGTTAGCACAGTAGAATGTGTTCTGGGCAGTAACACAAATCAAGCAATGGGAAGTTAGTAGCTTGTTTTAACTCTGACCAATTTTCTTTTCATTAATTTCATACCAGAATTAGTTCAGCCTATTAACCAATGCTTTCAGTCGCTAACTGTGATGGGCAAAAACTTTAAATGGAAAAAGAATTGGATTGAAAGGCTGAGAGATTTATTCACTTTTTGCTACAGTTAAGCTGCATTTTTCATGTTTTGAAGTCAATATCTCTAGTTTTAAGCATTTATAGAGACAGTGATCAAGACAGTAAGAAAATTTGGATCTGAAAGAACAACTGCTGAACTTCATGAAAGCAATGAGTTTAATGACAGCATGTTATTGGGAACAGACAGAAGAATATGGAATACTGGCTGGCAGCAAAAAGATAAAATGAGCAGAGGAAAACCACTGAATGGAGGGTTGGAAAGTCAACGAGAAGTTCACAGTTTTGGGCACAAAAGTAACTTCCAGCTATGACAAAACAGTGACCAAGAGGAGAAATGCATTGTGGAAAAGAGGTGTTTGGAGTTGTTCCTGTTCCCCAGAATGATATTCGATTAATAAAAAGTTGTACCTTGATTTACAAACTTAATAAACTGGAGCGGATGCTGGATCACTGTTGCTAGTAGCAGATTGAGAGCAGATGGCAGCAGACAGGCTACAATGCTGGAGAAAAAGCTCCTGATAATACTGTTTATCACCTTGATTTATTTAATATTGGCAGAGATTATTTTTTGGGTGCTACACAACTGATTACATCAGGCCAAGCTCAATGCTAGGAAAACAGCACTACAGTACACAAAATTGTTACATCAAACCTCAATGACAGTGTTAACTAACCCAGAAACTTATGCAAAAGTGGTAATACAATCACACAACTGCTTTGCATCTCCCTTACTTTGGCTTATATGATGACATATATTCACATCTAAATTTCTTTATTCCCATCACAAAATCAGTGTCTTGAAAAATTCAATTGACTCTGCCGAGGGAGAATATAAATTTCTATTAACTCTCATGTGCTCCTTGATTTTACTTGTAAATGGTCAACTCAAATTTTATGGTCCCATGATCCTCTCGTATCCCCTTTTGCCTATCACCTGTCCAGCTCTTGGCTCTATCCCTCCCCCTCCTGTCTTCTCCTATCATTTTGGATCTCCCCCTCCCCCTCCAACTTTCAAATCCCTTACTCACTCTTCCTTCAGTTAGTCCTGACGAAGGGTCTCGGCCTGAAACGTTGACTGCACCGCTTCCTACAGATGCTGCCTGGCCTGCTGCGTTCACCAGCAACTTTGATGTGTGTAACTCAAATTTTATGTCTGCTTGTCCTATATTCCACAATGATCTTCTCTCACTACCCTAAAAATAAAATCCTTTACCATCTATAATACCTTGAATCAATTGTCAGAACTCAAGGGAACAGAAATAAAATAAGGCAAACTAAACCCACAATTTAGAAAAATAGCTTAAAATGTTAATGAGTTAATATCAAGACTAACATGGACTAATGCTTGCCCAAGGCTCTTTGCAACTGAAGCACTATTACCTTGATTTTGTATTCCAACATACTTGAGATAAAGGCCATGTTAAAAGGAGATTTATGCTGTTTATCAGAAACTACTTACTGCTAAACAGTGCATGTAATGCAACCAAACAATCATTCACTATTGCACGGCAATTTCCTTTACTAGATAGTGGTTAATGCATGATTAATTTAGTCATGTGCACAGCCATGGATCAGTAACATATTTATGTCAGTTCTCCCAAATGGTTAAAAATGTGTCATGATACAGTTTAGCAGAAATTATAAACTATTTTACCCTATAAATTGCCAGGGTATATAGTTTGAAATTAATTTGAAGGTAGGACAAGTAAATGATGCTGGGGAAAATTAAAGAAAAATTGTTGACCATTTATGAGGACATCTGACCATTGACCAGCATTGGTGATCTTACACAGCACTATAGCATGGATAGTTAGTCTCCCATTAGTTGACTAGAGCTCCAATTCAAATCACTGTTAAATCACGAAGATATATCATGCTGAGATAGGATATACAGTGGATTCTGGTTAATTGGGCCATCAGTTAATCGGGGCAGCCACTTATTTGGGCCAATTCTTAAAGAACAAAAAAACTGATTGAGAAAATAGTCGGGACTCCCTTCATTAATTTGGAACAATATGCCGCTTAATTGGGGCAGGAGACTGTTGCCCAGTGTCAGTCACATGTATTTGCATGGCCGTTAGACCTTACACAATGCTTAGAATGAACAATTTATAATAGAATCAGTTGTGTGTGGTTGTGTTCAAAAAGCAGTGATTTTTGACACTGATAATTGGTAGGAAATATGCAGAAAGACAATTCAGAACTGTTTTGCAAACAGTGTTTTAAAGCATTCAGGCTTGGAGATGCGAAAAATGGCTAGGATTGAAACTGAAATGATTTCACTACTTGAACAAGTTAGGAATTATGAAGAATTCGAAGGTATCAAGAGTCGTCTTGAATATTCATCATCATCATCAGGTGCCATGCCCAGTTTGAGCTTTGACTGCCATGGCCCACACACTCCTGTTTCGGGTCAAGTGGTTCAATTCATTGGTATTCATTTCCAGTTCTCTGGCTGCTGTCCCTATCATCATTTGTCTTTGTCTTCCTTGTGCTTTCCTCCCTTCAATCTTTCCCATAATTACCGTGCATTCTAACTCCTCTTTCCTAATCACATGTCCAATGAAGTTACACGAGGAAATCTGCAGATGCTGGAAATTCAAGCAACACACACAAAAAATGCTGGTGAACGCAATAGGTCAGGCAGCATCTATAGGAAGAGGTACAGTCGATGTTTTGGGCCGGGACCCTTCGTCAGGACGAACTGAAAGAAGGGATAGTGAACTGCTTGACCTGCTGCGTTCACTAGCATTTTTTGTGTGTGTTGTTCCAATAAAGTTATGTTGCCTTTTCATGATCTCATACATTATTTCTCTTTTTGAATATTACAATGAAAATTAAGATTTGGAGGATGCAATTGTTGATAGCATTGTATGAAGGCGCTCCATTGTCTTACACTAGGTGTCTGTGTTGATCTCTCAGTGGGTGAGCATCTGGGGGACAGTGACCACTGCTCCCTGGCCTTTAGCATTATCATGGAAAAGAACAGAATCAGAGAGGACAGGGAAATTTTTAATTGGAGAAGGGCAAATTATGAGGCTATAAGGCTAGAACTTGCGGGTGTGAATTGGGATGATGTTTTTGCAGGGAAATGTACTATGGACATGTGGTCGATGTTTAGAGATCTCTTGCAGGATGTTAGGGATAAATTTGTCCCGGTGAGGAAGATAAAGAATGGTAGGGTGAAGGAACCATGGGTGACAAGTGAGGTGGAAAATCTAGTCAGGTGGAAGAAGGCAGCGTACATGAGGTTTAGGAAGCAAGGATCAGATGGCTCTATTGAGGAATATAGGGAAGCAAGAAAGGAGCTTAAGAAGGGGCTGAGAAGAGCAAGAAGCGGTCATGAGAAGGCCTTGGCGAGTAGGGTAAAGGAAAACTCCAAAGCATTCTTCAATTATGTGAAGAAAAAAAGGATGACAGGAGTGAAGGTAGGACCGATTAGAGCTAAAGGTGGGAGGCTGTGGAAGTGAGCAAGGTCCTCAATAAATACTTCTCTTCGGTATTTACCAATGAGAGTGAACTTGATGACGGTGAGGACAATATGAGTGAGGTTGATGTTCTGGAGCATGTTGATATTAAGGGAGAGGAGGTGCTGGAGGTGTTAAAATACATTAGGACGGATAAGTCCCCAGGGCCTGACGGAATATTCCCCAGGCTGCTCCACGAGGCGAGGGAAGAGATTGCTGAGCCTCTGGCTAGGATCTTTATGTCCTCGTTGTCCACGGGAATAGTACCGGAGGATTGGAGGGAGGTGAATGTTGTCCCTTTGTTCAAAAAAGGTAGTAGGGATAGTCCGGGTAATTATAGACCAGTGAGCCTTACGTCAGTGGTGAGAAAGCTGTTGGAAAAGATTCTTAGAGATAGGATTTATAGGCATTTAGAGAATCATGGTCCGATCAGGGACAGTCAACATGGCTTTGTGAAGGGCAGATTGTGTCTAACAAGCCTGATAGAGTTCTTTGAGGTGGTGACCAGACGTATAGATGAGGCTGGTGCAGGTGATGTGATCTATATGGATTTTAGTAAGGTATTTGACAAGGTTCCACACGGTAGGCTTATTCAGAAAGTCAGAAGGCATGGGATGCAGGAAAGTTTGGCTAGGTGGATTCAGAATTGGCTTGCCTGCAGAAGGCAGAGGGTCGTGGTGGAGGGGGTACATTCGGATTGGAGGATTGTGACTAGTGGTGTCCCACAAGGATCTGTTCTGGGACCTCTACTTTTCGTGATTTTTATTAACGACTTGGATGTGGGGATAGGAGGGTGGGTTGGCAGACGACACAAAGGTTGGTGGTGTTGTAGATAGTGTGGAGGATTGTCAGAGATTGCAGAGAGACATTGATAGGATGCAGAAGTAGGCTGAGAAGTGGCAGATAGAGTTCAACCCTGAGAAGTGTGAGGTGGTACGCTTTGGAAGGACAAACTCCAAGGCAGAGTTCAAAGTAAATGGTAGGGTACTTGGTAGTGTGGAGGAGCAAAGGGATCTGGGGGTACATGTCCACAGATCCCTGAAAGTTGCCTCACAGGTGGATAGGGTAGTTAAGAAAGCTTATGGGGTGCTAGCTTTCATAAGTCGAGGGATAGAGTTTAAGAGTTGCGATGTGATGATGCAGCTCTATAAAACTCTGGTTAGGCCACACTTGGAGTACTGTGTCCAGTTCTGGTCGCCTCACTATAGGAAGGATGTGGAAGCATTGGAAAGGGTACAGAGAAGATTTACCAGGATGCTGCCTGGTTTAGAGAGTATGCATTATGATCAGAGATTAAGGAAGCTAGGGCTGTACTCTTTGGAGAGAAGGAGGATGAGAGGAGACATGATAGAGGTGTACAAGATAATAAGAGGAATAGATAGAGTGGATAGCCAGCGCCTCTTCCCCAGGGCACTGCTGCTCAATACAAGAGGACATGGCTTTAAGGTAAGGGGTGGGAAGTTCAAGGGGGATATTAGAGGAAGGTTTTCTACTCAGGGAGTGGTTGGTGCGTGGAATGCACTGCCCGAGTCAGTGGTGGAGGCAGATAGACTCGTGAAGTTTAAGAGACTACTAGACAGGTATATGGAGGAATTTAAGTTGGGGACTTATATGGGAGGCAGTGTTTGAGGGTCGGCACAACATTGTGGGCCGAAGGGCCTGTACTGTGCTGTACTATTCTATGTTCATTTACAGTTAATCAAAAGAACACCGCAGCATACACTAGAATGATTCTTCTTGTTGATAACTATTAGGAACTAACACAGTTTAATAGCAATGCAGTAGTATTGAAAGTGTTCTAATTTGTTCTGTTTTTCATTTAAATACATAACTTATTACTCAGTTAAATGGTAGTTTTTAAAAAATACCTTTTTAACTATTTTTATGAATCTTCGGCTAATTGGGACATCCACTTAATTGGGCCAAAATGTACTGATCTTGATGTGATCCAATTAACTACAATCTACTATATTTGAAATAAGTCTTCTGTGGTAAAATAGCACCTTACATTCACATCTGCAAATGCTTTCTATAAATATATTTTGAGAAACATACAGGTTTAATTTAGAAAAAAATCTTTCAAGGAACAAGGATTGGTAGCCAAAAATATAGAAGAACAAATCCTGAAAATGTAGCAGATTAATGCTTCCAGTGAGGCCATCAATAGAGCCAAGCCAGAGATTCTTGGTGAATATCCCATGATTCGTATAATTGCCAAGATGACACATCAAATTACACATCAATCAGCAATCCTCTGCCTAATCTCTTTTATTTGGATATATTTCATAAACTGGAGAGAAACCTGGTGAAAGGACATAGCCTAGACAATGATTGGTAGTTAAATACAACATTAATTCGTAGTCTGGGACTGAGGTTTGAAATTTCTAAGATTGCAAAAAGATGCTAAAGGAGTCAAGTATCAGCATCTGATATAGTTCCAGAAAAAAATAAGGGCAAAAGCTGATTAAGAGATCAACATTGACGTCAAAACAAGAGTTATTTAAAGCTATAATATTCAGGATATATAAAGAACTATTGGTAATATTAAGCAAGGATGCCCAATGGCCAATAAATTTCTTTCCTTCAAGCAATAATCCAATTCCATTTGAAATATTCACCAGGTCAGTGTCATTCAGGTCTAGCGACCCTGTAAAATTCAAGAGATCCAGGTATGACCTCCGGAAAACCAACTCCACATATGAAGTGGCAATTCTAAACTCAAACTAGAACCACTGAAGGATACTCAATAACTGTGGCAGGGCCATGAATGCTATCATCTCCTACAAAGTGAAACCAAGTGACATAGGTGACAACAATACTTTGCTCCCAGATGAGTTCAATGCCTCTTATGCTCACTTTGATCATCAAAACATGGAGACACCTTCACATGCTCTCATATCAACTGATGACTCTGTGATTTCAGTCTCTGAGGATGAAGTGAGGGCATTCTTTAGGAGAAAAGCATCTGGCTCAGACGAGATAACTGGCCGAGTACTAAAGACCAGGTTAATCAATTAGCTGAAGTGTTCACTGAGATCTTTAACCTCTCGCTTCGGGAGTCTGAGGTACCCTCCTGCCTCAAGCAGGATTCAATTATACTGGTGCCCGAGGAGAAGGTGGCAACTTCCTCAGTGACTATTGTCCAGTAGCACTTATGTCCACTGTGATGAAGTACTTTGAGAGTTTGGTGATGAAACATATTAACTCCTGCCTGAGGAGCAACTTAGATCCAATGCAATTTGCCTGCCATTACAAAAGGTCAACAGCAGATGTCATTCCATTGGGTCTTGACTCAACCCTGGAACATTTAAACAATGAAGATGCATACATCAAGATGCTCTTCATTGACTACAGCTCAGTATTCAATACCATCATCCCCTCAAAACAAATCACTATGTCAAAGACCTAGGCCTCAATACCTCCTTATGCAATGAGATCCTCAATTTCCTCACTTGCAGACCCCAGTCTGTTCGGATTGACAACATCTCCTCTACAATCATCATCAACACAGGTGCACCGCAAGGCTGTGAGCTTAGCTCCGTCCTCTACTCACTTTATATTTACTGTGAAGTTAAGCACAGTTCCAGTGCCTTATTTAAGTTTGCTGATGACACCATTGTTGTTGGCCAAATCAAAGATGGCGATGAATCAGCATATAGAAGGGAGATTGAAAATCTGCTTGAGTGGTGCTACAACAACAACCTGTTACTCAATATCACCAAGATCAAGGAGTTGATCAATGACTATAGAACGAGGAAACTGAAGGTCCATAAGCCAGTCTACATCAGGGGATCAAAGGTGGGGAGAAACAGCAATTTTAAATTCCTCAATGTTATCATTTCAGAGGAACTCTTCTGGGTCCAGCACGCAAGTGCCATTACGAAGAAAGCACAGCAGTGCCTCTACTTTCTTAGGAGCTTGCAAAGGTTTGGCATGACATCTAAAATTTTGACAAACTTCTATTGATGTGCAGTGGAGAGTATATTGACTGGTTGCAGCACAGTGTGGTATGGAAACACCAATGCCTTTGAATGGAAAATCCTACAAGTAGTGTATACAGCCCAGTCCATCATGAGTAAAACCCTCCCCACCACTGAGCACATCTCTATGGACTGCTGTCGCAGGAAATAGTGGATGCATTAGTGATAATTTTTCAAAACTCTTTAGATTCTGGACTAGTTCCTGAGGATTGGACGGTGGCTAATGTAACCCTGCTTTTTAAAAAAGGAGGGAGAGAGAAACTGGGGAATTATAGACCGGTTAGCCTGACATCGGTGGTGGGGAAAATGCTAGAGTCAGTTATCAAAGATGTGATAACAGCACATTTGGAAAGCAGTGAAATCACTGGACAAAGTCAGCATGGATTTGTGAAAGGAAAATCATGTCTGACGAATCTCATAGAATTTTTTGAGGATGTAACTAGTAGAGTGGATAGGGGAGAACCAGTGGATGTGGTATACTTGGATTTTCAAAAGGCTTTTGATAAGGTCCCACACAGGAGATTAGTGTGCAAACTTAAAGCACACGGTATTGGGGGTATGGTATTGATGTGGATAGAGAAATGGTTGGCAGACAGGAAGCAAAGAGTGGGAATAAACGGGACCCTTTCAGAATGGCAGGCAGTGACTAGTGGGGTACCGCAAGGCTCAGTGCTGGGACCTCAGTTGTTTACAATATATATTAATGATTTAGATGAGGGAATTAAATGCAGCATCTCCAAGTTTGCAGATGACACGAAGCTGGGCGGCAGTGTTAGCTGTGAGGAGGATGCTAAGAGGATGCAGGGTGACTTGGATAGGTTGGGTGAGTGGGCAAACTCATGGCAGATGCAATTTAATGTGGATAGATGTGAAGTTATCCACTTTGGTGGCAAAAATAGGAAAACAGATTATTATCTGAATGGTGGCCGATTAGGAAAAGGGGAGGTGCAACGAGACCTGGGTGTCATTATACACCAGTCATTGAAAGTGGGCATGCAGGTACAGCAGGCGGTGAAAAAGGCGAATGGTATGCTGGCATTTATAGCGAGAGGATTCGAGTACAGGAGCAGGGAGGTACTACTGCAGTTGTACAAGGCCTTGGTGAGACCACACCTGGAGTATTGTGTGCAGTTTTGGTCCCCTAATCTGAGGAAAGACATCCTTGCCATAGAGGGAGTACAAAGAAGGTTCACCAGATTGATTCCTGGGATGGCAGGACTTTCATATGATGAAAGACTGGATCGACTAGGCTTATACTCGCTGGAATTTAGAAGATTGAGGGGGGATCTTATTGAAACATACAAAATCCTAAAAGGATTAGACAGGCTAGATGCAGGAAGATTGTTCCCGACGTTGGGGAAGTCCAGAACGAGGGGTCACATTTTAAGGGTAAAGGGGAAGCCTTTTAGGACCGAGATGAGCAAAAACTTCTTCACACAGAGAGTGGTGAATCTGTGGAATTCTCTGCCACAGGAAACAGTTGAGACCAGTTCATTGGCTATATTTAAGAGGAAGTTAGATATGGCCCTTGTGGCTCCCTTGTGGGAGTATGAAGAGAAGGTAGGTACAGGGTTCTGAGTTGGATGATCAGCCATGATCATACTGAATGGTGGTGCAGGCTCAAAGGGCTGAATGGCCTACTCCTGCACCTATTTTTTATGTTCCTATGAAAGCAGCATCCATGAAGGACCCCCACCATCCAAGCCATGCTTTCTTCTTGCTGCTGCATCAGAAAGTACAGGAACCTCAGGACTCACACTACCAGGTTTAGACGCAGTTATTACCCCTCAACCATTGGATTTTTAAACTAGAGGGGATAACTCAAAGTTACTCACATCACAAACTCACTTAGACTCACTTTCAAGCCTCTTCATCTCATGTTCTCCATATTTATTGATTATTTATTCATTATTATCATTTTGTTTGTTTCTTTTAATGTGAATGCATACAAAAAATGAATTGTGGGTTGTATGTGTGACATATATGTAATAAGTTGAGTAATAAATTTACTTTGAACTTGAATTTTGATATTATTATTTAATATGCTTCCACCACCTTTCTATTGTGCAAAAAATTTTTCTTCATGTGACCTTTTATATTTTGCAGGTCACTTTAATGTCGCCTTTTGATGCCTCGCATTTCCGCCAGTGGCACTAGTTTTACTCTATTCAGTCAGTTCAAACCTTTCAAGACTCTGAACACCTCCAGCCACACTTTCTCTTAACTGTTCTATTCCTAAGTTTATTAGAAAGAGGTTAACATTTCATTTGAGGTATGCATTCTTTGTTGCTCTCTTACACTTAGTTTTAAGGTTTTGAAGAAAGAGGATCAATCTGAAAGATTCTGCTTCCATAGATGCTGCCTGAGCTAATGTGCATCTCCAGAATTTCTTTATTTGAGGTTTTCAGCATCTGAAGTATTTCACTTTTCAATTAATTTATACGTTTGGTAGAATGAAATCAGTGAATACGCCTCAAAAATAATATGCAGCACTTTGGGGCCGCATAGGATATGTAAGACTCTGTAAGATGCATTTTTGAAAAGGATTTTGGAAAATAGAACAATCTCTGAAGCCATGTTCAAGATGAAGAAAACTGAAATACTTATTTCTTTTAATAGGACAAAATCATTCATCCAACTTCTGACCAAAAAATGCCAATAAAATATGAGATAGTGATAAAGGTATCTGTTAGTCTTGCGAGGCCATGCATCTGCGCCTGGAAAGTCTTCACTCTCCAGGGCGCAGGCCTGGGCAAGGTTGTATGGATGACCAGCAGTTGCCCATGCTGCAAGTCTCCCCTCTTCACGACACCAATGTTGTCCAAGGGAAGGGCATTAGGACCCATACAGCTTGGCACCAGTGTCGTCGCAGAGCAATGTGTGATTAAGTGCCTTGCTCAAGGACACAACATGCTGCCTCAGCTGGGGCTCGAACTCACGACCTTCAGGTTGCTAGTCCAATGCCTTAACCACTTGGCCACGAGCCCACACGAGATGGTAATAAAGCATGGTTTAACATCAGCAGGATCAAGCAGCTTCCTCTACAGCTCTGAGAATTAATGATACAATTTTTGGGGAGGCTCGTGTTTTACCTATGTGTCTGCATGCCAAACTGGTTAACTATATATACAAAGCAATACTTTCTTTCCAAGTTCTTTGCTGAGGCATAAAGAGGGAATCACATCTATATTCATTCTTTGACATTGTTAAGTATGACTTAAAGAAAATACAGGAAAAATCATCAGATTAAAAGCATAACCCAAGATACATATGGAAAAAATGTAGATATATGTAAATGAAACTATAAGGCACTTAGCTGGAACATCAGTATAGGTTGTAATAGGAAGAGTAAAGCAGGAACTGATGCAGATCACATCACAGAGGTAGGATAAGACAATATTGATACTTAGATATGGAGTTTGAATCTCGAGCCTGAGTCAGATAAGGTGCTTATATATTATTGGACCCAATCTACCTACAAATAGAATTGGTTTAATATGGCCACATGAAAAATTTAGTTTTACATGCCATCAATACAGATCCCATCAGTTGATAAGGATAATCATTTTAACAGTCACAGGGTAAGTCAGCATGGAGACATCTCATCCATGCTGACCCTGGTGCCCATCAAGTTCGTTCCATTTGTCTATGTTTGGCCCATATCGCTCTAAATTCCTTCTGTCCATGTACTTATCCAAATGTCTTTTAAATGTTGTTATTTTCCCTGCCACAATCACTTCCTCTGATAGCTCATTCCATGTACATGCTTCTGCATGCTTCCTCAGTTCCGGTTTAAATCTTTCACGTCTCGCCTTAAACCTATGCCCTCTAGTCTTGAGTTCCCTTTTCCTAGGAAAAAGACTATTTGTGTTCACCTACACCCCTCATAATTTTATACACATCTAAGATCATCCTTCAATATCCTACATTCTAAGGAATGAAGTCCCAGCCAGCCCAACCTTTCCCTATAGCTTAGGGCCTTGAGTCCTGACAGCAAGCTCAAAAATCTCTGCAGTCTTTCCAGTTTAATGATATCTTTCCTATAAAAGGGGTAACCAAAGTTATACACAAGACCCCAACTGTGGTCTCACCAATATCTTGTACAACTGCAACATTATGTTCGAACTCCTAAACTCAGAACCCTCACTGATGAAGGGCAGTATGCCAAATAGCTGTTTTACCATCCTGACCATTCACTGTACAAGGTCTACCCTGGCTTGACTTCCCAAAATGCAACACTTATCTGAAGTAAAAGCCATATACCGGTTCTCAGCCCACATACTTAGCTGATCAATTTTCAATACCTTCTTCACTCCACACTTTAACACCTCTTTTAGTTTCATTTGCATACTTACTAACTGTGCCTTCTGCATTCACATCCAAATCATTTATACAAATAATGAACATCAAAGGTCCCCAGTACTGACCTCTGTGGCATACCAATCACAGGCCTCCAGTTCAAGCAACAACCTTTGACTATCACTCTCTGCTTCTTACTGTCAAGGCAATTATAAATCCAATTAGTTATCTTTACCTGGACTCTATGCAATCTAAGCTTCCAGACTAGCTTACCACATTGGACCTCATCAAAAGCTTTGCTAAAGACCATAGATGATAATCTCCAATGCCCTACCATCTCTGTTACCTTGTCAAAAAATAAATAAGAAATTTGTTAGATGCAATTTCCTTTGCATAATGCCACGTTAATTAGACCTTATCTATCCAAATGTTGATAATTCCTGTGCTTCATAATATCCTCCAGTAACTTATCCACTACTGATGCCAGATTCGCAGGCTTGGAGCTTCCTGGCTTGTCTATGCTGCCCTTCCTGAATAAGGGTACAATATTATTCATCTTCCAGTTTTCCAGAACTTCACATATGGCTAAAGATGAAGCAAATATCTCTGCAAATTAAAGTCAAATCAAAAACTGAAGGGATACTGCAAGCAGTCAAGCCTAGTCCCTGATGAATCCATCTATTGGGGGCAATTAGTGCCTGCAAAACTGCCAACATCTGAATCATGGCAAAATATTAAGATGAATATGGTTCACCTCAAATAAATACAGAGGCATAAGAGCACTGGAGAACAGTCCTGTGCTTGAAGGAATTGCTGAAAAACTACCGTTAAAGAGTAGCAACATTTCCCCTTTGTAACACACACAGCAGGTCACAACTGAAAAGGGAAATCAATACACCCAGGGGGAAAATCGAGAATTCTGAGATGGAGGAGAGAAACAAACAATGAACTTGCTGGTGTCCTGCAATGCCTAGGCTACTCAATGACGTGGTACCTCATTAGCAGTTTAAAGGTGCAAACAAGTCAACCAGTGATTCAAAGAAAATAGAAAAGTAACATAAGATTTGGAAAAAAAAAACATGTAACACCCATTGGGTGGTGGGAAAGATGCTGGAGTCAATTATAAAAGATGAAATTTTGACACATCTGGATAGCAGTAACAGGATCGGTTCGAGTCAGCATGGATTTACGAAGGGGAAATCGTGCTTGACTAATCTTCTGGAATTTTTTGAGGATGTAACTATGAAAATGGACAAGGGAGAGCCTGTGGATGTATTGTACCTGGACTTTCAGAAAGCCTTTGATAAAGTCCCACATAGGAGATTAGTGGGCAAAATTGGGGCACATGGTATTGAGGGCAGAGTACTGACATGGATTGAAAATTGGCTGGCTGACAGAAAACAAAGAGTAGCGATTAACGGGTCCCTTTCAGAATGGCAGGCGGTGACCAGTGGGCTACCGCAGGGTTCAGTGCTGGGACCGCAGCTATTTACAATATATATTAATGATTTAGATGAGGAAATTAAAAGTAACATTAGCAAATTTGCCGATGACACAAAGCTGGGTGGCAGTGTGAAATGTGAGGAGGACGTAATGAGAATGCAGGGTGACTTGGACAGCCTGAGTAGGTGGGCAGATTCATGGCAGGTGCAGTTTAATGTGGATAAATGTGAGGTTATCCACTTTGGTGGTAAGAACAGGAAGGTAGATTATTATCTAAATGGAGTCAGATTAGGAAAAGGGGAAGTACAATGAGATCTAGGTGTTCTTGTACATCAGTCACTGAAAGCAAGCATGCAAGTCAGCAGACAGTGAAGAAAGCTAATGGCATGCTGGCCTTCATGACAAGGGGAATTGAGTATAAGAGCAAAGAGGTCCTTCTGCAGCTGTACAGGGCCCTGGTGAGACCACACCTGGAGTACTGTGTGCAGTTTTGGTCTCCAAATTTGAGGAAGGACATTCTTGCTATTGAGGTAATGCAGCGTAGGTTCACAAGGTTAATTCCCGGGATGGTGGGACTGTCATATGTCGAAAGATTGGAGCGACTGGCCTTGTATACTCTGGAATTTAGAAGGCTGAGAGGGGATCTTATTGAAACATATAAGATTATGAAGGGATTGGACACGCTGGAGGCAGGAAGCATGTTCCCGCTGATGGGTGAGTCCAGAACCAGAGGCCACAGTTTAAGAATTAGTGGTAGGCCAAGTCTCTGGATGCTTTCAAGAAAGAGATGGATAGAGCTCTTAAAGATAGCAGAATCAAAGGTTATGGGGATAAGGCAGGAACTGGATACTGAGTGTGGATGATCAGCCATGATCACAGTGAATGGCGGTGCTGGCTCGAAGAGCCGAATGGCCTACTCCTGCACCTATTGTCTATAACATCACAATGAGTATTTTGTGAGTATTTTTTAATGGAATCAGACAATTAATCATTTTCACTTGATTCACAAAATTCTGTTAATTCTCTGGGGCTTTCTACAGCAGTTATGTCAGCAACAACAGTCAGCACTTTTGGTGTTATTTAGAGAATTTTATTTAACCCTCTGAAGTCCCAGAGTGGCATTCAGTCTCTTTGGGAAAATATTTACAAGATCATCACTTTGTATATATATTTATCGAAAAGTTTTAATCTTCTTGAGAGCAGACAAGACATTTTTCTACCCATCCCACTATTTTTACAGGATAGCTATAAAAACAATAGTCAGCATCTGCATGTCACTGTGCATGATAGTAAGATCTGAACACACACACACACAGATTTTTCTATTCATGTGATAAAATTATGCAATTTCCTTCTCTTTAAACATTGGGCACCAAAGGAAGGATTTATAAAGCACATTTTATAACTTCAGGAGCTCTCCAAGTACTCATCAGGTATGGTCACTGCTCTTGTGGAAGTGATTGTGATGATGACCTATTGCTTTAAATCATGCATTGTCCTTTTATACTTTGTTCTATCTTTTATGTTTCTCAACATCCATGACAGCCTAGATATGTTTGCTCCCCCTTTTCATTAGTTGGGAATATTTTTGGTTTGATCCCTTATTCTTTCCTTATAGAATGAATTTCAAGAATTCTGTTCCTCTAATGCTCCTCTGTTCTATCCAGCTAACATTGAGGTACAGTGGTACACTACTTAGCATCATTCTGCAGACTACTAGTTTGTTAGAGCTCTCTCTAACAAACTAGTGGTAGGTCATGTTTGACCAATCTATTGGAGCTTTTCCAAAGAGGTTACCAGGAAAGTGGATGAAGGGAAGGCAGTGGATGTTGTCTACATGGACTTCAGTAAGGCCTTTGACAAGGTCCCGCATGGGAGGTTAGTTAAGAAAATTCAGTCGCTAGGTATACATGGAGAGGTGGTAAATTGGATTAGACATTGGCTCAATGGAAGAAGCCAAAGAGTGGTAGTAGAAAATTGCTTCTCAGAGTGGAGGCCTGTGACTAGTGGTGTGCCAAGGGATCAGTGCTGGGTCCCTTGTTATTTGTCATCTATATCAATGATCTGGATGATAATGTGGTAAATTGGATCAGCAAATTTGCTGATCATACAAAGATTGGAGGTGTAGTGGATAGTGGGGAAGGTTTTCAGAGCCTGCTGAGAGACTTGGACCAGCTGGAAGAACGTGCTGAAAAATGGCAGATAGAGCTTAATACAGACAAGTGTGAGGTATTGCACTTTGGAAGGACAAGCCAAGGTAGAACATACAGGGTAAATGGTAAGGCACTGAGGAGTGCAGTAGAACAGAGAGATCTGGGAATACAGATACAAAATTCCCTAAAAGTGGCGTCACAGGTAGATAGGGTCATAAAGAGAGCTTTTGATACAGTGGCCTTTATTAATCAAAGTATTGAGTATAAGAGCTGGAATCTTATGATGAGGTTGTATAAGGCATTGGTGAGGCTGAATCTGGAGTATTGTGTTCAGTTTTGGTCACCAAATTACAGGAAGGATATAAATAAGGTTGAAAGAGTGCAGAGAAGGTTTACAAGGATGTTGCCAGGACCTGAGAAACTCAGTTACAGAGAAAGGTTGAATAGGTTAGGACTTTATTCCCTGGAGCGTAGAAGAATGAGGGGAGATTTGATAGAGGTATATAAAATTATGATGGGTATAGATAGAGTGAATGCAAGCAGGCACTTTCCACTGAGGAAAGGGAGAAAAAAAACCAGAGGACATGGGTTCAGGGTGAGGGGGGAAAAGTTTAAAGAGAACATGGGGGGGGGGCTTCTTCACACAGAGAGTGGTGGGAGTATGGAATGAGCTGCCAGACGAGGTGGTAAATGCGGTTCTTTTTTAACATTTAAGAATAAACTGGGACAGATACATGGATGGGAGGTGTATGGAGGGATATAGTCCGTGTGCAGGTCAGTGGGACTAGGCAGAAAATAGTTCGGCACAGCCAAGAAGGGCCAAAAGGCCTGTTTCTGTGCTGTAGTTTTTCTATGGTTGGAAAAAGGGGAAGGGAGAGGGCAGGAAGCACCAGGGAGACATTTTGTAATGATCAAGACATCAATTGTTTGGAATCAAATGACCTTGCTTGGTGTCTCAGGGCTGGGTTTGTCTGCACCCACTCCACCCCGCTCCTGGTACTCCTCTGCCACCTGTCCCACATACCTCCCACAGCGCCTCCACCTTTGCCATTCCCAATATTCTTTGCTCCCGCCAGGTTTACAAACTTGCTCTCAGCTCCACATTGTCAAATACAGTACTGTGCAAATGTCTTGGGCACCTGAGCTATATACGTCACATGCCGGTGATAATAAACCTGATTCTGATATATGTGCCCAAGACTTTTGCACAGTACCGTATTCCATGTTCAATCTTCCAACTTTCATCCTTCTTTTCACATAAATTCTACCTCTCACTCTTTAAAGACAAATTCCCTTAATGCACTGAGACAGCTTCCCCGCAGGGATGTTTCCTGGCTTGTTGATTTTTCCAACCTACTTGTGCCAAGTTCCACCATCTCCAGATTTGTCCCAAGTGTCTTGCCTCAGAGATGTCATGCCCTCTTCCATCACATTTTCAATCTCACATTTATTTATGTTACCTTCCTACTTTTATATCCAATTGCCCTTGAGACTTGTAGTTATCCTAAGATTACCACTTTTAAGGTTCTGTATTGTCATTTTATTCCCAAGTTCTTGTTATTTGCTTGCAGAACCTTGTCCTTGACCATATCACTGAACTCCCCAACAAAGTAAACAGTACATCATGCTTCAAGGCTGCATCCCAACCCCACCCCATTCAATATGGTTGTGGCTGATATACGCAGGGCTTGGCTTCTCTTTTGTGCCAGCTTCCCATAACCTTCAATTCCTGGATCTTAGAAAAATTTATCGATCACCACTTTAAATATTTCTAATGATGTGGTCTCCACCACATGTAGCGCAAATAATTCTAGAGATTCACTATCCTCTGAAGCAGCGGTCCCCAACCACCGGGCCGCGGACCGGTACTGGGCCGCAGAGCATGTGCTACTGGGCCGCGAGGAAACAATATTATTTGGCGATATGAGTCAGCTGCACCTTTCCTCATTCCCTGTCACGCCCACTGTTGAGCCACTACGCGCGCATCGTCCATGTCAGCGCGGGAAGGAGATCAACTCCTCGAGCTTGCAAATGATGGCGGGCTGAAAAGTCTGTTTGACATAACATCTCTGCCGGCATTCTGGATCAAAGTCAAGGCTCAATATCCTGAGACAGTCATGAAAGCACTGAAAACGTTGCTTCCATTTCCAACATATCTCTGCGATGAATGTAACAAAAACTAAATTGCGGATTAGACTGGACATAAAGAACCCCCCTTTGAGTATCGCTGTCTCCCATCACCCCTCGATAGGACCGTCTTGTTACAGGGAAACAAGACCAGGGCTCCCACTGATTCAGCGATATTGGTGCGTTGCAATGATTTTATATGTTCATACGGGGAAAATATGCGCTGTGTTTAATATCCAAACGTTACTTAAAATGTTATGATGCTATTGACTTATATAACCATATAACAATTACAGCACGGAAACAGGTCATCTCTGCCCTTCTAGTCCATGCCGAACGCTACTCTCACCTCGTCCCACCGACCTGCACTCAGCCCATAACCCTCCTGTTCATATACTTATCCAATTTAACTTTAAATGATAATATCAAACCTGCTTCTGACACTTCTACTGGAAGTTCGTTCAACACTTACTTCAAGCTCCCCTGATAATTGACTTATCACTATATTCATGCGAGGAAAATATGCGCTGTGTGTTTAACATTAAATTCGTCAGATAAAGCCTTTTAGAAACGAAATTGAGTGTATTAGCCACTTATCACCGATATTCCGGTCGTGATTGACACCCCCGACCCCCCCCCCGAACAGAATCGCCAAAATCAATTTGTAGAAAAATAATCAGCAGGTGCACGCATGCGCACTGGTGCCCGCGCAAGGCTTCATGGTCATTGTAGTCTTTCTCTGGGTAAACGCAACGTATGTGACTGCCACTCTTGTCTGTTGGCAACCATCCCGCCCCCACACCCCGGTCGGCTGGTCCGCAAGAATACTGTCAACATGAAACCGGTCTGCACTGCAAAAAAGGTTGGGGACCCCTTCTCTGAAGCAAAAGACTTCTAAGCATCTTTGCTTTAAATAACCACCACCTTATTTTGTAGCTATGTACATTCTCTTGCTGATGACTGCCCCACTAGTGGGAACATCATAATATCTATCCAGTCCAGCCATTTTATGATCTTATATGGTTGAATAAGCTCTCTACTCATGCTTCTAAACTCCAAGAAACAGAAACCCAAACTGTCTTAGTCTCCTTTGATATGACATCCCTCTTATCCGAGGAATTAGTTCCATTAATCTTTCTAACCTGTCTTCAATGCTACCATACATGTTAGATAAGTTGACCAAAACTGAGCATTGTAACCCAAGTGTGCACCTCACCAACATTGTACAAGTGTAACAAAACCTTAAACATCAGCCCCTTCATAATTACATCTAACAATGCTTCATGCAAGTTTTCCTACTACTTGCTGGATCTACTTGCTAACCTTTTGTTAGCACTAGAACATCTAGATCCTTCTGATAATAATCCAGTTTTGCATTCCCCTGACTGAAATGGATGACTTCACTCTCAACCTCACTACATTCCATTGTAGAATCACAATGACCTCATCACAACACAATCTTCTATTTGTTTTCATATCACTGCCAAACTTGTAAACGTTACAGTTTGTTTCCTCCCATAGGTTATGGTGGTAAACAATTGAAAGCAAAAGAACCAATCCCTGTGGTACTCTACTTGTTGCCATCATCCAGCCTGAAAAGGTTCCATTTATGCAATTTCTTTGTTTTTTGTGTGACAGCCAGTTTTTATTTGATGCCAACACATTCCTTTAACACTACTGGCTCTTAAATCATGTACCAGCATCATATGTGGCACTTTGTCAAATTTCTTTTGGCGATGTAAATGCACCACATCTACAAGCATCTTCTATCAATTCTCCCTGTCACATCTTCAAAGAACATGAGCAAATTTGTCAAAAATGATTTACCTTTTATAAAACTATGTTGACTTGATTTGATTTTATTTGACTTTCCTAAAATGATTAGTTATTGCCTATTTGATTATTGATTCAGGCATATTGTCAACAATAGAGGTTAAAATAATTAACTACAGTTCCCTGTCTTCCTCCCCTTTTGAACAAGAGAATCATATTGGTAGTTTTCACTCTTTTGGTACCCACTTGCAATTTTGCAAGATTTGAAAATTTCAACCAATGAGTCAACTACCTCTGCAGGCACTTCCTTTCAAGCCCTTGCGTGCAGGCCATCAGGTCCTAATGACTGATTTGCCTTCAGTCCTGTGAGTTTTTCTCCCATGTTAATGGCACTTTATTAGGATTTTTACAAGTTCCTTTCAGTTATTTGAAATTAGGCCATATTTCCAGGATCCTCCACAGTGAAAGACTTATGCAAATAATTGATTTAACATAGTTGCCATTTTTTTTGTTTCTTATTATTAATTCACTGGCCTCACATAGGTCTCATATTCCTAGTTATATATCAAAGACAACATAGAACATAGAATAGTACAGCACAGTACAGGCCCTTCGGCCTACAATGTTGTGCCGACCCTCAAACCCTGCCTCCCATATAAGCCCCCACCTTAAATTCCTCCATATACCTGTCTCGTTGTCTCTTAAACTTCACTCGTGTATCTGCCTCCACCACTGACTCAGGCAGTGCATTCCATGCACCAACCACTCTGAGTAAAAAACCTTCCTCTAATATCCCCCTTGAACTTCCCACCCCTTACCTTAAAGCCACGTCCTCTTGTATTGAGCAGTGGTGCCCTGGGAAAGAGGCGCTGGCTATGCACTCTTAAGTTTATGCTCATGCAAAAGCACATTTTCACAAGTACAAATATTACTTGCAGCAGCATCACATACACATAGCATCAGATACATAACATCCATAGGGAAAAAACTGTACACATCTTTTTACAAGAAATAACACAATTATACCAAAACACACACACACACAGTCCATTGTCGTGCCAAGTGGTCATAATGCATTCTGTTACAATACTGAGGTAGTAATTAGAGTTGTGGAGGTTGAACAGAATGGCTGAAGGAAGTCCCTGCTCTTTAATTTGAGGATTCTTAGAGACACTTACAGTTTGCCTTGAGATTGTATCCAAGTTCTCTGCCAAACCAATTTTCTTCCTTCTTATTTTTAAAAATCTTTTGTAGTTGGATCCTAAGATTTTCCTAGACCCTGCCACTTTGTCTGCCTTATTGTTCAGTTTAATATTATCCTTGATCTCCATTGTTAACCACTGACAATGCCTCTTTCTCATGGAATATTCTAACTAATTGGGATAAATTCCTGCTGGACCCGCTGGTTAAGTATCTACCACTATTTATTTACTGACTTGTTTATTTTCCAAATCCACCTTCATACCATCACAACTGCCCTTACTTAAACTAAAGACATTGGTTTTGTTCTTGTGGAATTCTACCATATTGTGATCACTACTCCCAAGAGAATCTTTAACCACAAGATCTCATATTAATCCTTCCTCATTACTCATGACTAAATCGAAAATAGCCTTTTCCCAGGTAGGTTTCATAAGATAATGTTATAAGAAGCAATCGTGATGCACTCAACAAATTCTTCTTCTATGATACCCTTGCCAATTTGGTTCATCTAATCAATACATAGATTAAAATCTCCTATATTAAATATAATTTCCTTCAAACAATTCCTAGATATTTCCCATACAAACCCTGCTGTCTTGAAAGGTCACATTTTGGGGGCTTACGCATTACTCCCACCCAGATCTTCTTACTCCTACCAGTCTAATTTAACATTACCATTCATCACCTCTATCAGAATGCAATACCACTCTCATGTGTTTCTTGATTAACAAAAATTTTTTCCCCTTTTGGAACACTGTATAATCAGGAATATTGAGCATCCTGTTCTGATCACCCTATGAACACGTCTCTGTGAATAGATATTAGATCATACTTGTTTTGCTATCTGTGCTCTCAACTCACCTATCTTACTGCCAATGTCACATGCATTCAAAGAAAAGCTTGCTTTTTCTTTACGGTTTATATTAGCTCTGGATTTATCTGCTTCTGCACATTTTTGTTCACATTTTATGCTCAAGCCAGTTACACTTTGCTTGTCAGTCACCCCCTCACTTGATTCAGTTTTCCATGTTACCATTGTCTTATTTTCTCTTATTGCTTGAAGACCTTCCTGTTCCAAACATTGACCATTATCTTTGGCAAGACAGCACCACCACTCCGCATGCAATCAGGTCATGGTTATCAAAGAAGGGAACAGGTTGTTGAGGCAAATGTGGTTTATCATTCTACGAAAATCTATAACCCTGGTGCAGTGTAATAATGCAACACCAGAAGATCTTCTACTTCTTTCTACAACCACATAGTACTTAAAATATGTCCACACTTCTATTGATCCAAAGAAAATATGAGGTTTCCTCATTTGACTGATGGAACTACAAGGTACCTTTTTCAACCAAGCACAACAGAAAGGACGTTAGTATGCTATAAGAAAAAGTAGCATTATCTTCCCACAACACTGCAGAAAGAAAGACACAAAACACAAATATTTTAAAGAAGTGTCTTATCACAGCCAAATGAAAACTTTTAGTAACTGGTTAGTACTAACAAATGAACTTTTTTTTCTGTTCACTTTTATGTACCTTTGCTCCTAGTGGACAGTATCCTTTCAGGAAATCTTGGCAAACTTCTGCCTTCCTTGACACATACACATGGCTATAAGGACAGTTATTGCTGCTGCAGATTCCTTTGAGGTAGTAAGAACAAACAGGCATCTAAAATACAAACAGAAAATAGCTTTGAACTTCCATGCGCTACGCATCCATATTTCTGATAAATGAAACAGAATAAAAAATAAACAGCAATCTACACATGACCAACTGATTTATTTTCAAGTGCCTGTTCACATTTTCAACAATCCCCCAGCTCTCTTCAAGTGTACAATGTCCCTTGAAATTTGAAAGTTACAATTTTTATTGACCATCTGCATAGATACATTATCTACCAACAAATGCTAGTACTTACTGTAATCTGTTTACTAGAATATACATAGACTGGGGCTATGCTATCAATCAATTTGGTATTACAGAATATTGAACACAGCTTTAATCGACTTAAGTGCATATCAGTAATGGTGCTTTAAAATGTTCTAGGATCATTGAATTCTTTCCATCTGCTTTGGTGACCCACTGCATCGTTGTGATATATAACTGTAGAAGACCAATGTTACATGAACTCTGAAAATGAAAATTCTACTTCCACAATATTCTATAGAACACACAGGTAGTTCATTAAAATATTTACTCATCACGTATTGGAAAAAAAGATAAAAATGAGTAATCCTAGAGCCATAGGTTTCAAGCAAAAACAATTAGCTAAGTGAAAAATCCAGTTGGGCCGCTTACAAGTTAGTTTCAGTACCACAACTGGAAATAATAGGCAGTGAAAATCTTGATTTCTTTCCTATTGATGATGAGCTAATTGAAAAATTTAAGACCAGAGAATACCAAGTTCAATCTTAGGTTAACATTTTCAAGGAATACAGATTTAAGGGAGTCCAGGTGTAAATTAGCCATGATCCTCCTGAATGACAACAGACTTGATTTAATGGGCAACTCTGTTCCTTGCAAAATGTGATTCAAATTTTCAGGAGTGGGGTAAGCAGTCAATTGTACTGCAAATTTTCTGGATAAGACGTTGCTGATTTTCTCCATTACAATTCATCTTTCAGGTGATAAATCTTGCAATGTACCTCCCTGTGATGTCCAAAATGAACTAAAAAAATTATAAAATCTTGCATTAGATAATATATCAAAGCAGCAAAGGCATAATGGAGTTGATTAAGAAAAGATTTCATCTGAATGTTTTCATTATAGTGAGTAACTAATATTAACAAGAAGCTGATTCCTGTCTATAAAAGATATTAAAACGTCAACATCATTCAGTAATTTTTTTTTTGAAGCAACTAAGCAGAATGTTTTTTTTCCTAGGAAGGTTAAAGGTCATTTGAATTGGGCAAAGGTGATGTCAAAACATCTGCAGGGTCAATGATTATGACAAAAATGTTTTCAAGTCAGCTGCATTGTATTACTTCACAAGACAGAAGACTGCTGACAAGGGGGAAGCAAGTTTAAAGCTTTCTTCACATTTTCTGTTGAACAGAAATTGGCGCTCTCAAATATCTCTATTGTCCTCAATTTGGATTCATAGAAAAGTTGACCAAATATAACACATACAGCATTTTAAATTGGTGTTATTAAGCTTACATTTCTGCTTTACTTTTTAACCTTAGAAAAAATAGATTCTGCAAAGCTAATAGCCAGCTTTGAAAACTTCATTTTTCATTTCTATTATCAAGGTGAAGTTAAAAAAAAATCAGTATTTCACAGATCAGTATTGAACAAAATCATAGAACAATATCTAATTTGAAATGATGTTAACAGGCCTCCTAATAGTAGTCAGGATGGGGAATACAAATTACAATGGGAAAAAGAAAAGGCACATAAAAAGGGTAATGTTGTGACAGCCATGAGGGATTTCAATATTCAGGCAGATTGGGAAAATCAGGTTGGTGCTAGAACTCCTTGAGTAAAAACAGGCAAGATAAACAAAAGAGTATCAGTGGATGTTGTTTATTTGGCTTTTCAGAAGGCATTTTACAAGGTGCCACAGATGAGGCTGCCTAACAAGAGCCCATGGTATTACAGGAAAGATACTAATATAGATAGAAGATCGGCTGTCTGGCAGGATGCAAAGTGGCAATAAAAAGGCCATTATGGCTGGCTGCTGCTGACTAGTGGTGTTCCGCAGGGGACAGTGTTGGGAGCACTTCTTTTCACGTTATATGTCAATGATTCGAAGGACGGAATTGATGGCTTTGTGGACAAGTTTGTGGATGATACGAAAATAGGTGGCAGGGCAGGTCTTGTTGAGGAAGCAAGGTGTCTGCAGGAGGACTTTGGCAAATTGTGAGAATGAGCAAAGAAGTGGCAGAAGGAATATAAAAAGAAAGAAATGATAATAATAAATAAACATTGAGAACATGAGATGAAGAATCCTTGTAAGTAAGTCCAAATGTTGTGGGAACATTTCAATGATGAGGCAAGTGAAGTTGAGTGAAGTTATCCACTTTGGTTCAAGAGCCTGATGGTTGAGGGTTAATAACTGTTCCTGTACTTGGTGGTATGAGTCCTGAGGCACCTGCACCTTCTTCCTGATCGCAGCAGCGAGAAGACAGCATGACCTGGGCAGTGGACGTTCCTGAAGATAGATGCTGCTTTCCTCCATCAACACTTTGTGTAGAAGTTCTCAATGGTGGGGAGGGCTTTACCTATGATGGACTGGGCAGAATCTAATACTTTTTGTAGGATTTTCATTTCAAGGGGATTGGTGTTTCCGCACTAGCTTTGATGCAGCGGGTTAATATACTCTCCATTTCACATCCATACAAGTTTGACAATTTTCTTGATGTCATGCCAAATCTTCACAAACTCTCTTTTTTAAGAAAGTGCTTTCTTCGTAATTGCACTAATATGCTGGGTCATTCTCTTAAAATTCCAGTATTATTATACAAATGAATAGGTATTTAACTTAACAATTTGATATGCTGAGCTTTCAATCTGAATTCCTGATATCTTTGGAAAATCAAGCCTCCTGGCTAGGTGGGAGTTAATATGAACTATGTGAAAAGGAAGAACTGCGAGAAGACATAAGAAGAGAACAAAGGTGGCGAATCAAAAGGATCTGAACAGATGGAATTTAACTCAGATAAGTGTGAAGTGTTCCATTGATTAGTTAGACCAGGGCAGCTTTTACATAGTAAGTGGCAGGGCTCTGCAGAGTGCTGTACAGCAGAAACACAGAGGGATATACAACTATATCGTTCTTTAAAAATGGCAACAGATATGACAAGATGGTGAGGAAGGAATTTGGCACACTTGCTTTCATCAGTCAGGGCAATATGTTCAAGAGTTGGGACATTGTATTGTAACTGCATAAGACATTACTGAGACCACATTTGGGAATAAGTACTGTGTGCAGTTCTGGCACCCAACTATAGGAAGGATATCATTAAGCTGGAAAAGGTGCAGAAAAGATTTACAAGGCTGTTACTTGGCTTTGAGTTATTATGCGAGAACAGGCATACTGGAGCACAGGAGGCTGAGTGGGACCTTATAGAGGTATATAATGAGGGGCATTGAAAGTGTGCATGCTCACAGTCTTTTTCCCAGGGTATGGGAAACAAACTAGACAGTATAGATTTAAGTTAAGAATTAAACTTTGAATTTAAGTTAAAACGTTATGGGAGATGTGAGGGGCAACTTTTTCCACACAGAAGATGGTGGCAGAGCAAGTGGTAGAGGAGGGTACAAATACAATGTTTAAAAGGTACTTAGACAGGTACATAAATATGAAGGGTTTAAGGGATATGGGCCCAATGCTGGCAAATGGGACCTGCACAGGGAGGCAACTTGGTCACCATGGATAGGTTGAACCAAAGGGCCTATTTTCACATTATGTATTTCATTATTTAAGGAAAGAGTCCATTCCTGTAACGAGTTACTGCTGAAGTTTTGGAAATCTTCTCTACCTGTCCATGAACATTGAAAATCAACCTGCAGAAAAACAGCAATCTTTGGCCAGTAGAGTGGATGTTCATGGAGCTAAAAATTTCCCAGAATTATTTAACTATAGAAGATTTCCAGCTAATTACTTCAAATCTTTTGTTACAGATTGGGTCAGGTTAGGTCATTGCCTGTCTTATAGTGTCAAGGCTATAGCCTACAGTCAGTCAGCCTAAAAAACAATATTTGTTAAAAAAGTTTTGATTTGAGTCTATATTTCTTACTTGACTAAGATTATCTGCTTAAAATGAATGGGGCTGGTGATTTAAGAAAAAACCTCATTTGGAGAAAAAAAACCTAATTTGTTTAACTGTTTGAAGTATTCTTATATGAAATTAATTAGACAAAATGAGTGCTTAAGCCAAGAAGTGTTGGTGAGTTTTCCCAACTTTAATTGTATAGAGGGCTTCAGGGTGCAAGTAAATGACCCATGGATGCAAAAAAGATTAGTGTCCAGCTCTAATCTTTATATAATCAAAATTTTTTGGCTGTGCTGCCTAAACAAAGAAGAAAAATTCTAACATCAGTTTATTTTTACAGATAATTTAACAGTTTGAGCATGCACACATTTCTTAAAATGAAGCTGTAAACAAGAAAAACTTGGACTGTTATTTCAATTAGCTTGTGTTATACCCTGTTGCAATGAGACATCAAATGTGACGACACTGCTTCCATTAATAAAAGGTTCTGAAGCCTTTTCTCGCCATTATAAAGCACTTATACAAGAAAATCAAACATAGAGGCTAATGAAGCTTAACATAACAAGAGATCCTAAACTGCACACAACAGAATTTTCAAGCTCTATTACAAGGGAAAGTGCTGATTCTCCATAAGCAGGAGAGAAAAAAATACATAATGGTGTTCAATGGTTTCTATCCTTACTTTCACTGAACTACAAACCAGCTTATCCATCTGTAGTATATATCCTGAATTCATCAGCTATAAGCAGCTGATTTTTGAGCACTGATGATATAGGGACAGGGTACATCTTTTCTGACAATGAGATTTTCTCTATTACTCTGAGTAAGCTACGGGGTTGCGGGGGGAGGGAGGGAGGCTGGTAAATGTAATCGATGTATGGATCAGGAAGAATAGGAATTCCTAAGAAGGGAAAAAAAGAGATTAGTAGGCTGGGAGGTAATAATATGGTGGGGAATGGCCAGCCTGTTAAAAAAAAAGGGAGAAACAGTTGATAATTTGATTCATTATGGTCACAGGTACAGAGGGACAGTGAAAAGCTTGTTTACAGACTAATTCATTGCAAGTGTGGAAAAGTGTTTGTTACAGAGAAAGTGTAGTGCACGTAGACAATAAATGAGATAGACTGTGAGGTCCAGAGTCCACCTTATTATCCTACATAACCATTCAATAGTCTTATAACAGCAGGACAGAAGCTGTCCTTGAGCCTAGTGGTTCGTGCTTTCAGGCTTTTCTAACTTCTGCATGATGGGGGGGGGGGCGGTCTTGAATTATGCTGGCTACATTACTGAGGCAACGAAAAGTGTAGATAGGAGAACAGACTGGTTTATGTAATGTGTTGAGCTGTGTCCGCAACTCTGAAATTTGTCTGAAGTCATGGACAGAGCAGTTGCCATTACCATACCATAATGTATCGAATCAGAGGCCTTCTATGGTGCTTCATTAGAAATTGGCAAGGGGGAAAGGGGACATGCCAAATTTGTTTAGTCTCTGAAGGAGGAGAGCTGTTTGTGAATATTCTTGGCTGTGATGTCCATGTGGTTGGAGCTATTGGTGATGTTCACGCCTAAGAATTCAAAACTCTCAACCCTCTCGATCTCAACACTGCCACCTTCCTGATGTCAATGGATCAGTGCTTTTATTTTGCTGACATTAAGGGAAAGGTTGTTATGATGTCATGTCATTAGGCTCTTTTTCTCTTTCCTATATGAGATATGATGGTATAATCCATAAAACTGCAGATAGAATTTGAGCAGAATCTGGCCCTATGGTCGTGGGTGTATAGAGAAGAGGATGGAGGTCCCAGCTTTGCTGGAGACAAATGTTGAGAATAATTGTGGTGGAAGTGTTGCTGCCTATCCTTGTTGATTGTGGTCCGTTCGTCAGGAAGCCAAGGATCCAGCTGCAAAGCAATGTCCTGCATCCCAGATTTAGCAGATTAGAGTTATAGCATTGATGGTGGAGCTGCAGTCAATAAACAATAGTCTGATGTAGGTGTCTTTATTATTCAGATATTCCCAAAATAAGTTTAAAACCAGGGAAATGGTGTCTGCTGCTAATGTGTTTCAGTGGTAGGCAAATTGCAGTGGGTCAAGGTTATCTGGGAGGCTGGAGTTATTGCATGTCATGAATAGCCTCTTGAAGCACATCATGTTGCCGGTGTCAGAGCCACTAGGCAGTTGTCAACAAAGCACATTAACTTACCTTGTTTTACTTGGGGACTGTGATAACAGTGGGTTTCTTAAAGGAGGTGGGAACTGCAGATTAACACAGGCAAAGGTTAAAAATATCTACACAGGATTAAGGACACGACCAGGGACACCACCTGGACCACATACTTTTTGCAGGATCACTTTTCAGAGGACTGAACTTAAGTCCACAATAGTGACTGTGAGTTCAGAAGCACTGGAGGCTATCAGGGTGGCTTATGATATTCTAATTCTCTTCTGTTCAGCATGTGCCTAGAAAGCATTAAGCTCATTGGGAAGGGATATTCTGTTGTTGATGATGCTGCCCAAACTCATTTTGGAGATTATTATAATTGTAAATCCTGCCACAATTGACAGCTATTCTGGGACTTGGTTTTGGGCAGGTATTATCTCCCAAGTTTCTTGATAGCTTTCCTAAGATCACATCTTGATTTTTTTTTGTAAAAGTGAGGGTCATCTAATTTGAACACTGCAGTCTGAGACTTCAGTATGGAGTGGATCTCCTTGTTCATCTATGGTTTCAGGTTTGGTAACACACATATTGCCCTCTCTGTACACAGTTGCTGATAAAGTTCATGATGGTGACATATTCATCTGGGCTGAATGCTGAGTTTTTGAACATAGACCCATCTATCAAATCAAAGCAGTCATGTAGCAGTTCATTTAATTCTTCAGACCAGCATTGTATTGGATCCTCTTAATTTAGCTTCTGTTTGTATGTGGGGAGTTGGAGCACAGCCTGGTGGTCTGATTTACCAATGTGGGGACAGGGGGGTGGCTCAGTAGACGTTTTTGATGGTTGTCCAGCAATGGTTAAGGGTCTTTGGTCCCTTGATGGGACAGAAGACATGCTGGTAGAATTTTGGTAATACACTCTTGAAGATGGCCTTGTGAAGTCACTGGCAATAATGAAGGAAGGCAGGCCTCAGGGCATTAATGGTAACATCCTCAATACACTATACAAGTGAGCAAAAGAATACCATTAGTAACGAGGGGAAAGCCAGCCTGAAGGGCTTCGACCTAAGTTGTTCCCGGATTTCAGCGTGTTTTCCCCTTTTTTGTTTCCTTGTGCATCTCCTCCTACTGTGTCGCTCACTGAGGTCTGAAGCATGCAATGGCCTACACAATAAGCCCAAGCTACAGAGCGCCTCTGCAGTCTAACAGTTCACTAGCATGGTGGAATTGCTGTGCACAGTATATTTGATAGTCAGCAGCATTTTCCAATCATAACAAAGGTGTACAGGACATGGATGAACTATTACACCTGGAGACAAAGTGTTCACTGTGTCTGAATGTGCTGATATCTTAGATCAGAGATTGCTGCCTATGCTATACGCCAGTGAGGGTAGGGATAGGATGATTTGGTAGATGAATGCGTAGCTGAGAAATTGGTGCAATGGGCAGGGCTTCGGAGTTCTGTATCATTGGAATCGTTTCTGGGGAAGGTATGAACTGTACAAATGGGAAAGGTTATACCTGAACCCAAAGGGGACCAATATCCTTGCAGGAAGGTTTGTTGGAGCTGTTGGGGAGGGTTTGAACTAAATTGGTAGGGGCAGGGGAACCAGAGTCATAGGGCAGAAGATGGGGCAGTTGGTATACAACTAGATGCAGTGTTGAGTGAGACTGTCAGGCAGTACAGGCAGATGACTGAGAAAAATTGCTGTCAGTGGGATGAGTTACAGTGTAACACCGGGACAAAATTGAAATGGGTGACCAATACAGAACTGAAAGTGTTTGTTATCTTTGAATGCAAGCAGTGTATGGAATAAGGTAGATGATCTTGTAACACAGCTAGAGATAGGTAGGTATGATATTGTGGACATCACTAAGTCGTGGTTAAAAGAAGATCAAAGTTGGTAACTTAACATCCAAGGATACACTTATATTGAAAGGACAGGCAGGTAGACAAAGGGGGTGGGGTGGCTCTGTTGGTAAAAAAAAAATGCAATCAAATCCTTTGGAAAAGGTGACTTAGGATTGGAAGATGTCCTTGTGGGTAGAGGTAAGAAAATGCAAGGGTAAAAAGACCTTGATGGGAATTATATACGGGCTTTTAATAGTAGCCAGGATGTGGGCTACAAATTACAATAGGAGATAAAAAAATGCATGTTAAAAGGGCAATGTTATGATAGCAATGTGGTTTTCAATACGTAAGAAGATTAGAAAAATCAGGTTGGTGCAGGATCCCAAGAGAAAACTTGTAGAATACCTATAAGATGAGTTTGCAAAGCACTTTGTGGTTGAGCCCACTAGGGGAAAAAGGCTATTCTTGATTCGGTGTTGTGTAGCAAACCAGATTTAGTTAGGGGACTAAAGGTAAAGGAACCCTTTAGAGTCAGTGACCCTACAATTTGAAAGGAAGAAGCATCAGCCAAGTCAGATGTATCAGCATTACGGTGGAGTAAAGGGAACTAGAAGCAAAAGACAGGAACCATCCAAAGTTGATTGGAAGGGGACATTAGTAGGGATGATGGCAAAACAGCAAAGGCTGGAGATTCTGGAAGAAATTTGGAAACTGCAGGATAGATACATCCCAAAGAAGTAATATTTTAAAGGCAGGATGATGGGGGCTAGTCCACATGGAGAGATAGAAACCTGAGACTATACTCACTGAAATTCAGAAGAATGAGAGGGGATCTTATAGATATAAAATTATGAAACAGAGGAATAAGATAGAGGCAGCAAAGTTATTTCCATTGGTTGATGGCACTAGAACTAGGGAACATAACCCCAAGATTTGGGGGAATAGATTTAGAATTGGGATAAGCAGGAATTACCTTTCCCAGACAGTACAGTGTTAGTGGACCTAGGGAAGCAATAAACGATACCTTGTTAAATATACTTATGACACAGTTAGATAGATTTTTGCACAGTTGGAGAATTGAGGGTTATAGGGAAAAGGCAGGTAGGTGGAACTGAGTCCACTGCCAAAACAGCCATGATCTTATTAAATGGCAGAGCAGACTTGAAAGGACAGGCCTACTTCCCTTGATTTCCACCCTCCCCCGCATTATATTTGACCTATTTGCCCATATACACTAATGTTACTTCATTGCATCAGGTCCATATAATTCTATGCCTTGCCTATTTAAGTGTCTCTCTAATTGGCCCTTAAATATAGTAATTGTATCTGACTCTATCACCTCCTCTGACACAGAGTTCCAGATATCAAACACACTTGACAACCAACCACAGGCTGGCCCCTGTGTGACAAAAAGTTTGTCCTGACCTAGTGGGAGTGATAGTCATTATGCTTAAATCATTATGTGCCACATACTGCACTACAAGCATGCTTCCTACCACAGTATTCTCCTTATATTCGAGCTATGCTTCTTACTCCAATCATCCCAAGTCACCAGATTGCAAGTGCAAACATTAAGACAAATTACTTTCCCAATAATACTTTGATTCGGAGATGAACCAATGTCCCTATTGCCCTGAAATTCTAATTCAGAATACTATGCATGAACAGTGGGAACTTCGCGCTTAGAACAAAGGAATTGTCAATAAAATAGAGAACGAAAAAAATGGTGAATTGGAGCATTGACATGCTCTTCTATGAAATGGAATAATTAAAAATAAACTCTGTGGTAGAGTTAAATGGAAGGATATGGGACTAGGTGTGTCAACCTAGAAATGTCTGTATGTGAAACAAACAGGCCAATATCAGCTGTGCTAATTCAGCAGTTTCTCCAGTTGAATAGAATTGGAAAATTAACACAGTAAATTGCTGAGTTACTCATTTTTTAATATAGAAACAATGGGGAAGGATTTTTCTCTGGTAATAATTTGCACTTGGTTCTTGCTTTTTGTAAACTACTAAATAAACTGCTCACGCTACAACATGGCTACAAGACTTGAGCCTTAACTGTAGGAAAAAAAAAGTCCTTGGGCTCTTTATGAATAATCAAACTCTTTGCTATTGTTTAGCTCCATACTATAATTGCTGTTCCTTTATTTAAAATATGAATAAAGAAAATAATTCAAATTGAATCAGTACTCCTGATGCTTGCTAGCCCTGTACTCTTTCTCGTTGTACACGAGGTTGTGTGCAATCTAACATAGCACACAAAGCACCTCCTCCCTCTAGCATACTGATCCACTAAGTCAAAGAATAACACTGTCAAAGAGGAGGGCACACATGGTTGTGCACAAGGTGAAAAATTGCTAAGGTTCTTAGACATCAGCAAGCAGCTGAGTGACCTGGTTAATAATCTCAGGCATTAATGGGCTTGGTTTCTTGTAGTGATGCTGTGCTCTGCAATAGTATCTCAGGAATCTGAATGTGGAATGCTAATGATTTCAAAACACTGGGCAGTGATACATATGGTCTATAAAGGCTGGAGAGATTTGTTCACTGGTGAGCCAAAAGGGAACATGAAGGGTCCAGATGAAGGGTCTTAATCCAAAACATTAACTGGCCATTTCCCTCCACAGCTGCAGCTTGACCTGTTAAGTTCCTCCAGCAGCTATCCGGAAGTGAGTGTTGGAGACATCCCAGAATGAAGGTGAGGGATAAGGGCTGTGGTTCAGGGACAGGATACTCGATGCAATGCCCACAGCAAAGCTGACTTTAAGCTGCTAAACTGGTGGAGCAGTGAACCAGAGAACAGCCACTTCCTCAAAATTTTCCAAGCTATCAAACCAGCCAGCTTCCATGCAAAACTAAGGATTTCCCTCACTGACCAGGCAACTGATAGACAGATAGATAGATATACTTTACTAATCCCGAGGGAAATTTGGTTTCATGACAGCTGCACCAACCAAGAACAGAGCGTAAATATAGCAATACAAAAACCACCAACAATCAAACAACAAAATGCAAACTATGCCGGATGGAAAATAAGTCCAGGACCAGTCTATTGGCTCAGGGTGTCTGACTCTCCACAGGAGAAGCTGCACGTTCGATGGCCACAGGCAGGAACGACCTCCCGTGCCGCCAAGTGTTGTATCTTGGTGGAATGTGGCCGAAATCCAACAGTAAAAAGTTCAATATCCAGTCTGCAAACACGTTCCTCGATCGTAATATGCCCCTGATTGCACCATCCGTTGTTAACCAGATCAGTAAGCACCCAACTCCTTTACGCTTACTGCTCTCAGTGCACTTCCAGTCAGTCGGTACGGTATACCCACCAAACTCCTCTTCTCCATAAGTCTCTGTTGTCTCGACCCGGTCCTCTTTCCTCGACTTTGTGATCCCCCTCTGCATCCTCTGTGTGTTTTCCTCCGGATTTTAGCAGGGATGTCCGCCGCTCTGCTCGCTAAACCAGCCGGCATTAGCTGGTTTCTGGAATACACAATGTGACCTTGCTTTTGTCCCGCATGTCGGGATGTAACCATTTCCAGCGCTAAGAAAGACCCAAATAAAACTCTCTCTACCAGCATGTTAGAGAGGGTGCAGCTTCGACGTGTTACCGTGAGAAAAATAAATACAAAAAATAACGTAAATTAAAAAGTAAGAAGAAGAAAGTAAGAATAGATTGGAACGGCTGTACCAGGCTGCATGCACGACCGGCGCACGCGCACTTTTTGGTGCCCAGCCTGGGCATTACTACAATTAATTAATCCACTGCAATGAGACAAGTGCAAAGCCTGAGTTAGTAAGGTCTTGATGCAATGAATCCAATTCAAACTGCACCCTCAAGAAATTTGAGGAAATTACTTTAAGTACTGTTTACACTTCTTGGCTCCATGATATAACCTATGTTTTACCACAACAATACCTGCATTTACATAACAACTTCGACACAAACCCATTTCATCTACATGCCAAAGGGCAGTATACAGATAAGCACTCTTGCTACAATCCAAAATAAAGATGACCTCCATAAGAAAAAGCTAAGTTGTACAACATATATATTGAAAAAAAGCACACAAAGTTAATGTCCTGACGAAGGGTCTCGGCCTGAAACGTCGACTGCACCTCTTCCTATAGATGCTGCCTGGCCTGCTGCGTTCACCAGCAACTTTGATGTGTGTTACACAAAGTTAAACAATATTTTAAGAGGCTTGAGGAATCCTGCTTAACTATTTATTGTAATGAAGCCTCATTCACCAGCTGCAGTCTTACCCAAACACGATTGCCTGATACATAACATTTTTCATTGATGCCGCTGACACAGCCATCATTTATTGAACACCTCAATTCCCCAAGTCATGAAGATGATAAGGAGATAGCCACGAGTCCAGAGTCACGTGTAGACCAGACCAATTAGGGATGGCAGATTTCTACTCTAAAGAATATTAACAAACCATATGGGTTTTAAAATAATCCAGGAGATACATGACTCCTTTTATTGGAATTAGATTATTTATTCTCAAACCCACATTTACTTAATTTCCCTAACTGTCACAATGAAATTCACAATGACATCTTCAGATCAATTGCCCATACTCTGTCAGATAATCTTGTAACCCAAACACTACACAAAGGTCTTCAACAAATATGAATAGGGAGATACCCTGTAATAATAGCTCATTATTTGGTCCCAAGTTACTGGTTAGTAAACTGAGAACCTTCTGCATCTAACCTGCCAAGGTTGATAGCTTGGAAAATTTTGAGGAAGTGGCTGTTCTCTGGTTCACTGCTCCACTAGTTTGGCAGCTTAAAGTCAGCTTTGCTGTGGGCATTGCATTTTTTTTGATTCAATGTATGTAGAAACATTATAGTTAGAAAGAAGTATCAAATGATTTCCCTCATCATATTTAGAATAACACAAGGCTAGTTAAAGATAACCTCTAGACTCTTTAAATAACCTTTAACTCTCTAGGCTATATTTAGCACTGAACTGGTCCATGTTCAAGGTCTCAGCCTAGATGAGTATGCCATCCATCACAAACCATGGTACATCAGCAAATATGCTGAGGACTGTGTACTAAAGAGGATGATCTGGGTATTCCCATACCAGAAAACATGAATAATCCAGTTCCTACTGAAGTCTAGGACTGCAGCATTCAAATCAGGTGATCATGACCTTTACATGAAATCAAGATATAACCTCTGTAAAACTATCAGGGATGCCAATAGACAATAGGTGCAGGAGTAGGCCATTCAGCCCTTCAAGCCAGCACTGCCATTCACTGTGATCATGACTGATCATCCACAATCAGTACCCTTTTCCTGCCTTCTCCCCATATCCCTTGATTCCACTATCTTTAAGAGCTCTATCTAATTCTTTCTTGAAAGAATCCAGAGAATTGGTCTCCACTGCCTTCTGAGGCAGAGCATTCCACAGATCCACAACCCTCTGTGTGAAAAAGTTTTTCCTAAACTCCGTTCTAAATGGTCTACCCCTTCTTCTTAAACTGTGGCCTCTGGTTCTGGACTCCCCCAACATCCGGAACATGTTTCCTGCCTCTAGCGTGTCCAATCTCTTAACAACCTTATATGTTTCAATCAGATCCCCTCTCATCCTTCTAAATTCCAATGTATACAAGCCCAGTCGCTCCAATCTTTCAACATATGACAGTCCCGCCTTCCTGGGAATTAACCTCGTGAACCTATGCTGCACTTCCACAATAGCAAGAATATCCTTCCTCAAATTTGGAGACCAAAACTGCACACAATACTCCAGGTGTGGGCTCACCGGGGCCCTGTACAACTACAGAAGGACCTCTGCTCCTATACACAACTCTCCTTGTTATGAAGGCCAACATGCTATTAGCTTTCTTCACTGCCTGCTGTACCTGCATGCTTACTTTCAGTGACTGATGAACGAGGACACCTAGATCTCATTGTACTTCCCCTTTTCCTAACTTGACACCATTCAGATAGTAATCTGCCTTCCTGTTCTTGCCACCAAAGTGGATAACCTCAATTTATCCACATTAAACTGCATCTGCCCACTCACCCAACCTGTCCAAGTCATCCTGCATTCTCATAACATCCTCCTCACATTTCACACTGCCACCCAGCTTTGTGTCATCAGCAAATTTGCTAATGTTACTTTTAATCCCTTCATCTAAATCATTAATGTATATTGTAAATAGCTGTGGTCCCAGCACTGAGCCTTGCAGTACCCCACTAGTCAATGCCTGCCATTCTGAAAAGGACCCATTAATCCCTACTCTTTGTTTCCTGTCTGCCAACCAATTTCCTATCCATGTCAGTACCCTACCCCCAATACCATTTGCTCTAATTTTGCCCACTAACCTCCTATGTTGGACCTTATCAAAGGCTTTCTGAAAGTCCAGGTACACTACATCCACTGGCTTTCCCATGTCCATTTTCATAGTTACATCCTCAAAAAATTCCAGCATGATTTCCCCTTCGTAGATCCATGCTGACTCGGACCGATCCTGCTACTGCTATCCAAATATGCCGCTATTTAATCTTTTATAATTGATTCCATCATCTTCCCCACCACTGATATCAGACTAACTGGTCTATAATTGCCTGTTTTCTCTCTCCCTCCTTTCTTAAAAAGTGGGATAACATTAGCTACCCGTCAATCCGCAGGAACTGATCCTGAATCTATAGAACATTGGAAAATGATTACCAATGCGTCCACGATTTCTAGAGCCACCTCCTTAAGTACCCTGGAATGCAGGCCATCAGGCCCTGGGGATTTATCAGCCTTCAGTCCCATTAGTTTACCCAAGACAGCACCAGTCCAATATGGAGACTCAGACTAGCCAATGGGTTAGCCATTGGACTCAGACTATAAGTCCAAGCAAACTCACCTCCAAACTCATAACCTTGGATTCAACACTTTTCTTTGCAACTAGATCCTTGACTTCCTGGCCAAAAGACTTCAATCAGTAAGACTAAGCAGCCATTGGCAATCTACCTTACTATCCACCTGCACTACACGTTCTGTGTACTGTAACACTTCATTCTGCACTGTTATTGTTTTACCTTATACTACTTCAATGCATTGTTGTAATACATTTGTATGTATGGATGGATGATATGCAAGACAAGTTTATCACTGTACCTTATTACATGAGACAATAATAAATCAATTTACTGCATTTATTTTGCACCAAATCTTAAGAGCTGTTAGCAGCATACCACCTGCTGCAAATGTCACTGCAAAATCAAGGCAAGCCTTGATTCTCAACTTGCTTTGCAAGATAAGCCCGGCTACAACTGGAATGCCAATGTACTTTGATGCCACCTTTTATTATTCCTCCTGAAGGTATGTCCTCTGTAGATTTGCTTTCAGGTTCTGCTTTTTAACTCAACTGTGGTCAGTAGCTGAATAAAGTCTATTTTCATTTGGGGAGAAAGAAACAGAAGCATATGACAAGCCAACATATAGTTCATGCTATTAGCAGTCCAGCAGACTTTATGATAACAATGTGCAAAATCCCTACACGTAAAATCAAAAATATTTCCAATGTGATATATTTTTCAGTTTATCAACAAGAAGAGACTTGGAAAGGGTTATGGCAATTACTTATAGAATAAACTGCTTAAAGCTTTCCAAATTTGATTTTATAATGATTTTTAAAAATATATTTCGGTATTGTATAAAACGAGCTAAGCAAAGGTATTGGCTTTTTTGTTGCTTCTGCTTGAAAGCATGATGAATGGCCCTAACTGCAATGCTCTTTGTAATAATGCAGGTTAACGGGGAGCAGAGGAACTGGGAGCAAGGTTGCTGCTTCCTTGAGGCTTCCTGCTCCCATAAGTAATAAATCAAACATGCCTGTGATGTAGTTTGCAAACAGATACCAGTTTTTTCAGAACTGGGGGATATCTGCTGTCATTTAAACAGAATGCTTATTGTCACACAGCAGTACTCAAAGCCTCCCATTTTTCTTTTATGATCTTGCAGCACTTCAAGAAGAAAAGGAAATAGTCATGAAAGTTAGGAAGAAAAAAATATGACAGTCTGTCTAAAGAAGTGCAATCTTTCAGTACTTATAAAAAAAAATCATTAATCTATACATATGCATCCAATAGATCAACTTACTCTGTATCCTAAACTCAACTATGTTCGATTACCTTCCTTCCATGATTGAATTAAAGGAGACTCTGTGCCCTCATGAGTACATTGTACTCAAATGCATTTACAATCCCTCAAATTATGAAGCTGTCCAGTTCTGACTTGTATAATATCTGGTTTGCAACGGCTAGAGCAGGGGGCCCCAACCTTTTTTGCAACGCGGACCAGTTTCTTATTGACAATATTCTTGCGGACCAGCAGACCCAGCCGGGGGGGGGGGGGGGTAGTAGGGTTGCCGACAGACAAAAATAGCAGTCGATTACGTTGTGTTTACCCCGAGAAAGACTACAATGACCATGAAGCCTTGCGTGGGCACCAGTGCGCATGCGCGACTTGCGTATGTGTGTATGTGCCCATTTTTTTCTACAAATAGTTTTTAGCGATTCTGTTCGGGGGGTGTTAATCACGACTGGAATATAGGTGATAAGTGGCTAATACACTCAATTTTGTTTCTAAAAGGGTTTATCTAACGAATTTAATATTAAACACAGCGCATATTTTCCTCCCATGAATATAGTGATGTCAATTATCAGGGGAGCTTGAAGTAAGAGTTGAACGAACTTCCAGTACAAGTGGTAGAGGCAAGTTCGATATTATCATTTAAAGAAAAATTGGATGGGTATATGGACAGGAAAGGAATGGAGAGTTATGGGCTGAGTGCAGGTCGGTGGGACTAGGTGAGAGCAGTGTTCGGCACGGACTAGAAGAGCTGCGATCGCCTGTCTCCATGCTGCAATTGTTATATGTTTATATAAGTCACTTATAAGTCAACAGCATCATAACATTTTAAGTAACGTTTGGATATTAAACACACAGCACATATTTTCCCCGTATGAACATATAAAATCATTGCAACACACCAATACTGCTGAATCATTGGGAGCCCTGGGCTTGTTTCCCTGCAACAGCATGGTCCCATCAAGGGGTGATGGGAGACAGCGATACTCAAAGGGATTCCTTATGTCCAGTCTATTCTGCAATTTAGTTTTCATTGCATTCATCGCAGAAAACTCCACTTCGCAGCGATATGATGTTGGAAATGGAAGCAACGTTTTCAGTGCTTTTGTGGCTATCTCAGGATATTCAGCCTTGACTTTGATCTAGAATGATGGCAGAGATGTTATGTCAAACATACTTTTCAGCCCGCCGTCATTTGCAAGCTCGAGGAGTTGCTATTCTTCCCGCGCTGACATGGATGACGCGTGGGTAATGAGCTCGCGTGCATTCAAGCTCCACAGTGGGCATGACAGGGAATGAGGAAAGGTGCAGCTGACCAATATCGCCAAATCATATCATTTCCTCGCGGCCCGGTAGCACATGCTTTGCGGCCCGGTACCGGTCCGCGGCCCAGTGATTGGGGACCGCTGGGCTAGAGTAATAGAGAAGTACAGCACAGAAAAAGGCCATTTGACCCATTTAGTCCATGCCGAAACCCATTTAAATTGCCTACTCGCAACAACCTACATCGGGACCAGAGCTCTCCATATCCCTTCTATCCCTATACCTATCCAAACTTCTCTTAAATATTGAAATTGAGCTTGCATGCAACATTTGCGCTAGCGAGCGTTCTACACTCTCACAAACCTCTGAGCGAAGAAGCTTCCCCTCATCTTCCCTTAAACTTCTCACCTTTCATCCTTAAGCCATGACTTCTGGTTGTAGTCCCACCCAATCTCAGTGGAAAAAGCTTGCTTGCATTTACCCTACCTATACCCTTCATAATTTTGTATACCTCTATCAAATCTCCCCTCAATCTCCTATGTTGTAAAGAATACAGTCCTAACCTATTCAATCTTTTGTTATGACCCAGGTCCTCCAGACCCGGCAACATCCTTATAAATTTTCTCTGCACTCTTTCAACCTTATTTACATCTTTCCTGTCGACAGTGACCAAAACTGCACACAATACTCCAAGATTTGGTCTCACCAACGTGTTATACAACTTCAACATAACATCCCATCTTCTGTACTCAATACACTGATTTATGAAGGCCAATGTGCCAAAAGCTTTCTTTATGGCATTGTGACATCACTTTCAACGAATTATGTACTTGTATTCCTAGATCCCTTTGTTCTACCACACTCCCCAGTGCCCTAGCAGACACCTGGTTGGTCCTACCGAAGTGCAAAACCTCTCACTTGCGCACTTCCCTGCATTAAATTCCAACTGCCATTTTGAGCCCATTTTTCCAGCTGATGCAGATTCCTCTGCAAGCTCTGATAGCCTTCGTCACTGTACATTACACATTCAATCTTGGTGCCATCTGCAAATTTGCTGACCCGGTTAACCACATTATCATCCAGATCATTGATATAGATTACAAACAACAAAAGACCCAGCACCGATCACAGTGGCACTCCACTAGTCACAGGCCTCCAGTCAGAGAGGCAATCCTCTACGACCATTCTGGTTTCTCCCACAAAGCCAATATCTAATCCAATTTACCACCTCATCCTGAATGCTAAGCATCTGAACCTTCTTGACCAGCTCCCATGTGGGACCTTGTCAAAAGTCTTACTAAAGTCCATGTAGACAACATCCACTGCCTTGCCTTCATCCATTTTCCTGGTAACTTCCTGGAAAAACTGTATAAGATTGGTTAGACATCACTTACTATTCATGAAGCCACATTGACTATCCTTAATCAGTCCATGTCTATCCAAGTACTTATACAGGTCGACCTTCACTAATCCGACTACCTGTAATCTGGTTCCTTCGATAACCCGGCACTGATTATGCTTAGTGATCCTTCTGTAATTCGGCATTTTCACTAGTCCGGCACTCCTCAGGTCCCAATGCCGGATTAATGAAGGTCGACCTGTATATATCTGGTCCCTTAGAATAACATCCTCACAACTGATGTCAAACTCACCTGCCAATAATTTCCCATTCTGAAATGTCTAACCACGGCCTCCTCTACTGTAAAGATGAAGCCATACTCAGGTTGAAGGAACAACACCTTATATTCCGTCTGGGTAGCCTCCAACCTGATGGCATGAACACTGACTTCTCTAAGTTCCGTTAATGCCCCACCTCCCCCTCGTACCCCATCCGTTATTTATTTATTTTATATATATGTATTCTTTTTCTCTCTCTCCTTTTTCTCCCTCTGTCCCTCTAACTATACTCTTCGCCCATCCTCTGGGCTCCCCCGCCCTTCTTTCTCCCTAGGCCTCCCGTCCCATGATTCTCTCATATCCCTTTTGCCAATCAACTGTCCAGCTCTTGGCTCCATCCCTTCCCCTCCTGCCTTCTCCTATCATCTTGGATCTCCCCCTCCCCCTCCCACTTTCAAATCTCTTACTAGCTCTTCTTTCAGTTAGTCCTGATGAAGGGTCTCGGCCCGAAACATCGACTGTATCTCTTCCTAGAGATGCTGCCTGGCCTGCTGCGTTCACCAGCAACTTTTATGTGTGTTGCTTGAAATTCCAGCATCTGCAGATTTCTTCGCGTTTGCCAATAATTTCCTGGTTTATTTTTAAAGCCTTTTTTAAACAGCGGAACAGCATTGGCCATCTTCCAATCCTCTGGCAACTCTCCTGTCTCTAAGGATGTTACTTGTTACTCTCCTATCTCCAAGGTCTCTGCTAGCACCCCGGCAATTTCTGCATGCCTCCTGTTAGGTCCGAGGGAATACCTTGTCAGGTCCTGGGTATTTATCCAGCCCGATTTGTCTCTATTACTCTAGCCCAGCGGTCCCCAATCACTGGGCCGCGGACCGGTACCG
Organism: Mobula hypostoma; assembly: GCF_963921235.1. Taxonomy (NCBI): domain Eukaryota; kingdom Metazoa; phylum Chordata; class Chondrichthyes; order Myliobatiformes; family Myliobatidae; genus Mobula; species Mobula hypostoma. Next base: position 147,977,134 of record NC_086097.1, on the reverse strand, counting down.
GGCCTAGAAACACCTTTTCTTCTGTAATCTATACAGGGTCCATGTAGTTGATGCCACTTCTTTAGACACTATACCCCAGTCCCAAGTAAATACAGATGCAAAGAATGCATTTAAGATCTCCTCCATTTGTTTTGGCTGCACACATGGATTACCATTCTGGTGTTCCAGAGGATCAATTTTGCCCCTTGCAATCCTTCTGCTCTTAATATACCTGTAGAATTCCTTAGGATTCTCATTCACCTTGTCTACTAGAGAAACTTCATGCCTTCTTTAAGCCTTCCTGATTTCTTTCTTAAGTGTTCTCTTGCAATTCTTATACTCCATAAGCACCTCATTGTTCCTACTTGCCTATACCTGTTATGCACCTCCTTTTTTTCCTCTTAACCAGGGCCTTAATATTTCTTGAAAACCAAGGTTCCCTATTCTTGTGATCTACCATTTATTCTGACAAGCACATACAAGCTCTGTACTCTCAAAATCTCGTTTTTGAAGGCCTCCCACTTTCCAAGTCCTCCTTTGCCAGAAAACAGCCTGTCCCAATCCACACTTGCAGATCTTTTCTGATGCCATCAACATTGGGCTTTCTCCAGTGTAGAATTTCAACCCATCGCTTTGCATATTTACTTTGAAACAATGACATTGTGGTCACTGGATGCAGTGTTCCGCTACACAAACTTGTCACCTGCCCTGCCTCATTCCCTAATAGCAAATACAGTATTGCACGCTCTCCCATTGTGTCTTCAACGCACTGATGAAGGAAACTTTGCTGAACACATTTGACAAATACTATTTCATCTAGCCTTTTTGTATACGACCAGTCAGTATGTGCAAAGTTAAAAGCAGCTGTTATAACAACCTTAAGCTTCTTGCAACAAGTATGTGATCTCCCTACAAATTTGTTCCTCTAAATCCCTAGGACTGTTGGGTGGTCTGTAATATAGCCCCATTAATGTGGCCATACCATTCTTAGTTCTCAAGTCCACCCATAATTCCTCACTGGTTGAGTTCTCCAGTCTGTTCTGATGGAGCACTGCCATGATGTTTTGCCTGACTAGTATTGCCACCTTTAATCCCTCCCACTTTATTATGTCTAAAACAACTGAATCCTGGAACATTGAGCTGCCAGTCCTGCCCCTCCTGCAACCAAATCTCACTAATGGCTACAATGTCATTATTCTATGTGGTTGATCGATGCCCTGAGCTCATCTGTCTTTCCTATGATATTTCATGCATTGAAATATATGCAGCTCAGGACGCCAGTCATATCATGCTCAACCTTTTGATTCCTGGCTTTGTCCAAGATCTTACCAATACCTACCTCCACATTCTGGCACTCTGGTTCCCATCCCTCTGGAAATCTAATTTAAATTTTGCCAATATACTGAATAATTATTTAGGCTAGCTCAAACATTAAATGTTATATCTATATAACATGAGCGTATTTGAAGTTATTTGCCATATACAAAACATAGGTTAGGAATGTGATGGTATATTTGTTATTCAATGGAAACAGCCTCAATAACACAAGAACTCCAAGGCTACCAAAGATACAACAGTTCAGTTGACTGGCATCCCATTTACAAGCTTATTTCCTCTACTACAGGCAGAGGACAGTTGGTGTGTGCATTGTCTACTGGATGGATTGCAGCATTCCACTAAAGTTTCTTCAAAAACACTTTCAAACTTCTGACCATCAGCACCAAGAACAATGAATGTATAGCAACTATTGGCCTTCCTTCCATTTACACAACAACTACAACTGGTCACATACACTCAGTGGCCACCTTATCAGGTACTTCCTATATCTAATAAAGTGGTCAATGAGTGTATGTTCGTGGTCTTCTGCTGTTGTAGCACATCCATTTCAAGGTTTGAAGTGTGTGTTTAGTGTTGCTCTTCTGCACACCATTGTTGTAATGCATAGTCATTTGAGTTACTGTCACCTTGCTGTCAGCCTGAGCTGGCCTGGCCATTGTTCTCTGACCTCTCTCATTAACAAGGCTATTTTGCCCACAAGATTGCCACTCACGGGGTGCTTTTTGTTTTTTGCAACATTCTGTATAAACTTTAGCGCCTGTTGTGTGCGAAAACCCCAGGAGATTAGCAATTTCTGAGATTCTCAAACTACCCTGTCTGGCACTACTGTCAAAGTCATTTAAATCACACTTCTTCCTTTCTGATGTTCGGTCTGAACAACAACTAAACTGATTGACCACACCTGCATGCTTCTTTGCATTAATGAGCACATGTGTAGTTATATCCAATAAAGTGGCCACTAAGTGCACATCATTGTTTGATGAAACTCCCTTTCTCTCCACACAAATGCTGAGCATTTTGTTTTAATTCCTATTTCCAGCATCAGTGCTTTTGCTTTTGGATTCCTACATTTTTGTTAAGACTCTTGGAACTTCCTCTCCCAAATGCACTTTGCAATTATCTTCATCCTATAAACTCTTCCAGCTCAATATTATGCTTGAAAAATCATTTTATCTTTAATATTTGGAAGATTTACTTCATTGTTTAATACACGGTGATATAAGAAAATAATTATTCAGTATATTGGCAAATCCTTGTTTGTTCAACATCCCTGTGTGATTCTATTTCAACTAACAACAGCAAGAAACATTTACCCATGTGACAATAGTAAAGATATTTGAAAGGCAGCTATTGGTTTTAAAGCATTACAGGACATTCACATAACAAGAGATTTGATATCAATGCTAGATCCTATTTCACATGTTTGATACTTGTATAAATTATTGTTCATGTCTGCTTTAGGGATCACCATCAATCCATTCTGAAGTAAATGTGATTACTGCTTCAGGAGTGAGTAGAAAAAAAGCAAACAATTTAAATGTGATAAGAAACAGTATCTTCGGGGACTTCCGGTAGCGCTCATGGAGTGAAGTCGTGTTCTTGACTCGCTCCATTACCTCTGAGTTTTTTTCTTTATGATCAGTTATACTTTAATTAACCATTAAGGTATTAACTCTTACTATACTTTGAATTAAATTGAACTCTCCGATAACTGGATGCATCTTAGATCTGCTATGTCTAAGAACGGGAAAAACGGCAAGGATGGTAAACCTTCGGTTAAACTGAAAGGTATGGATTTTCCTCCGACTGAATCACCGGTGACTTTGAAAGCTATATCGGAGTTAATTCAGAGGGAAATTTCAACCTCTGTTACGGAGATGATTCGTACGGAAATCGCTATCTCTGTTAAGGACCTGATTCATACGGAAATCTCAATTAATCTCCAGAAAATTGCCGATTCAATTGATAAGATGCAAACATCTATTGCGGAACATCAGTCGGCTATATCTGATCTTCAAAAATCCGCGCAACAAAGTGAGCTTAAGATTGGGAAAATCGAAGAAACAATTAATGTAATGAAGAAGAAACTTGACTTTCTGACTTTTAAAAACTCTGACTTAGAATCTAGAATGCGACGGCAGAATTTACGAATGATTGGGGTGCGTGAAGCTGTTGAATCTAACAACCCCATGAAGTATTTTTCTCAACTTTTAAAAGATGCATTCCCTACTGTATTTCCTGACCAACCACCGCTACTGGATCGTGTTCACAGAGTCCCATCACACTCGTCTAGGTCAGATAGACCTAGGCATGTTATCTTACGTTTTCATTACTTTCAAGACAAGGAGAGACTGTTTCGATTCGCTCGATCTAAAGGTTTCATTGATTTTTCGGATCTTAAGTTCCGATTCGTGGAAGATTTCAGTAAACCAATCTGGGACCAACGGGTTCGCTACAGATCTGTGATGTCGGAATTCTATAAGATGGATTTAAGACCAGCGCTGCTGTACCCTGCACGTCTAAGGATTCGCATGTCAGATGGAGTCCTTCATTTTTTTGATTCTCCATCGGATGCCCAGAGTTATCTGGATCAACTTTCACCTTCAACATCTTAATTGTTATTTTTTTTAATTATCTCCGTTGATCGGAGGCTGTGAATTGGTTGGTTTTAATTTTTTCGTGCCCTATTTGGGCAGAAAAGTTTATTTTTGATTTCTTAATATGGTTGCTAAACTTTCTTTTTAGCTGCGTCATTTCTTTCTTTTCCCAGGGGATTCTGGGTGGTTACTTCCTTATTGTCATTTTACGTATTTCCTGTGTGGCCTTAAATTTTGTAGTTTTTTTAAATTTTATTTTGTTTTGCTTTTTATAACTAGTTTATGGTAATAATCTTATTTTTTCTAGTTGTTGTTTTGTTTATTCATGGGTTTGGGGTTTATTGTGGTTTTTTTTAATATATATTTTCTGGCTTTTGTTCTGTTGTGTGTGTATTTTAATTGAGTTACCTTTTTTTCTCTACTTTTTTACTGTTTTACAATTAGCTGATCTTTTTCATATTTATACCTTTTTTTTAGGGAGCGTATACCGGAAGTCATGGGGGTAGTTTTAGCGCTTGCTTCTTTTGGGCGGGTCTGCTTTAGATTTTGCCTTGGGGTTTTGGGGTAGGGGGTGGTGGGAGGGGCTTCACGTTTTAGTTTTTTTCTCTTTGGGCTATATACATTATTGAAGTACTTGTTGCGTCCTTTTTCCCGGTACCTTTTGTATGTTCTGTTTCCTCTCCGGGTTCGTGGGTCGAGCCTATCGTCAATCTTCCTTGCTGTGGGTTGACTTTAGGATTTATGGAGTCTATTATTAATTTTGTCTCCTGGAATACTAACGGTCTTAATCACCCTATTAAAAGGAAAAAAGTTTTTAAAGTGTTCCGGAGACTTAAAGCACAAATTTTGTTTTTACAAGAGACCCATGTACGGAGGGCGGACAGACTACGTTTTTTTAAATTCTGGAAGGGTCAACAATTTCATTCGAACTCCAATGCTAAGATTCGAGGCATCTCTATTTTTATAGATTCCTCAGTTACTTTTATACAACAGGATATTTTTTCTGATCCGAATGGTAGATTTTTATTGGTTAGTGGTTTACTATTTAATAAAAAAGTAGTTTTGGTTAATGTTTATGCTCCTAATATGGACTATCCGGAATTTTATAAATCATTATTTAATCAGTTTCCGAATTTGAACGAGTTTTCATTGATCTGGGGCGGAGATCTTAATACCTGTTTGTCTCCAGCCTTGGACCGTTCGGCTCCTTTACGGACTTTACCTAATAAATCTGCAACTTTGATTAACTCTTTCCTTTCTGATTCTGGGTCGACGGACATTTGGCGTTTTCTGCATCCTCAGGAAAAAGATTTTTCTTTCTTTTCACATGTTCATCATTCCTATTCAAGAATTGATTATTTTTTTTTATTGATTCTCGTCTTATTTCTTCAGTGATTAAATGTGATTATGATTCTATAACCATTTCGGATCATGCTCCACTTAAGCTTTCTATTAAAATTATGGCCAATATACAAAATAATAGACAATGGCGTTTTAATTCGCTGTTGCTTCAGGACTCGGACTTTGTTAACTTTATGAATGAACAGATTGAGCTTTTTTTTACAATTAACCATACAGAGGATATTTCGGTTAACACTCTTTGGGACACTTTTAAAGCCTATATTCGTGGTCAGATTATCTCGTACTCTGCTGCTTTGAGGAAGAAGCAGAAGCAGGAGGAGATGGTAATTGTGGACAAGATTAAAGAAATTGATAAGAAATATGTTATGGCTCCTTCTGAGGAGTTATACAAACAAAGAACTGAACTTCAAATGGAACACAGTTTACTACTCTCGTCCTCGATTGTAAACCAATTAAAGAAAACAAGAAGTGAATTTTATGTTCACAGTGACAAAATTGGCAAGCTGCTGGCTAATCAATTGAAATCTAATTATGTTAAATCTCAAATCAATCAGATTTATAACCAAAATGATCGATTGATACTGGATCATGTGGGGATTAATCAAACCTTTTGTGATTTTTATTCTTCTTTATATCAATCAGAGTCTCCTCGAGATTCTAAACATATGAATGATTTTTTAGATAATTTAGAATTCCCTCAGATTTCACAGGATACGTCTTCTATATTAGATACTTCCATTACTATGGATGAGATTAAGAATGTTATTCTTTCTATGAATTTGGGGAAAGCTCCTGGCCCAGATGGGTTTACCGTTGAATCTTATAAATGTTTTGCTTCTTTATTGATTCCTTGGCTCTGTAGGGTTTTTGAGGCTTCTCTGAAACTTGGTAAACTTCCTGAATCTTTTAATAGAGCGTCAATTTCTTTAATATTAAAGAAGGATAAAGACCCTGCTCAATGTGCATCTTATAGACCAATATCTCTATTAAATGTTGATTCTAAAGTTTTTTCTAAGTTATTAGCAAATAGACTAGAAAAAGTACTTCCTTCTATTATTTCGGAAGACCAAACGGGTTTTATTAAAGGTCGTTACTCTTTTTATAATATTCGTACATTGTTAAATATCGTTTATACTCCCTCACATAATGTTCCTGAGTGTGTTATTTCTTTAGACGCCGAGAAAGCTTTTGATAGAGTAGAATGGCCTTATTTATTTAAGGTGCTTGAAATGTTTAACTTTAGCTTGAAATTTATATCCTGGATTAAACTGTTATATCATTCCCCTGTAGCCTCGGTCCGTATTAACTCTTTAAACTCACCTTTTTTTCCTCTTTTTCGAGGTACTCGACAAGGTTGTCCTCTTAGTCCCCTATTATTTGATATTGCATTAGAACCTCTTGCAATTGCTATTCGAGAATCATCAAATATTACTGGGATAACTCGGGGATTAAAGTCCCATAAATTATCACTCTATGCTGATGATTTACTTTTATATATTTCTAATCCTGAGAAATCCATTCCTGCTGTTTTAGAGTTATTAGCACAATTTGGTTCTTTTTCAGGTTATAAATTAAATCTTAGTAAGAGTGAACTCTTTCCGATTAATAAACATCTTCCCTTATATTATAAATTTCCATTTAAATTGATTGATAACTATTTTTCTTATCTTGGGATTAAAATTACTTGTAAATATAAAGATTTATTTAAGATTAACTTTTTACCATTAATAGACCATATTACGCAACTTTCATCTAAATGGTTTCCTTTATATTTAACTTTGATTGGTCGTATTAATGCCGTTAAATGTTTTTTTTGCCAAAATTTTTATATGTGTTTCAGGCATTACCAATTTTTGTTCCAAAATCTTTCTTTGATAAAGTTGACTCTAAAATTTCTTCATTTATTTGGCAGAATAAAAATCCGAGACTGGGTAAAATACATTTACAGAAAGCTAAGAGAGATGGAGGTTTAGCATTACCTAACTTTAGATTCTATTATTGGGCAATTAATATTCGACATATGAAATTTTGGTTACTTGATCAGGATATACTATCTATTCCTAAATGGGTAGCATTGGAACTACAATCTGTTCAGGGCTATACACTTGGCTCTATTTTAGGTTCCTCTCTCCCTTTTGATTCGAAACGCCTTAAGCAGGTGTCTAACCCGATAGTTAAATATGCTTTGCGTATTTGGTTTCAATCAGAAAATTTTTTGATCTTAATCAATTCGGGTTAGCGATTCCTATCTTAGGTAACATATTTTTTCCTCCCTCTTTTACGGATCGCGCTTTTCAAACTTGGAAGATTAAGGGTATTTTACGGTTTTTGGATTTATTTTTAGATGGTTCCCTTATGTCTTTTGAACAACTATCTAACAAATATAATTTATCAAGAATACATTTTTTTAGATATTTGCAAGTTAGGAATTTCCTAAGTACTATACTTTCTTCCTTTCCAATGCTTCCTCCTACATATATTTTAGATTCAATAATTAACCTTAATCCATGTCAGAAAGGTACATCGGCTATGATTTATAATATTATTATGAAACTTAGGAAAGCTCCATTTGATAAGATTAGGGTAGATTGGGAACAGGAATTGGGGCTTACCATTTCTGTGGATGATTGGGGGCAGATTTTACAATTAGTTAATACTTCCTCTATTTGCGCTAAACATTTTCTAATTCAATTTAAAGTTGTTCATAGAGCACATATGTCCAAAGATAAGTTAGCGCGTTTTTACTTGCATATTAATCCTTTTTGTGATAGATGTTCGGGGCAGATAGCCTCTTTAACTCATATGTTTTGGTCTTGCCCTACTTTGGAAACTTTTTGGAGAGACATTTTTAATATTATTTCTAAGGTGTTAAATATAGATATCTCTCCTCACCCTATTACTGCTATCTTTGGACTACCTAAAATTTCTAGTAATCTTTCCCTTCAGCCCGTAGAATGATTGCATTTCTTACTTTAATGGCAAAAAGATGTATTTTACAACATTGGAAAGAGCTTAATGCTCCAACTACCTTTTTTTGGTTCTCCCAGACGATATTATGTTTGAATCTGGAGAAAATTAGAAGTAACCTTTATGATTCTTCATTTAAATTTGAACAGATTTGGGGATCTTTTATTCGATATTTTCATTTAATGTAATATATACCCTTCTTGTTTTTTTCTCACTGTTTTTAATGGAGGTCGGGATTGAGGACGTGATTTTAAGTTTAACTCTGTTTGGTTTCAAGTTAGCCCATTGCTTTGCTTTGCTTTTAGTTAGTTGCACGGTGGGTTGTTTTTTTTGGGGTTTTTTTTTCTTTTTTTCTATCGATATATATATAAAATTTAGTATACTATTATGTTATCTTGGTTTCTTATGTTTAAATTACATTGTTTGTAGTATTTTTTTTTCGGTATTGATACCTTCTGTAATTTTATTATATTTTAACATTGTATTAATGTTTATATGGCTTACCTTTTGGTATACTTATTCAATAAAAAGATTTAAAAACAAAAGAAACAGTATCTTCAAGTGCAGATTAGTTAAAGTTGGTCACAATGACATTTAACTTCCTCAGATTACACTTACATTTTAAAGCACTTTATGTACTCAGGGGTTTGAATGATTTTGTTATTGCAATGTGAGTTGTATTGTACACTTGTGAATCTGAATATTCCAAAATTTGTCACTTAGCCTCACTGCTTGGAGAATTTAATTTGTTATCAAATACACTGCTACCGGCCTTGCTGGGGAACATTCAACTACATTTCCTGGTATGAACAATATTCAGTAACTTTTGATAGAAAACTTACTTAATTATGTGAATGTAAATAAAAAATAGAAGTGCAGCTGTATGAGAACAAAGAATGAAACATTACACGAGTGAAATGTCTGCAAGAAAAGGGATGCACTGGGGGAAATTTGAAGAACAGATTTAAGGCCAAGATCAGATCAATTATGATTTTACAGAATGGGATAGCAGGCTCAAGTGGCTATGTAATTTACTCCTCCTCCTATTTTTCATGTCTTTTTTGTGATCGAACATAAGACAATAAAATAGTGTGGATGTGTCAGCACAAGAATAAAATGTGATAAGGGATCATGAGAGAATACACAAGTGCACATGACACAGAATATACGAGAAAGATTTTGTAAAGGAGAGAAAGAAAATAGGTATAAATGTATACACTTATACACTGAACAGTGGTTGACAAGAGAATAAATTCTAGCCAACACCTTTCTAAAGTTCAAAGTATATTTTATCGTCAGAGTACTTATATTTCACCACATACAACCCCAAGGTTCACATTTCTGTGGGCATACTCAGCAAATCTATAGAATAGTAACTATAACAGGATCAATGAGAGATCAACCAGCAGTAAATAACGAGAACATGAAATAATAAGATAAAGATTCCTTGAAGTGAGATCATTGGTTGTGGGAACATATCAATGGATGGGCAAGTGAGTGCAGCCCCATTTTAATTTATTTTAATTATGCGGAGAGCAGAAAGAAATTTGGAAATGGAACATTTGCTTATTTACTATTGCTTAAGAATACTTGCTAATGCTGGAATAACATAGAACATAGAACAAAGAAATTTACAAGACATTAGAGGTCCTTTGGCCCACAATGTTGTGCCGACCATGTAACCTACTCTAGAGACTGCCTAGAATTTCCCTAGCGCATAGCCCTCCGTTTTTGTAAGCTCCATGTACCTATCCAGGAGGGTCTTAAAAGACCCTATTGTTTTTTTTATTATCTGCACTTGAAGATACTGTTTCTGATTGGAAGATTCCTTTTCCATAAAGTGCTAACGTGCATTCACTATAATGCCAAGAGCAATAGCTCTGTTCAAATAACTTGGTTCATTTTTGATCTATACAGCAAACATTAGAATCATAAAATTATATGGACAGTTATGCCTGTGCAACAACGTTAACTACTCAATTAATTCCATTCCCAGGTTATCCACTTCTAGTTATCTAATTCTCTATTCAACATTATTATTGCATGTTTCCATTTCAGATATAGCAATTCCAATCACAACAAGCCAAAGTAAAGTGGAGAAACACATACAAAATGCTGGAGGAACTCAGCAGATCAGGCAGTATCCACGGAAATGATTGAACAGCGAACGTTTTAGGCGAGACCCTTCATTAGGACCTCATCAGGTAATGTGATGAATTTTCCCCCCCATTTTATCCCTAGTTCTTTTGTTAGATGCAATAACACAATGTCCTTTGAATTCCAATGTTGTTATCAAAAACAATTTATCCTTATGTACTCGATTAAAATATTCATAACTTGAAAACTTTTTGTATTCAATCAAACTTCTGCTTAAACCTTGCTGCTCTCAGGAGAATATCACCACCTCTTCCAAGGTCTCAGTATACCCCTGGCACTATTCCAATAAATTTTGTTTGCATCCTTTCCTAAGTGGATGGCCAGAACTGAACACAACCCAGCAGACCTCTAATGAGGGTTTTATAAACAAAACAGATAACTTACTTTAAATTATATAGATTTATAATAAAGCTATTGACTTTGCATGTTGCTTTAATAGTGTTGCCACCAACAAATACACATGTGCATACATTTGATGTTCATCTCTTTCTAAAACCTCTTAAAATTGTAACTATTCTGATTTTGACCTCATTCTTCCTGATAAAATAAATTACTGATCACTTTTTGTGTGAAATTTTATCTGCCAGGTATGTCTCTCCCAGTCCATGTCCTCTTGTTGTCTTTTACCAAATAGTTCCATGTTTTTGTTATCTGCATATTTCGAAATGATGTCATTTCCATAGTCTAAGTCATTTGCACAAATCAAAAAGACCAGTACTTCTACTATTAAATTCAACAAGACATCACAATTCACCTTCCTCCAGTTTGAATATCTTTCACCTCCAATCACTGCAATTTCATATCCATATTTTGACCATCTCTTAAATCATATAGATAGTTAAACAGATAATTATCCAATTGCTTTACAGCAGGTACAAAATGGGCACATTTGACCTGGTTCTCTCATCGCATTCACATACCACTATCAAGCACTGTGCATTGATTAGGAGAAACAATTCTGGCTTATTTTCTCCCTGCCTATCTTAAGGATTCTGAAAACAATTGGTTCGACTGCTCAAGAAAGATTGTCTAATGTAGCACAGAGAACAAGTTATTTTAGTATGAAAGGCGCAAATCTACAGTACCATTACCAACTCAACTAACCATGTAACATAAAGAAACAAGGTTTTTTGAAAGTGATATTCATTCCAAATAATTTCTTTTCATACTGTTAACAAAAGTAAGAGGAACTACCTTGTCTTTTGAAACTTGGTGCGAGAATGGACATGTCCCATCAGTTTTCTTACAAGTTCCACGTAGGAATCTACCAAGAAGAAAATGAAGATTAAAGGTCGTCAGTGGCCTTCAAGTTTCTAATGTCCTGAAGTGACGACTTTGACAGATTCAAACTACACTTATTTGAAAAGGTTTGAACAAGCAAGGGCTATTTGGAATGGCCTAGAACAGATAATAATAAGAGTTAAAAAGAAGGGTTTTAACAGATGATCTCTGGTAAGGGCAGGATCTGGTGACGTTATTGTGATGGAAGAGTTGGGCTTGGTGCAGTTTTGGATACTGTGTGATAGTTAAGTTGAGGTCAAACACATCACCAGGACAGAAAATGATCCTGTAGCTACTGATCCACTCAAACTTTGCAGTAAATAAAAGTTGGTGAACAAGATTTATAAAGTGTATCTGTAAATGAATCTAAGCAAAAATGTGTGCCTAAGATAGAACAGTTTTCTGAGGGAGGTGGAATAAAAACAGACAGGCCAATATGAAACTAAGATGTTGAGATTAAGTGATTAACAAAGAACATAAAAATTAGGTAGGTATCTTGCATGGAGAGAAGGATGAAAGGAATATAATAAGGCAGTGGGGATGAGTTTGATAAAACAAGATGGGATGTCAAAAACAGTAAGAACAGTTTTTTTTAAAACAGATCCTAAGGCAGAAAGGCAGTGAAGAGAAAAACAAAAAGAAATGAAGATGACTAGATAAGTATTGCTAAAAGGAGATACAAACTGAGAAGTATTATTGCAATGTCACCAGATACATTTCCACAAATAACACTGCTTCGAAGTGAATTTTGTATGGGCTAATCACCATTGGGATTTCACCTCCATCTTTTTGAATTAGAGCTATGCAAATTCTCCAAGAGTAAGCTTTTCCTTCTGCATTCTCTAGGCACTCTGCTTAATGCTTACTGTATACTTACCAATCTATTTTTTTCGATTTTAGTGCATCAATGTGCAGAATAAATTTCACCGAATAAAGATTAACAAAATTTAGATTCAGGAAATATAGATATACCTCGTACAAACTGCAACTTTTTCAGGATCGTGTATATAGGGACAATTGTCTCCTCGGTTGCACTTGCCAAATCTGTTGTAGTACATACAGTATTCCTTCTTCTTGGATTTTTTCTGCTTGGCTTGTCTGATTATAGCCAAGCTGCGCTGCACGGCACGGCTGTAGGCAAAGACATTTGGTTAGATTGTGGAAAAATGAAATCAAGTTCTTCTAATCAATGTTAATTTAATACTGGCAATAAAAACAAATCAAAATAATCAGGAAAAAAGCAATAGCAAAATATAATCAACACACATCAAAGTTGCTGGTGAACGCAGCAGGCCAAGCAGCATCTGTAGGAAGAGGTGCAGTCGACGTTTCAGGCCGAGACCCTTCGTCAGGACTAACTGAAGGAAGAGTGAGTAAGGGATTTGAAAGCTGGAGGGGGAGGGGGAGATCCAAAATGATAGGAGAAGACAGGAGGGGGAGGGATAGAGCCGAGAGCTGGACAGGTGATAGGCAAAAGGGGATACGAGAGGATCATGGGACAGGAGGTCCGGGAAGAAAGACAAGGGGGGGGGTGACCCAGAGGATGGGCAAGAGGTATATTCAGAGGGACAGAAGGAGAAAAAGGATAGTGAGAGAAAGAATGTGTGTATAAAAATGAGTAACAGATGGGGTACGAGGGGGAGGTGGGGCCTTAGCGGAAGTTAGAGAAGTCGATGTTCATGTCATCAGGTTGGAGGCTACCCAGACGGAATATAAGGTGTTGTTCCTCCAACCTGAGTGTGGCTTCATCTTTACAGTAGAGGAGGCCGTGGATAGACATGTCAGAATGGGAATAGGAGTAAAATATAATGAATGATTCAGGCAGGCCCCATCTAGAGCATAATGAATAAAAAAGACATACATGAGGAATCAGAAGTCTAGTGATTTTGGGAAATCTTAGCCCAAAAACTGGGGGACTGCTTTGGCTCAGGAAAGAGGCTTACCTTCTCAGGGGCATATACAAATAGATGATAAAAGCTGGCCTTGCCAGCAATGCACATATTGTGGCGACCCACTTTCTGGCACCCACAAACCGGCTCACGAAACAGCGCGCGCAGGCAGAGGGCCGGCAGCAAAAATGGCGCCAGGCCATCTTCACCAGCAGGGGGAAAATCCCGCGCGCAGAAAGGGTCTGGGAATATGCATTCCCCACAGTAGTCCCGCCCAGGGAGGGCGGGAACGGGAAGGTTTTAAAGCGGGCCGCGAAGTTTGAATAAATCTCTTTCATCGCAACTCTAACTCACCGACTCCGTGTGGTTATTCTAACGCTGTGTGTAGCACATCGCTACAATTGGTGACCCCGACGGCCCAAACGATATTTGGACCAGAGATGACCGACGCTGCATCTGTTCACGCAGTTTCGTTAAAACTGCCATATTTCTGGATGCTGCGACCCCATTTATGGTTCGAACAAGCAGAAGCACAATTCCACGTTCGGCAGATAACCTCGGAGTCCACTCGCTACTACTACGTGCTGAGCTCCCTCGACCAGGAGACTGCTGCACAAGTTGAGGAGTTTATACAGTCGCCCCCGGAGGACGGCAAATACACAGCATTCAAAACCCTGCTCATAAGGACTTTCGGACTCTTACGGCGCGAACGAGCACGCCGCTTAATGCACCTGGATGGTTTGGGAGACAGGCCGCTGTCAGCATTAATGAACGAGATGCTGGCCCTGGCTGAAGGACACAAACCCTGCCTCATGTTTGAGCAGGCGTTCCTAGAGCAACTGCCCGAGGACATATGCCTGCTGCTGTCCGACGCAGATTTCGGCAACCCCCGGGAGGTGGCGGCCCGAGCAGATGTGCTGTGGAATGCCAGGAAAGAGAGAGGGGCATCCGTCGCACAGATCACCAAGCCGCGTGCCCAACGACAGACCAGACCAGGCCCGGCAGCAGAGCCTACAAAACCCAGCGACGGGAGTGAGGAGCCCAACGAACAATGGTGTTTCTACCACCAGCGTTGGGGCACGGAGGCCCGCCGCTGCAGACTGCCCTGCAAATTCCCGGGAAACGCCAGGGCCAGCCGCCGCTAATGGCTACGGCGGCTGGCCATCAGGACAGCCTCCTGTACGTCTGGGACAAGCAGTCGGGACGCCGCTTTTTGGTCGACACCGGAGCGGAGATCAGCGTCTTACCTCCAACGAGTTACGACACCCGCAACACAGAACCGGGACCCACCCTGAGGGCCGCTAATGGCAGCACAATACGAACCTACGGCACCTGCACGGTGCGGCTACAGTTCAGCTCCAGCCGGTTCATGTGGGACTTCACACTGGCCGCCGTGGCCCAACCACTGCTGGGGGCAGATTTTCTACGAGCCCACAGCCTGCTGGTCGACTTGCAAGGGAAGCGATTAGTCCACGCCAAGACTTTTCAAACGTTCTCCCTGGGGGAAGCACAGTTGCCAGCCCCACACCTGGACTCCATCACGCTGTCCGACGATGAATTCACCAGGGTCCTGGCGGATTTCCCATCAGTACTGACACCGCAGTTCACGGCAGCCATGCCCAGACACGGAGTACAGCACCACATCCCGACCCAGGGACCACCCCTCCACGCCCGTGCTCGAAGGCTTCCCCCGGACAAGCTCCGACTGGCGAAGGAGGAGTTCAAGAAGATGGAGGAATTAGGGATCATACGATGGTCCGACAGCCCATGGGCCTCCCCCCTTCACATGGTGCCCAAGGCAACGGGGGCTGGAGACCATGCGGTGACTACCGCAGACTGAACGAGGCTACAACGCCAGACCGCTACCCTGTGCCGCACATTCAAGACTTCGCAGCAAACCTACAAGGCACAAGGATCTTTTCCTAGGTAGACCTCGTCCGGGGATACCATCAAATCCCTGTACATCCGGATGACATCCCCAAAACAGCACTTATCACCCCGTTCGGACTTTTCGAATTCCTCCGAATGCCGTTTGGTCTAAAGAATGCCGCACAGACTTTCCAGCGGCTAATGGACGCGGTGGGACGCGACCTGGACTTTGCATTCATCTATTTGGACGACATCCTCATAGCCAGCAGTAGTCGGCAGGAGCATCTGTCCCACCTCCGCCAGCTCTACTCCCACCTGAGTGAATTCGGCCTTACAATCATTCCAGCCAAATGCCAGTTCGGACTCGACACCATCGACTTCCTGGGCCACAGGATTACTAAAGACGGGGCAAACCCGCTGCCCGCCAAGGTAGACACGGTCCGCCACTTCCCCTGACCCAACACAATCAAAGGCTTGCAGGAATTCGTGGGTATGGTGAATTTCTACCACCATTTCCTCCCCTCAGCAGCCCGAACCATGCGCCCCTTGTTCACTCTAATGTCGGGTAAGGGCAAGGACATTACCTGGAACAAAGAGGCCACAACCGCTTTCATTAAAACCAAAGAAGCCTTGGCAAACGCCGCGATGCTAGTGCACCCCAGAACGGACGTTCCTACTGCCCTCACGGTGGACGCATCCAACACAGCAGTCGGTGGAGTGCTGGAACAACTCATCGAGGGTCGCTGGCAACCCCTGGCATTCTTCAGCAAACACCTACGACCACCCGAACTCAAATACAGTGCTTTCGACCGGGAGCTATTGGCACTATACCTGGCAATCCGGCATTTCAGGTACTTCTTAGAAGGTAGGCCCTTCACCGCGTTCACAGACCACAAACCGCTTACCTTTGCATTCACTAAGGTGTCCGACCCTTGGTCGTTCCGCCAGCAGCGACATCTGTCCTACATTTCCAAGTACACGACGGACATCCGGCATGTCTCTGGAAAGAACAATGTCGTGGCAGACGCACTTTCCAGACCTACCATACAGGCCCTGTCCCGGGGGTGGACTATGCAGCGCTGGCAGAGGCACAGCAGGCAGACGCTGAGATCCCCAGTTACAGGACTGCAGTCTCCGGTTTGCAGCTCCAAGACCTCCCCGTAGGCCCAGGTGAGAGGACCCTACTGTGTGACGTAGCTACCGGCCAACCCCGCCCCGTTGTCCCAGCAGCCTGGCGCCGGCGGGTGTTCGAATCCATTCACAACTTAGCGCACCCCTCCATCAGGACAACTGTCCGGCTGGTCTCCAACAGGTTCGTGTGGCATGGACTTCGTAAACAGGTCAGTGAATGGGCCAAAACGTGTATGCAGTGCCAAACGGCCAAGGTGCAGCGGCACACCAAGGCTCCACTGCAGCGGTTCGAACCCACCTGCCGGAGGTTCGACCACATCCATGTGGATATCGTGGGGCCCCTGCCAGTGTCACGAGGAGCGCGGTACCTCCTAACTATGATAGACCGGTTCACCAGATGGCCAGAGGCAATCCCGCTCAGCGACACCACCTCCGAATCCTGCGCCCGAGCACTGATCGCAACCTGGGTAGCACGCTTTGGGGTACCGGCCCACATTACCTCCGACAGGGGTGCCCAGTTCACCTCCAGCCTGTGGTCGGCTATGGCCAGACTTTTAGGAACACAGCTACACCACACAACTGCCTACCACCCACAGTCGAACGGACTAGTGGAGCGCTTCCACCGTCACCTGAAATCGGCTCTCATGGCCCGCCTGGAGGGGCCTAACTGGGTGGACGAACTTCCCTGGGTCCTGCTCGGAATCCGCACGGCGCCCAAAGAGGATCTACACACCTCGTCGGCCGAGTTGGTGTATGGCGCGCCCCTGGTCGTCCCAGGAGAGTTCATACCAGCCCCAAGGGGGCAAGAGGAAGAACCCACAGCAGTCCTGGACAGACTATGTGAGAGGCTCGGTAACCTGGCCCCCATACCCACTTCACAGCACGGACAGAGCCCGACCTACGTACCCAAAGACCTGCAGAACTGTAAGTTTCTTTTTGTACGACGGGGCGGACACCGGGCACCGCTACAGCGGCCCTACGAGGGGCCGTTTAAGGTGATCAGGAACAACGGGTCCACGTTCGTGCTGGACATTGGGGGTAGAGAGGAGGTTTTCACGGTGGACCGACTCAAACCGGCCCATGTGGACTTGGCGCAACCGGTCCAGGCTCAGGCACCGCGGCGCAGGGGCAGACCTCCCAAACAAAGGCCGATCCAGACTGTGGACATTGGGGGAGGTATCGCCGGTTCTGGGGGGGGGTTATGTGGCGACCCACTTTCTGGCACCCACGAACCGGCTCACGAAACAGCGCACGCAGGCAGAGGGCCGGCAGCAAAAAGGGCGCCAGGCCATCTTCACCAGCAGGGGGAAAATCCCGCGCACAGAAAGGGTCTGGGAATATGCATTCCCCACAGTAGTCCCGCCCAGGGAGGGCGGGAACAGGAAGGCTTTAAAGCGGGCCGCGAAGTTTGAATAAATCTCTTTCATCGCAACTCTAACTCAACGACTCCGTGTGGTTATTCTAACGCTGTGTGTAGCACATCGCTACAATATTTCATTAATTAAGTAAAAGGCTTGGGTCGTTCAACTTCTAATGCACTGGGATCAAGAAGGAAAAAGTAAAAAGAAATCATGTGATTTTGTCACTGATCAGTTGTATATAGGGAATACAGAATCACTTTGGATCCTCTAAAAAAAAGGATGACTTAATTCTGGAAGAAGGTTGCCTGCTGGCATCAGGGGCTTAAAGAGGTTTAGGAACAAGTAATCATCAAGGCATCCAAAGTCACAAGAATTATTTTGAGGATATAGTTGTACATAAAACCTCACAAACACACATTATCTATGAATTTTTAGGCCCCAGTAGTTGGAGGACCTACAATTATAAATCAGAATCCTTCACAGCTCTATCATTCCATGTTAGAATTGAAAATACACTTGGACTAAGATGTTAACTGTCCTGTGCTATCACCAGTGGGATCATCAGTTGATCAGCCACTTGTCTTCAGGAGTTTCCGCCCACTTATGATGAAGACACTCTCGGGGTGGTGGGCTAGCAGTGATAAAGCACAACCTCCCACTGGTGAGCTTAAAAACTTGGCATCGCCTCTATTAGAGTTGTTGGTCGCTTCCATCCAACAGATAGTCTGCTCTTTAGGTGTCTATGCAACTACTGAAGGGTTTGCAAAGGACAGATACACTGTCCGACTATCTGCCCCTCTGAACGTACTTGGTCCACACCCATGATGATTCTGTCTCTGCTGCTTCAGCTACAGCCCTGCTGGTTGACTTGATCTCTCTTCTAGTGAAGCCAAGGTCATGCAGCCACTGCATTCACTCTGGAATGTGAATGCAATAAAGCCAATAGACAATAGGTGCAGGAGCAGGCCATTCGGCCCTTCGAGCCAGCACCGCCATTCACTATGATCATGGCTGATCATCCACAATCAGTACCCTTTTCCTGCCTTCTCCCCATATCCCTTGACTCCACTATCTTTAAGAGCTCCATCCAACTCTTTCTTGAAAGCATCGAGAGAATTGGCCTCCACTGCCTTCAGAGGCACAGCATTTCACAGATCCACAACTCTCTGGGTGAAAAAGTTTTCCCTCAACTCCGTTCTAAATGGCCTACCCCTTATTCTTAAACTGTGGCCTCTGGTTCTGGACTCCCCCAACATCAGGAACATGTTTCCAGCCTCTAGCATGTCCTATCCCTTAATAATCTTACATGTTTCAAGCAGATCCTCTCTCATCCTTCTAAATTCCAGTGTATACAAGCCCAGTCACTCCAATCTTTCAATATATGACAGTCCCGTCATCCCGGGAATTAACCTCTTGAACCTACGCTGCACTCCCTCAATAGCTAGAATGTCCTTCCTCAAATTTGGAGACCAAAACTGCACACAATACTCCAGGTGTGATCTCACCAGGGTCCTGTACAACTGCAGAAGGACCTCTTTGCTCCTATACTCAACTCTCCTTTTTATGAAGGTCAACATGCCATTAGCTTTCTTCACTGCCTGCTGTACCTGCATGCTTACTTTCAGTGACTGATGAACAAGGACACCTAAGTCTCGTTTTACTTCCCCTTTTCCTAACTTGACACCATTCAGATAGTAATCTGCCTTCCTGTTCTTGCTACCAAAGTGGATAACCTCAAATTATCCTCATTAAACTGCATCCGCCCACTCACCCAACCCGTCCAAGTCACCCTGCATTCTCATAATATCCTCCTCACATTTCACACTGCCACCCAGTTTTGTGTCATCTGCAAATTTGCTAATGTTACTTTTAATCCCTTCATCTAAATCATTAATGTATATTGTAAATAGCTGCGGTCCCAGCACCGAGCCTTGTGGTACCCCACTAGTCACTGCCTGCTATTCTGAAAGAGATCCGTTAATCCCTACTCTTTGCTTACTGTCTGCCAACCAATTTTCTATCCATGTCAGTACCCTACCCCCAATACCATGTGCTCCAATTTTACCCACTTATCTCCTATGTGGGACCTTATCAAAGGCTTTCTGAAAGTTATAAATCAGAATCCTGATGTACACTACATCCACTGGCTCTCCCTTGTCCATTTGCTTAGTTACATCCTCAAAAAATTCTAGAAGATTTGTCAAACATGATTTCCCCTTTGTAAATCCATGCTGACTCGGACCAATCCTGTTACTGCTATCCAAATGTACAGCTATTTCATCTTTTATTATTGACTCCAGCACCTTCTCCACCACTGATGTCAGGCTAACTGGTCTATAATTCACTGTTTTCTCTCTCCCTCCTTTCTTGTCACGACAATCTACTTCGAATGAATAGCATGAGACCTTCCATCCTCTGTCTCTGCACTCTGATCTTAATTCTGCATACTTGGTTAACTTGCGCTCATGGGGTTCATCGATGTTGTCTTCCCAGGGGACTGTAAGTTCACCAATAACCACTTCTCTACTGGTGTCAGACCATACAATTATATCCGGATGCAATGTGGTGAAAGCTATTTGCTCCAGGAAACTGCCTTTCCCATCCAGGTCAGCCTTGACACCCCAGTCATTGGCTGAAGAATGTATGCTTGATCATGGGCTTGCGCTATACACTCTTGACTTGGAGCCTTTTTTTCACAAATAATATGCGATGTTCTGTGCAGCATGGGGCATGAGATAAGTTGTGCTGCAGTACTCTCTGCTCAACCGCTTCTGTAACAACTTTGAGAACATTGTTATGTTTCCAAGTGTACATGACGCTGGGAAGATTGACTCTGCATGCATTCAAAATATATTGAAGTGTTCCCTTCTCGCAACAAGCAGCACACTTGACTGTCTTATCTTCATACCAGGTGCTGAGGTTGGCAGGAGTTGGGAGCGGTTCCATCTGCCCGCGGTAAGGTAGAAGAGGCTAGCTAAAACAGCTGGCCTGTCCAAACAAGGGGTTGGACCTGGTGGGAAAGTGTTTAGCAACGACATTCAACAGATAACTCATACATAAAAAATGAGCATAGATGGTGAAACCATGAATGAAACTGTTAAGATGCTAGAACTGAATTACTTAAATTTGAGTAAACAGGTCTATTTCCAGGCTTCTGTTAACACCTTTTGCCCTTGTGCAAGTCCCTGGTTTCCCAAAGGCACCTACTTCACAAATGTACAGCACAATTATTAACCTGCAATAGCGAAATTGTGGTCAGTGTTCTGAATCCTATACTGAAGCATGAGTAAACAAACAATCCTATATACTCAGGTTTATAGGCTGAATGATGGATTACTGTACATCTTTAAAAGCTTCAAAATGAAAGTTTGCTAGGATTCTTGTATAATCTGGAGCAGGGAAGTTTGCTTAAAATAAGTGGTTGAAAATTCAAAACATAAAATAGGAAGCAGATCTTCATAAGAAACAGTACAGAAAACTGATGAAAATTAGCAAAAAAAAATTGTGATCCAATGAATTCTTCAAAACTGAGATGGATATGCTTTTACAGGGAACAACATAACTGTTGTACAGAACAGTAACCAAAGGTCACCGTACAGATTCTAGTCGGAATCACTTGTTTGTCTTATTCCAATATTTTAAGTGTTGTTTGGTTAAGTCTTGGCAGAGTCCATCATAACATCAAAAACTGCACCCACCAGACCATTCTCAGTTGCAGTCCCAGATCTGACTTCCAATTCAACATAAATGCAGCATGATAAATTAATCTTCATTTGGTCTTCTGTCTTGTACTCCACATCTCCATTATAAAGCTCCACTTTGAAAACTTGAAACCTTCCATTCACTTCTCAATTCTACAGAGGGATTGCTGACCCAAAACATTGACTTACTTTGCATAAAGGTATTACTTGACTAGCTGAGTTCTTCCTACATGTCTTATTATGTTTCAGAGTCCATCATCTGCAGTTTTTGTTAGATTTTTGTTGACAAATCAAAGAAAATTTGAATTGAAAATTCATCACTTTAGATTAATCATCTCATCATGCAAATATGGGAAATAAAACCAAGCTGTTATATGCTAGAACAGTAAAAAAAAAAGATGCATTAACTAACCTTGCAATATGCCTATTCGTGAATGTTTTGGTGAGACTGCTGGATAGGTAGAGGTCACAATTGTCAAGAACAGATTCCGATCTGATTGCTTGAACAAAAGAAGAAAACAAAAAGATTAACTTTTAACTCCCAACAGGTTGGAACCCCACAATTTGGGCACCCAAGGACATCGACACATTCACGTCCCCATTCAATATACATTCCTACCCACTGTGATCGAGATCCTCTTCTGCAATTGGGACTGCCCACACAAGCCACACATCTAATCATTTAAATTGACTCTGTCTGCTTTCCTTACTGCCTGTGATCTTTCTTCCCTCCCGCCCAAAATATTCCTACTTGTATGAGTGGCTGCTAAGAAACATCTTTGGTTCAAGTAGAGAGAAGATTTATTCCTGAATATGCTTGAACCTAAGAACAGGCACACAAAATTTATGATGCAGTTGATAGACATGTCAGAGAATATCTCAGGGCAAGGAGAGAATGGGATCAATCTGAATGCTGGCATAAACTCCATGGTCTGAATGACCTCCTTCTAAATAATAAAATGTGAAAAAGATTTATTCCTCTCCACTGACAGTCTTCTAACTGGGTAATCACATGGAATTATCTTAAATATGATAAACAGGATCAACAATTGCCTTTAATTTGGTAAATGGACAGTAATTAGGACAAGAGGTCATGTCTAATAATGCTTCGTTGTGTGTGCACACAAATGAATGTCTACCAACTGCACTGCCTATATATTGTACATTTTACATAAATCATGCATTAGAAGTTGGACTCTGCAAACAACACAAATACTTTGGTTACACGACAAACTGTCTACACCTAAGACTGAAGCAGTGCAATTTAATTACAGGAGACAGAGTGTTTGCTTCACTGGAGTCTTCAATGACTTAAGGTGTTGCAAAACTGGCTCCCCATCTGTTCCTCTGCAAGTAAAAGCTTAAGTCAACTGAATTTAGCAATATTTTACTATGACAGTGTTAAAAATATTTCACAAAATACAATGAAACCATAACACACAGAATTAACAAAGGTAAGAAAATTAATTAAATATCTGACCAGTATATCCAGGAACATGCAAGCATGTTGATTAATCCTATCCTATGCTCTCCTTCTGTCTTTCCAATCCAATACTGAATGCTTACTGAGCTTCAGCCTCAAATACCAACTTTAAAGGAAATTGTATTGCCTCTGAACTATGAGTGTACCCATAGTTTTTTTCTGTTCCCCATTCAAAAAATCACACTTTTTATTTTATTTCCTCTTATTTCAAAGTCACCAACATGATTATAAAACAGTTTATTTCCACTTACATTGTTCCATACTTTTATTGTTTTATTCATGCTTTTATTTATATTGTAACTTATAGTAATTTTTAATGTCTTGAACTGTACTGCTGACAAACAACAAATTTCATGACATAGTGTACTCAGTGAAAATGAACCTGATTCTCCTATCTTAAACATTCCACAGTGTTAGGCATGAGTGTATTTATTTCTCGAGACACAGCACAGAGTAGACCCTTCTGGCCCTTCAAATTGTGCAAGCCAGCAACCCCCAATTTAACCCTCGCCTAATCATAGGACACTTTACAATGATCAATTAACCTACTAACTGGTACATCCTTGACCTGTGGGAGGAAACCAAATCACCCAGGGGAAACCCATGTGGTCATGGGGAGAACATACAAACTCCTTACATGCAGCAGCGGGAATTGAATCCAGGTCGTTAGCACTGTAATCACCATGTGCTAACCACTATGCTACCATGCTTTATATAACCGCAAAAGCTTTGAGGGTGACCTTGAGAATGGGAACATGAAACACAACATGAACACAGGGGCAGGACTCAGGAAGAGTGGTGGCAAGTAATAATTGATTTGGCGGTTTGAGCTGGTACGAATGTATTAGGCCACTTACTCCAGTATTTTATATACGTGGACTGAGCATAAAAGAAGAGCAGTCAGGGGCTCAAAAGAAGTTTACTGGGGCCTCAACGATGGGCAGGATCGTGACCAGTGCCGCAAATTGGGCAGAGTGGGGTGTGTGTTGCAGTGAGGGGGCCAATGCACATCTAGGTAAGTATTTTAATAGTTGCTCTGTTCTGTGCTAATAAACAAAATTTTTGAAACAGGCAAGAAGAATTTGTAAACATGAGGAATTCTGCAGATGCTGGAAATGCAAGCAACACACAACTGGTGAATGCAGCAGGCCAGGCAGCATCTCTAGGAAGAGGTACAGTCGACGTTTCAAGCCGAGACCCTTCGTTAGGACTAACTGAAGGAAGAGCTAGTAAGAGATTTGAAAGTGGGAGGGGGAGGGGGAGATCCAAAATGGTAGGAGAAGACAGGAGGGGGAGGGATGGAGCCAAGAGCTGGACAGGTGATTGGCAAAAGGGATATGAGAAGATCATGGGACAGGAGGCCCAGGGAGAAGGAAAAGGGGGAGGGGGGATAAAACCAGAGAATGGGCAAGGGGTATAGTGAGAGGGACAGAGGGAGGAAAAGGAGAGAGAGAGAAAGCATGTGTGTATATATATATAAATAACGGGTCGGGTACGAGGGGGTGGTGGGGCATTAGCGGAAGTTAGAGAAGTCAATGTTCATACCATCAGGTTGGAGGCTACCCAGATGGAGTATAAGGTGTTGTTCCTCCAATCTGAGTGTGGCTTCATCTTTACAGTAGACGAGGCCGTGGATAGACATGTCAGAATGGGAATGGGATGTGGAATTAAAACGTGTGGCCACTGGGAGAAGAATTTGTGTCTTTTTGCCCTACCAACCAGATTCTTTACAGCATGCTTTCTGCTCTTCTGTAAGTATATTGTGGTTATCTAAGTGAGTGTTGATTAGTTGTGAAATGCATGATGTTACAATTTTATATATAGTTTGTAAACAAGTGGTAGATGATATTTTGATGGGACATTTGTGATTTCTGCTTCAGTAAGAGATACGTTTTTACTTCCGTCGAATATTCCGGCACTTTTTCAGGATTCTTAAGAAAATTGTTGATATGCTTTGTGTATAGATGAAGGCAAGTAAGTTTTTTTTATACCAACCATTATGAATATTATCACTGCCGTTTCTTTTTCAGCTTTGGGTATTTTTTTGTAACTGCTTTTTGCATATCCATTGTAACTTTAGGTGTTTGCATGTCTTAAACTGTGTGAGTGCATTATTCTTCCTCCCTCATCCAGCTTGCTCCTTAATTGTGCGTCACCCTGTTTGAAAAGATATTAGACCAAAAGTTCATAATCTTCGTGTTTGTTGGTAATTCTGAGCTCGGTTGGTAAAATTTTGCTACATTAATTTTATTATAGATATATTGTATAAACCTTTTTCATTGTTCCAGAACTGGTAATACAGTTATCTATATTTGGTGTGTTTCCTGTGTAATCCCTTTATACTGGGCGTCTTTGGAAATGTGGTTCACTAGCCCTTCGCTAACAGCCAGGGTGCATATGACTTTAGTTCCGCCAAACCCTTAAAGGTTGGGATGTCTCACCCACCAAAACCCCGGTTTGTGTGAACGCTGTGTGATTTACTGCCTCCTACAATCACCCTTTGGCAAGAAATAACAGATCGTAAACTGCATACAATTATAGAGAAAGTATAAGAACGCTAACTTAACCAAACAGTTATTAAAGAAAAGAAAGGAAAGAAACAAAAGGGCATATGTGCACACAAGTTGCAGCTCATCTTGCAATTTTCTTTGACTCGCATACTGGACCCTCGATCTGCGTGAAAGCACACACCACTTTCTGAATGTCACTCAAAATCCATCTTGAACAAACGGACTCTCCCATGGGAGTACTGGTTCACAAGTCCAGCTTCAAGAATTATTTTGCCCCTTAGAGAATCTCAAAGGACAAGAGGGCACAGCCTCAGATTAGAGGGGTGTCCATTTAAAACTGAGATTCGGAGAAATTTCTTTAGCCAAAGGGTGTTGAATTTGTGGAATTTATTACCACAAGAAGCCGTGGAGGCCAGGTCATTGGGTGTATTTAAGGCAGTACTTAATAAGTTTTGATTGGACAGGGCATCAAAGATTACGGGGAAAAATCTCGGGAGAGTGAGGAAGGGAAGAAAGGATCAGCCACGATTGAATGGTGGAGCAGACTCGATGGACCAAATGGCCTAATTCTGCTCCTTTGTCTTATGGCGATGATATGTGAACCTTTTCATGTAAAATTTGGCGTAGTTGGCAAGGATCTGGCAAGTGCAGCAGACAGCAAAAATGATTCAGAATAACAGTAAGGAAGACACCCCCCCACCACCACCACCATACGAAGAATACCAAGTAACAGGGTGAACCAATAACTTCACACGGTTTAGCAGCCTGGCCAATTTAATGGTAGACTAGGGCAGGAGTCCCCAACCTTTTATGCACCGCAGATCGGTTTAATATTGACAATATTCTTGCTGACCGGCCGACCGGGGGTGGGGAGGGTGGCGTTCAAGTAGAGTTAAACTCACCTCAACATGTCTTTTACAGTTAGGGTTGCCAACTTTCTCACTCCCAAATAAGGGACAAAAGTAGCAGTCAAATACGGGACACTTGTGTTTACCCCGAGAAAGACTACCATGACCATGAAGCCTTGCACGGTCACCTGTGTGTGCACGCGCGTATGTGCCGATTTTTCTTTCCACAAATCGGTTTTGAGCGATTCTGTTCAGTAAAACTACACTGTACATACATTATTTCTATTTTATATAGGCTGTATATTTATCATATCATTCCTGCTTTTACTATATTTTAGTGTTATTTTAGGTTTTATGTGTTATTTGGTATGATTTGGAAGGTTATTTTTTGGGTCTGGGAATGCTCGAAAATTTTTCCCATATAAATTAATGGTAATTGCTTCTTCGATTTACGCCATTTCGGCACGAAAGATTTCATAGGAACGCTCTACCTTAGCGGTGGAAATACGGGACAAGGGAGGTCCCGTGTGGGACAAACCACTTTAGCCCAATATACAGGATGTCCCGGCAAACACAGGACAGTTGGCAACTCTTTGTTCAAGTTCAACAGTGCGTGATAGGGAATGAGGAAAGGTGCAGCTGACTCATATCATTTCCTTGCGGCCCGGTAGCACATGCTTTGCGGCCCGGTGGTTGGGGACCGCTGGACTAGGGTCTATGGTGCACAGGTTGATTTGATGGACAAGCTGGACCTCCAAGGGGAAAAGATGGGACACTACCTTGGGCCCATTGTAAAGGGATTAGGGTTCCTGGAGAAGAAGGGGAGGTAAAGATATGCTTTTAGGCTGCTGGCAGCTATCATAAAACAACACAAGACAATCTCTCGGATAGAGGAGGAAATAGGGAATCTTAAACACGAGAGGGAGTGGGGTGGAGGAGAAACCAAAATCCATGACCACCTACTCCTCCAAGGCATTTGGTGGATTTGGGGAATCGGTATAGACAGAAGTTGGGGAAACCATCAGCAGTGTGATTAGTAAGGATACAAGATTCAAAGGAAAGGTAGAGTGATCGTATCTGACTGGGAAATGGGTGCCCTTGGAGGACAGACATCAAGCCATAGGTTGAACAATGCCCTATGGGGAACAGAGGGAAAGAATGGTGGAAATTGTGGAAAGGGTTAAGATCTGTGCTCACCAAACAGTGTGCAGACACTTTGCACAACATTTCTTTTCAAGTGTGGGCACCAAGTTCACTGAGTATACCAAGTCAAGATGAAGATGCAAACGAAGGATTCAAGCGCAACTCTTATACTAGTGGACAGTTATTTTACCACTTCTCAAGTACTAGTGGCTTTTAACACATGGATTTAATTGGTCAATTACACTTGAAACGTATATGATTGGTTCAGAGTTTCCATTGACTCAGTATTTGCATACAACTGGTCAATTTCTGTATAAAAATGGCAACTCTTTGTTCAGACTTCAGAGCACTGTGGTGACAGGGGCCAAGCAGTTCTCTTTGTAGATAAGTAAATAAAGTGTGGTTAGGGAATCAGTGCAAGTTGTCGGCGTCCATTTAACTGCCGATGACAATTAGTGGAGGTTCCACCAAGATGGCTAACCCTCAATTTTGTTATACGGGAGAATGAAATTGTGCCCTGGCAGCTGATCAGTCCCAAATCCTAGATAGCTCATATTTGAGCAAAGGACTGATTATGCTGTTGGAATGCAAATTTCTTGCTGTGTGGAGTAGTCAAGGTAGGCCATCACATTAGTCGCCAACATATTGAGAAACTTAGGTAATGGAGTTAATGGAGGAAAATTGTGGCAGTAAAAAAAAACGGGGGAGTACCTTGAGTGAGGTTCAGGTCCATCAAGTGCACCTATGAACTGGATCTCATGAACAGAGTGTAAGTAAGAATACATACTATATTTCAGATTAACCCTTGAGCTGGGTATGTCCATTTTAATAAATGTTACAATAAATGGGCTGCAACTCAGGTTAAGGGAAATGTATTCTGTTACTTGCGTGGGATGAGAAGTGTTAATTAGAACTCTTGAGTGTTTTGCAACATTATCAAACTTAGTTAAACCATCAGAGAGTTAAATCTACGTAGGGAGATGGGGTATATATTGTACACATTGTTTAGAAAAAATTGTAATGGCTATCCTATGCATTTTGACTGTACTACTGTTTTAAATTTAATCTAAATGGCAGTTTTAACATTAATTGCTCTATATGCATTTAACCAATGTGACCTACAACTTTGATAACAGTCAGCTTCCACCTCCACCACCACCTCAGACTATGCCGTTTATTTTAAATAACCCCTTCCCAAACTACAATTATAGTTCTACCCATTGTAAAGATTTCTGAACCGGTTATTCTTACTGTAAATGAACAATTAAATTTTTTGGTTGATACTGGAATCACCTTTTTCACAATTCATGCTTTTAATTGGGCATGAGCACCCTTAAACAATGAATCAGTTAAGTACTGTGGGACTTGCGAACCACAAGTCACTTTATCTGCTTCTTATAATGTCACTTAACAGCTTTTCAGATATAAAGGAGAACATCAAGTCCTAAGTCTTTCCTCAACACAGAATTATGATAATTAAATGTTTGCTTGCTCAAGTAACAGAGACTCCATGAGTGAAAGGAGGTAACAATGTGGGGCAAATAATGTCTGCTGAACCCTTTTAAAGGGCAATTAGATCTTATAAAAACTCTTCCATGGTGCTTCAGTATGTGGATAATTTGCTTGTATGTTTGCCAAATCATAAAACCTCTGAACAAGATTTTTGGACTAAAGTACGCTGTGTGCAACAGCATCAAGGATAGGTATAATCAAAATGAGTAGGATGCACCAATATTCCTATTATAGCAGATAAAGTGATGGCAAACTGTATGATCTGCTAGAGAGATAATCTCAGGAAAACACTGCCAGTATCTGCCACTGCTGGGCCCTCCTCTTGGGAGGTCATTTATACATCTTCAAATAGACTTTATGCAATTACCTTGTTATATACACCTGTTAGGGTGCATTCTCCAGTTACCTTATAAGGTAACCGTAGCCTTCAGCCAGGAGCAGATATCATCAGGTGGTTCCCAACCTTCACAGAGTGTTTTGACCCTTAACCACAACACTCTCCAGTTGCTGGGCCGGCAGTGGTGGCCAAATTACTGCCCATCTGCTCCTGGCTTCCAGCTTCCCTCCTCTCGCCTACTCCAAATCCAACAAGACACTTGTTCTGCCTCTTCCCCCATCCTATGAGCTGCTTGTTTTTTGCTCCTTTCGTCCAGGCCCAGATCTGACAACAACTGCCATGCTGATTTGGCTGGGAAAACTCTGGAGCCAATCTCCACCGGGAACAACCATGCGGGCCATCCCTTGTCTTTACACTCCTGCACTAAGGGCTGGTACTTCAAGGTCTTTCGGTTGACCACAGTACAATGTCCAGGCGTAGGGTTGTGTGCACCACATCTGGAAACTGCAACCTCCTTCCCACATCGACCCTCATCTCCCAGGACCTGGCCATTAGCAGCAGATTGGGCTTTGGTTGTTTGGTTACCAACGGCCTAGCTCCCTCTTTGATGAAGGTGATGGCCTTCCTCAAATCTGTGCCAGCCGTCCTCTTCTTGCATCTCTCCCGCTTTAGTGTGTCAGCAAGAGCCAGGAGCACCCTATCATGGCGCCACCTATACCTTCCTTGAGTTAGAGCTGTTTTACACTCGGACAGTATATGAACCTGTGTCCCCTTTTGACTACAGAGCTTACAGTTTGGGTCCTCTCTCATCCCCCATGTGTAAAGATGCAATGGTGAAGGAAGGGTGTCATACACTGATTGCAAGAGGATGTTTTAACTAAGCACTTGTTAATGTATGTTTATTTCCTCAATGGTTAGAAGTCTATCTAACTTATAGAAATGATGCTGTAATTGTTCCTAAACTCCTAGAATTTATTTCAAGGTTTGAAATCCCTGAGTGATAACAGTCCTCACTTTACCGGTAAAGTGATAGAGGAGTTAACAAAAACCTTGCAGTGTAAACATCACACTGCTTAACCGTACCACACACAATCTCTGGGGGCAGTAAAAAGTCAAAATGGGGTCCGGAAAAACTGGTTGGCTATATTGTGTTAGGAACCTGGACTAAAGTGGTCAAAGATGCTTCCACTGGGTCTAAGACAATGCTCTACGTTCCAAACCTTGTAAAAGGCCTATCTCTGCATAACATAGTATTTGGATATCCCATGTACTTGACAGTTGCTCCTCCCCTTTTGATTAAACAAACGAATATCCATGAGTAAAAGAACGTGGCAGTTTTGTGTAGCACTACTACCAGGTTACCAGCAACAGGTGTTTGAAGCCCAAGAAGGTCATGATGACTGCAGCATGCCATACATAGCTACCAGGAGATTAAGTATTGGTGAGATCTACCAATACCTTGAGCCCTTGTGGGAAGGTGCATTTCAAGAACTGCAAACCACATATGCCACTCAGAGGAAGCCAACTTGGGTCCATGCATTGCACATTAAGCTATTGGTGCCACCAGACTAGGGAACCAGAAGCAAGATGAACCATGATGACAAGTGTTACAGCAACATTTTGGTTTAGTACATTTACATTTAGCAAATTACTTTGGCCATCAGTCTTCGGGTCTGAGGATAAATTAGTGGACTTAATTTGCAGTGCAGCTCTGAGCAATGGGTTTTTCCAAAAGCAGTGAATCTCAGACTAGACAATGCAGATTAAAATTCATCTTGATGTCTGTATTGTGGGTGTGAATCAGGAGGAGTAAAGGCTGTGTGTAGTTTCAAAGAATGCATTGTAGATACAGATAGATAGATAGATACTTTATTGATTACAAGTACACAAATACACAAATACTATATAAAAATATTAGAAAAGAAATAAGAAAGAATAAAAAAAAAGTTACCTCAAACAGTCTAACAGGAAGTGGTCATCACCTCCTTGGCTATAGCTTGACTCACTATACAGCCTTGGCCAAGAGTAAAAATAACCTCAAAAAACCTCATATTGCAGCAGCACAGTGGTCTTAGTCTATTACTAAAAGTGCTCCTCTGTTCTACTATGGCCTCCAGTTTGTCCAGTTTGACTCCTATAACAGAGCCAACTTTTCTAAACAGTTTATTGAGCCTATTGGCATCACCCATGTTGATGTTGTCGCTCCAGCACACCACTGCATAGAAGATTGTACTGGCAACAGACTGGTAGAACATGTGAAGGAGAGGCCTGCATACTCCAGAGAAGCTCAGTCTTCTCAGGAAGTAGAGATACAATGTAAATATGGAATTGGCCTTTGATGTTTAGCACATAAAATTTTGAGCTTCACATTGGGTCAGCCAGACCTTTTGACCAAAAACGTCTCCATATGATGCCTGCTATACCTTGTTTTGCTGAATAAAGAAGCTGCTTTGTATCTATCAATACTTTTCTCTGGTGACTTCATTTATGCAACAAGGAATGACTAACTTAATTATTTGATCATTACTGCTTCAAAATCTTTCTGCAAGAGTACTACAACCTTTTTGTGGTTTGGAGGGTTCTGTGCCTCAGTGACCTGGACTGGAGTCAGGGCTTTATATTTTGGCTCTTGGTAAGGGTAAAGACCAGATCAAGAGCAGTCCACTGTTCCTCCAAATTTGGGGTTCAACTCAAGGCTAACAACCCTGACTGGTAAAACAAAATTGTTATGGAAACAGCAGTGGAGAAGCATTCTAGAGTCTTCACCTGGAACTTGCATGACTGATGGTAGTGAAAACTGAGCTACTGACACAATGAAGGAAGCCCTGAACATCGCCAGACATGGAAGACCTTCATTAATACCCTAAATGTCAGTAGAGAGCTTGCAATCTTAAGTAATTGTAATGTGTTATATGTTTTGGATAGTCTGTGCATTTGTTTTCTTTCTAAGAATTTTGTTAATGGGACAGTGAAAGACGGTCAGTACTTTATGGGGTAGTACTTCCTCAGTTATAAGCAGTTCAACTTGATGGTCCCTGCCATGAATGTAATTCCCCAACTGCTAAGGAAAGGTAAAGAATGCTGGTGTAGGCTGTACAATGCTAAAACACGCAATCATCCAGAGGGGTGATTCTAAAGTGGTCGGGGGCTCAAAGGAAGTTTATTGGGGTTTCACCGACGGGCTGGATCACGAATGTCGCTGCGGATCAGGCAGAACAGGAGGTGTGCTGAAGTGATGGGGGCTCATGCACATCAAGATAAGTATTTTAATGCTTGCTCTGTTCCGTCCTAATAAAGCAGCGGTTCCCAACCACCGGGCTGTGGACCGGTACCGGGCTGCAGACCGGTACCGGGCTGCAGAGCATTTGCTACCAGTCCGCGAGGAAACGATATGATTTGGCGATATGAGTCAGCTGCACCTTTCCTCATTCCCTGTCACCCCCACTGTTGAGCTTGAACGCACACGAGGTCATTACCCACGCATCATCCATGTCAGCGCGGGAAGGAGATCAACTCCTCGAGCTTGCAAATGACGGCAGGCTGAAAAGTATATTTGACATAACATCTCTGCCGGCATTCTGGATCAAAGTCAAGGCTAAATATCCTGAGATAGCCACGAAAGCACTGAAAACGTTGCTTCCATTTCCGACATATCTCTGCAATGAATGCAACGAAAACTAAATTGCGGAATAGACTGGACATAAGGAACTCCCTTCGAGTATCGCTATCTCCGATCACCCCTCGATAGGACCGTCTTGTTGCAGGAAAGCAAGCCCAGGGCTCCCACTGATTCAGCGATATTGGTGTGTTGCAATGATTTTACATGTTCATACGGGGAAAATATGTGCCGTGTGTTTAATATCCAAACACTACTTAAGATGTTATGATGCTATTGACTGATAAGTGACTTATATAACCATATAACAATTACAGCACGGAAACAGGCAATCTCGGCCCTTCTAGTCCGTGCCGAAAGCTACTCTCACCTAGTTCCACCGACCTGCACTCAGCCCATAACCCTCCATTCCTTTCCTGTCCATATACCTATCCAATTTTTCTTTAAATAATATCGAACCTGCCTCTACCACTTCTACTGGAAGTTTTTTCAACACTTACTTCAAGCTCCCCGTCCTCCCCTGATGATTGACTTATCACTATATTCATGCGAGGAAAATATGCGTTGTGTGTTTAATATTAAATTCGTTAGATAAACCCTTTTAGAAACGAAATTGAGTGTATTAGCCCCTTATTACCAATATTCCAGTCGTGATTAACACCCCCCCCCCACCGAACAGAATCGCCGAAAACGATTTGCAGAGAATGATATCAGCAGGTACACCCATGCGCAGGTCACGCATGCGCACTGGTGTCCGCACAAGTCTCCATGATCATTGTAGTCTTTCTCAGGGTAAACACAACATATTTTTTGACTGCTACTCTTGTCCGTTGGCAACCCTACCCCCCCTCGCCCCCTCCCCCCCCCGGGGTCGGCCGGTCCGCAAGAATATTGTCACTATTAAACCGGTCCGCAGCGCAAAAACGGTTGGGGACCCCTGTAATAAAGAAAGTCTTAAAACAGATAAGTAGAATTTGAACGCAAACAACAGGAATTCTGCAGATGCTGGAAATTCAAGCAACACACATCAAAGTTGCTGGTGAACGCAGCAGGCCAAGCAGCATCTGTAGGAAGAGGTGCAGTCGACGTTTCAGGCCGAGACCCTTAGTCAGGACAGTCCTGACGAAGGGTCTCGGCCTGAAACGTCGACTGCACCTCTTCCTACAGATGCTGCTTGGCCTGCTGCGTTCACCAGCAATTTTGAGGTGTAAGTAGAATTTGAGTCTTCTGCCTTACCGGCCAGATCCACAAACCTTGTGGTGTAACAATTCTCTTAAAATTACCAATCATAATAAAGCTCTGTTGTACAACTTCTGAAGTATCTGTATTCTTTCAACAGCGTAGAGCCCAGCATTGTACGAGTACTATAAGGTCTTTGTTGTGATAAAATCAAAAATTCAATTAGCTTTTATATTAACTGGCTCATGAACCATTGGCTCAAATTACTATTTTATCCACATGACTGAGCCAGTTTCTGTTCAAAGTGTGATTACTCCTGATCCTTTCCTGCAAAAATGCATTGCGTTACAATTTAATTGCAACAAATTGCATCTTTCACTTTTTTTTAAAACTTACTCTCCAGTCCAACCAAAATTCCTTTGGAAGTTACCACAGACTTCTTAAAATAAAACAAACTATTTTGCTATTAACTCCAAACATTAAACAATCTCCCTTTCTTAGCATATAGCCAAACCATTTGTGCGCTCAGTGCACTGAAGTGACCACAGTAGAAATCCATTGCTGTCCTGATGCAATTCTCAACCTAAACTGCTTCCATAGATACTGTTCTTCTAGCAATTTACTTTTTGGTCAAAATTCCAGCATCTTCAATATTTTATCTCCATTCTGACAACCTTTGTTACTCTATTGGTACAAATCAGTCTAGCTTACTGCAAAAAGACAAGTGAATTTCTTGTGCGTTCAGCATTATTTTCTGCATAGACAACAGGGTGCAGACCATATTAGATTTATTAATGAGTAATAAGCCAAAGTTAATTAAAAGACTGATGAAGGGAGAACATTTATCTAATGATAATCATCATACAATGGGGAACAACTGAAAGACAGAAATAAGAAATAACTACTTGGATTTCAGATTGAGGCAGGGCTGACTTCCATGTAATAGAACAGAAACTATTCACAGTAGACACATTTGTAACTGGGTCAAACAACAGGATATCTGTTAAAAGTGTTCAAAAGATAATTTAACGTGTTGTATAACCAGGTTGCTCCGCTAAAGGGAAAGAAAGCTCTATAGAGAACAGAACAGGAACAGGCCCTTCAGCCTATAAAGGCTCAACTGAGCATGATGCCAAATTGAACTAATTCCCTCTGACTGTACCTGTCCCATATCCCTCTATTTCTTCCATATTCATGTGTTTATACAAGAATTTCTTGAACACCAACATGGTATCTGCTTCCACTATTAACTCTAACAGCGTGTTCTCGGCACCTACCACTTTGTGTAAAATTTGACCCCGTAACCCTTTAACCTTCCCCCCCTCACCTTAAAACTAGTGTTTGACATTTCTAACCTGGCGAAAAAGATTCTGTCTATCCTATCTATGCCATTCATAATTTTATATACTTCTATCCGTTCTCTCTTCAGCCTGTAGTTTACCAGAAAATAATCCAACTCCTTCTAGCTGATACTTTCTAATCCAAGTAGCAACTTGACAAAGCACTACTGTACCCTTTCCAATGCCTCTACATCCTTCCTGTAATGGGGTGACAATAACTAAACAAAATACTTCAAGTGCAACCTAACCAAAGTTTTATGCAGCTGGACCTGATTCTCATACTCTTCATGATATCCATTTCAAAAGTCTGTTGTAGTATATTAAAGGAGGAAGGATCAACATTAAAAAGAGGAAGAACATACATAAAGGCAGAAAAAAACCTCTGCAGATTGGAAAAGTCTGGCGACAACAGCGCCAGAAAAAAAAGTGGATTCAGTATAACAATATTTCACTGTTATATTCAGAAGATGAATAATAACAGGCCAGAAAAGCAAGCAGAATATAAAAAATAGCAATGGATGATTAAAAGCTTAGCAAGGGAGGAAGATTATGAAGTACAAGATAAAGTTAGCCACAAAAATATAAGAACAGATTCTAACTGTTTCTCTTGATATTTTAAAATGAAAGAAATCAATGAAGTAAGCACTGGTCCTACAGAAGGTGAGTCTAGAAAACCAGGGCATGGCAGATGAATTAAATAAATATTTTGAACCATTCTTGTCAATAGTGGATACAAGTGATATCTCAGCTATAAATCAACAGCTGGAAAGGAGGGAAAAATCAGGCAAATTGCAAGTGGTGCTATAAGAGGTTGAAACTACATGCCAACAAGTCACTGCATCCTGATAGACTTTGTTAGAAACATAGAAAACCTACAGCAATACAATACACAATGCTGTGCTGAACATGTACTTAATTTAGAAATTACCTGGGGTTACCCACAGCCCTCTATTTTCTAAGCTCCATGTACCCATCCAAAAGTCTCTTAAAAGACCCTATTGCATTTGCCTCCACCACCGTCGCCGGCAGCCCATTCCATGCACTCACCACTCTGCATAAAAAACTTACCTCTGACATCTCCTCTGTACCTACTTCCAATCACCTTAAAACTGTGCCCTCTCGTGTAAGCCATTTCAGCCTTGGGAAAAAGCCTTTGACTATCCACAAGATCAATGCCTCTCATCATCTTATACACCTCTATTAGGTCACCTCTCATTCTCCAGCGCTTCAAGAAGAAAAGTCTGAGTTCACTCATCCTATTCTCATAAGGCATGCTCCCCAATCCAGGCAACGTCCTTGTAAATCTCCTCTACAGCCTTTCTGTAGTTTCCACATCCTTCCTGTAGTGAGGTGACCAGAACTGAGCACAGAACTCCAAGTGGGGTCTGACCAGGGTCCTATATAGCTGTAATATTACCTATCGACTCTTAAACTCAATCCCACGGTTGATGTATGCCTTCTTAACCACATGATCAACCTGTGCAGCAGCTTTGAGTGTCCTATGGACTCGGACCCCAAGATCCCTCTGATCCTCCACACTGCCAAGAGTCTTGCCATTAATACTATATTCTGCCATCATATTGACCTACCAAAATGAACCACCTCATACATTTGGGTTGAACTCCACCTACCACTTCTCAGCCCAGTTTTGCATCCTATCGATGTCCCATTGTAACATCTGACTGCCCTCCATACTATCCACAACACCCCCAACCTTTGTGTCATCAGCAAATTTACTAACCCATCCCTCCACGTCCTCATCCAGGTCATTTATAAACATCACAAAGAGAAGGGGTCCCAGAACAGATCCCTGAGGCACACCACTGGTCACCGATCTCTATGCAGAATATGATCCATCTACAACCACTCTTTGCCTTCTGTGGGCAAGCCAATTTTGGCTCCACAAAGTAAGGTCCCCTTGGATCCCATGCCTTCTTACTTTCTCAATAAGTCTTGCATGAGGTACCTAACCAAAAGCCATGCGGAAATCCATACACACTACATCTGCTGCTCTACCTTGATCAATGCGTATAGTCACATCCTGAAAAAATTTAATCAGACTAGTAAGGCACGACCTGCCTTTGACAAAGCCATGCTGACTATTCCTAATCATATTATGCCTCTCCAAATGTTCATAAATCCTGCCTCTCGGGATCTTTTCCATCAACTTACCAACCACTGAAATAAGACTCACTGGTCTGTAACTTCCTGGGCCATCTCTACTCCTTTTCTTGAATAAGGGAACAACAACTGCAACCCTTCAGCCCTCCGGAATCTCTCCTGTCCCTATTGATGATGCAAAGATCATTGTCAGAGGATCAGCAATCTCTTCCCTCGCCTCCCACAGTAGCCTGGGATACATCTCATCCGGTCCCGGAGACTTATCCAACTTGATGCTTTCCAAAAGCTCCAGCACATCCTCTTTCTTAATGTCTGTATGCTCAAGCTTTTCAGTCTGCTGTAAGTCATCCCTACAATCACCAACATCCTATTTCGTAGTGAATACTGAAGTATTAATTAAGTACTTCTGCTACCTCCTCCGGTTCCACACAATTTTCCACTGTCACACTTGATTGGTCCTATTATTTCACATCTTATCCTCTTGCTCTTCACATACTTGTCGAATGTCTTGGGGTTTCTTTAATCCTGCTTGCCATGGCCTTCTCATGGCCGCTTCTGGCTCTCCTAATTTCATTCTTAAGCTCCTTCCTTCTAGCCTTATAATCTTCTTGATCTCTATCATTACCTAGTTTATTGAACTTTTCATAAACTTTTCTTTTCTTCTTGACCAGATTTTCAACAGCCTTTGTACACCATGGTTTCTGTACACTACCATCCTTTTCCTGTCTCATTGGAACATACCTATGCAAACAGTCACACAGATATCCCTTGAACATTTGCTATATTTCTGCTGTACATTTCCCTGAGAGCATTTGTTCCCAATTTATGCTTCCACGTTCCTGCCCGATAGCTTCATATTTCCCCTTACTCCAATTAAACGTTTTCCTAATTTGTCTGCTGTATCCCTCTCCAATGCTCTGGTAAAGGAGACAGAGTTTTGGAGACTATCTCCAAAATGCTCTCCCACTGAGAGACCTGATACCTGACCAGGTTCATTTCTCAAAATCAGATCAAGTACAGCCTCTCCTCTTGTAGGCTTATCTAAACATTGTGTCAGGAACCTTCCTGAACACACCTAACAAACTCCACCCCATCTAAACCCCTTGCTCTCAGGAGATGCCAATCAAAATTTGGGGAATTAAAGTCTCCCATCACGATAACTCTGTTATTATTAGACCTTTCTAGAATCTGTCTCCCTATCTGCTCCTCAATGTCCCTGTTACTATTCGGTGGTCTATAAAAAACAGCCAGTAGAGCTATTGACCCCTTCCTGTTTCTAACTTCCACCCACAGACACTCAGTAGACAATCCCTCCATGACTTCCTGCTTTTCTGCAGCCGTGACACTATCTCTAATCAGCAGTGCCACGCACCCCCCTCTTTTGCCTCCCTCCCTATCCTTTCTGAAATATCTAAAGCCTAGCACTCTTAGTAATCATTCCAGCCCCTGAGCCATCCAAGTCTCCGTAATGGCAACAACATCATAGCTCCAAGTACTGATTCATGCTCTAAGCTCATCCGCTTTTTTCCCTCTGGTCTTTAAAAAAAAATGTGCTTGTTAATTAGTTGATGCATGAATTTCATTTTCCCAAATTCCTCTGACAGTTTAAATTGGTGAAATTTTGAGCATTTACTAAAGCAAGACCCAGGCACTGACGAGCGAAAGATATGTAGAGTATTAGTGTGGGCTAGTGAGTAACATAAGGCTAGAGGAAACTTCTCCAGATATGTGGAAAGGAAAAAAAAGATTAACATAAGCTAAAGCTAACGTGGGTCTTTGATGGATTGAGATAGCAGAAACTACCTTACAGTATAAGGAAACGAAAGTGAAATGAAACAAGTATTTTGTGAGTGTAGTATCATTGGCTGCAAAGGATACAAGGAGTTCCTCATGACAAAATGATTTTCAAAAGAAACCTACTAAGTAAATTTCCCTCCATACAGACCAAGTCTCCCTCTTCACAGTAATAAATAATCAGCCAAGAGATGACACATTAAACCACATCATATCCTGCAGGGCTTAACCACCAATATTCCATGGCCCAGTAATCTCAAAGCCTTGATGCACATATTTTCTACTTTTCATTGAGTATAAGCAATCAGAACCTTGGTGCAAAGTATACTTTGTTTGGATCAGTTTCGCAGTGCTGGTATAAATGATTTGAAGTCTTTGGTTAGCTGTTCCATGTACATGGTCTCTAGTGATATCAGTGAACATAATACAACATGCATATCGATCAAATTGGTACTCAATGGATAGGGCGATGCAATGGTGTTTTTAGAATTTGGGCAACCCTGGCAAGACCAACATTTACTGCCCACCCCAAACTGTTCTTGAAGTGGAGATGATGAGCCAACTTCTGGGACCTCTGCAGCAACTTCCACAGTGCTATTCTAATAAGAGTTTTAGACCCAGTGATAATTAAGGGCTGGCAATATATTTCTAAGTCAGACTGATGATCAAGATGGAGGAAATCTTGGATGTAGTGAGATTTGCAAGAACCTGCTATCCTTGTCCTTCTTAGTGGCTTTGCTGCATGCAGCCATATGCTTCTTTTCTTGATGAGCAGCTCCAAAGGAAATTGAATATTGTGCAAAATAATGAGCAAACATCCTTTCTTCTGACCATATAATGGAAGAAAAGACATTAAAGAAACAACTAAAGATAATTCAACCCAGGACAATGCACTATAGAAATCTTACAATGATGTCCAGTGGTTTCTTTATACAGGTTATAGTTCCTACACGAGAACGTTTCCTTTTGATTACAACTGACTTCAGTTTTTCCTCGATGCCTTAGTATCATACATGTGCGACTCATACGTCCAAGGCAGTCACTCTCAGCTCATCACTGAAATTTAATTCTTCATTCCACATTTGGCCAAGGCTCTGACGAGATGCAGAACCAGCTGGCCCTTATGAAACCTAAGCCAGGAACCGGTGAAGAGGTTATCAGTGAGCATGTTGTTATGGACAGTGCTTTTATTTTCCTGTTGAATAAGAACAGATTAATTGTGTGGTAATTACCAGATTCATCTCGTCTTGCTTTTAGTGAACAGCACTTAGCTAGTTCACATTTTGGGGTAAATGCCGATGTTAAAACTGCACCAGAATACTTGGCTAGAGATGCATGTGTTTGTAAAACACAGTTTTCACTACTACAGCTGGGATGTTATCTGGTACCATAACCTTTGTGGCATCCAATGGTCTCAGCTGCTTCTCAATTTCACTTAGAGTTGGGTTCCCAACCTGCGGTCTGTGTACCCCTTGCTTAATGGTATTGGTCTATGGCATAAAAAAAGGTTGGGAGACCCTAACTTAGAATGAAACAAATTAGGTGCAGACCCTCTTCTTTGATGGTAGGGATCAGAGTCAGAAACGACAATGGATCCTCTATTTGGCACTTCAGGCTAAACATGGTTGTGAATGATCCTGCCTTTTTTAACCACTCACAATGCTGAGTTCAACTACAGTAGGAATGTCCTTAGGACCTCCTACTCCTGTTAGCTGTTTCACTGCCACTACCATTCACACCCAGGTGTGCAAGC
Source organism: Mobula hypostoma (assembly GCF_963921235.1). NCBI lineage: Eukaryota > Metazoa > Chordata > Chondrichthyes > Myliobatiformes > Myliobatidae > Mobula > Mobula hypostoma. Next base: position 147,935,866 of record NC_086097.1, on the reverse strand, counting down.
CTGCAAAGTTCCAATCTGATCCATTGGTTGTGAGATCACTTAGCGCTTTCACTTGCACATCATTTAGCACATGTGCAGCCAAGGATTAAGTCTTCACTAGATTGGGTCCTCATCACTTTTAAAGATACATGGTGCTGGTCTTTGCTTGCTTCCTCTACACTTCTCACTGAACTGAGGTTGATTCCCATGGTTGGTAGTAATGATATAGTTCAGGAAATGTTGAGCTGTTGCTGTTAATGCTCCACAACAATTTCGGAGATCTATAGCACTAATCTAGTGAGTTAACATTTCAAGCCAAAGAAGATCCATCATAGTTCATTAATGAAGAATTCCCCATGAAACTCCATTTAAAGATACATAATAGAGTACAAAAGATGAAGTCTCAGCAGGTGAACCAATGCATTTTATTTCTGTCATGTCAAATGAATCTGATCAATGCAGTGTGACATTTTCATACACAAACAGTCATTTCTCACCAACACTCTCTCAATATCAACCCTATTGCTTTCAACAACGGGACTCCGACTGAAAATGCAACATGGAACCAATGTTTCACCTCAGCAACCCCCCCCCCCATCCCCTCATGTTTCACCACCTTTTGTTGGAGTCCTCACTTTGAGGTGGCCATGATGTATTGCGAGTGCATAACAAGCCAAGGAATTCTTCATAGAAAAGACCAAACACAATCATTGCCAGAACTACAAGATAGTCATGGCATGAATTTTAAGTATTTCATAATGGTGTGTTCTGCTGCAGTGAAGCTTCACTTTTTAGGGAAAAATAAAAGTTGATACCTAGATACCATCAAGGTGTAACGAGAGCATATTCAAGTGACCCATATGATATCAGTCACCATTCTGGTAGAGAGGTGGCAGATTTTGTAGTAGTAACAACTAGCACACCAGAACAACATCTCTGTGTAAGTTCTGAACATGCAGTACTTAATTTCTCATGAAAGAAATAATCAGTTGACTTTGCCTCGTACTCTGGTGATACTGTGGAGAGTCTTAAACTAGTGTTCCAAGAGGTTGTTCTGGAGTTATTTAATTATGTGGATGGCAGGCACCAATTAAAATGGAATTGTCTTCAAACAAAACTCTTTATAATTTAACTTCCACCGATACTCAAAGACCATTGGAACCAGTCATTGGGTATAGGGCATTCTGATTCCACATTATTGTAATTATACACGTGAACAGATGGATGTTCATGTTTCCTGGCCTTCATTGAACCTGTCATGTTAAGAATAGGGAAGATGCTAAGTGGCCATCTCCTGTATGAACACATTGTTAAAGATATATCCCTGCTACTTAATACATCGTTCAGAACATGTCTGCTTTGTTACTTAATAATCAGGCAGTCAGTATATTCACAGTGTTATCCCACAATACAAACAAAAGAGGTAGATTTTGTGTGTATGGCTTTTTGTGCTCAGGGGCCCTTGGAACAGCACATATACGGATAGTCAAAGGGGTTCTGCCAGATGAAATGCGCTACCATTATGACTATGTAATTTTGCAAAAATTACTTGCAAAATGTCAGTTAAGGAAGCTGAAGAACTTTGGCATGTCCCTTTGGCCCACACTATTTTTTTTCAAATTAATGCATCATTAAAAGTATTTTATCCAGGTGCATCTTGGCTTGATATGCATCTGCCAGAGACTGCAAGAAACTGCAGAGCTGTGAACAAGTCTCAACCATCATGGAAATGAGCCTTCCATTCCTAGACCCTATCTATACTTCTTGCTACCTCAGTAAAGCAGCTAACATATTCAAAGATTCCAACCCATCTAACACATTCTCTCTTCTTCCATTAGAGAGGAGATACAAATGCCTAAAAGCACATACCACCAGGCTCAGGAACAGCTTCTATCTAGCTACTATAAATCTATTTAACGTTCCCCTAGTATGATAAGATGGACTTTAACCTCAGATTCTACCTTGTTACGGCCTTGTACTTTCTTTCATTGCACTTTCTCTATAACGGTAACACTCAATGCACTTTGTAATGGAATAATCTGTTTGGATGGCATGTATATGTGACAATAGTAAACAATTTATCACTTCATAAAAGAATGGGGCAGTTTAACACTGGCATCAAGCTCTAGCCCAACATCTGTGGCAGCCTCAGAATAGGTAACAAGTGCAGTTACCAGGACTAGAGGATGTGAGATACAGAGAGAGGCTGGCTAGGCTAGGTCTATTTCTTGGAATATAGGAAAATGATGGCAACCTAATAGAAGTGCTTAAAATTAGGAATGGTATCAATAGAGCTTTTTCCCAGGGTAGGGGAGTCCAAAGGTGGGAGCCATAGATTTAGGTCGAGAGGGAAAAGATTTAAAAATGACAGAGGGGCAATTTTTTCATGCAGAAGGTGATGACTATATGGAAAGAGTTGCTAGAAAAGGTGGTTGAGACAGGTGCAGCTTTAAGAAGCATTTTGATAGGTACATAGAGGAGCAGGCTGAGAGGGATATGGGCTAAACAAGGGAAATTAGAAGTAGCTGGATGGGCATGGTGGTTGGCATGGATCTGTTGGGTCAAAGGACCTGTACCTGTTACGTATTGGTCTACGAGTCTATGTAAAACAACATTACTATCTGCTTTTAATAGGTCATTCCAAATGAGCATCTAGACTAATTACAGTCACAATAATTGTTATCAATAGTGTTTAGTTCAAGCTTTCCATGATAATCTCGATACTGACTTATTGAAGTAGCTAACAGTAAGGAAACAAAAATAGAATGTCACCACTACAAAAAATATTTAAAATATATTTCATACACTTTCAAATGATATTGAGGGTAAAATAATTTCTATATTTTTCACAAAACTGAAGGGTCAGAGCAGGGAAAGGCCATTTTATTCAATGGCCTGTGCACAATTTTGATTATTATAAACTGCTTTCCCAAATGTATTCTATTTTCTGAGAGAAGAAGCCAGAGTTTTACTTTCAGCTCCTATATATCCCTCAGGATACTGAATAAGCAGAGTGATAGAGGATACTATACAGGAACCCATGAGAAATGATTAAAATCTCTTCAGTGAACTAAGCTAGTGATTCATGAGCAACAATGTGACATAGAAACTATGAATGTAAGTCAGCATAACATCACATATGTTAAGCAAGTGGGTTAAAAACTAAATGTAACATTAATTAGTTAATGACAGAAAGGAAAAAGGGATGAATTTCAAATGAATAGTACTCCCCTGTGGGTCTTGTTCAGCTTGAGGCAATGCAAGTTCTAATGGCTCTTTTGAGATGTGGTTTTATATTGATGCTTGTTCAGGGGCATAATCCCAATCTATGTCATGCTTAAGGGTTGGTATTCAATGATGCTTCAACATTCTGCGTCACCAATTCTTCAAGAACAACAAGGAAGAAAAATCAACCTTGTAACTAATATCTCTAGTTTTACAAAAATGCATTTTGCTTTGCCGAAAGAATTCTGAAAAATCAGCACGAGTAAAACCGCTGGAAAAAGGCCCTCTGGCCCAACTGTCCAACTCATCCATATGTATCAAGATGCCCATCTAATTTAGTCCACTTGGCCCACATTTGTAACGTATCTTTTATCCTTTGGGACATATCTTTTAAATATTGACACTCACAACATGCTGGAGGAACTCAGCAGGTTGGGAACTTTCGTCAGGTTCCAGCCCGAAACATCGACTGATCAGTTCCACGGATGCTGCCCGACCTGCTGAGTTCCTCCAGCGTGTTGTGAATGTTGCTTTGACCCCAGCATCTGCAGAGTATTTTGTGTTTTAAATATTGATATTGTACAAGGAAGTAAGTCTTAGTCTGCCCTTCTTCTCCCTGTAACAGACCCCTGAGTCCTGTCAAGATTCTTGTAAATCTTCTTTATGCACTTTCTATTTACTAACATCCTTCCTATGAAAGGGTAACCAAAGCTATACATTATACCCGTTTGTGATCTCACCAACATCTTGTACAACTGCAACATTACCTCTCAACTTCTAAACTCCGTATCCTCACTGATGAAAAGCGGCAGGTCAGATACCTCCTTCACCACCTTGTCTACCTGTGACATGCCTGAAGACCATTCTTTTCTTGTCTTTCAATGGAGAAAGATTTTAAGAATATCCTAATCATCATGATCTGACAAGCTACACGTGTTACATGTGGGAAAAAGAAATCACATTTGATAAAGGTAACAGATGAAGTGAAGGGAGTTTGCAAACAATCATTGCATAGCTGCGCATTCAATAATTATCTGTCACATGATTGCACAAAAGCTTCAGAAAGGTTTTAAAAGAAACAAAGCTTTTGGTAATTACAATATGATGCGAGATTGTACCCATGTACCACATCAACTTAATACATTAGACACCTCCTACATTATGCGCCTCACTATAAATATATCTTATACCAACAAACATCAGATTGCTCTGATCGTTTTTTTAAGTCTCAGCAAAGAGCTCAAAACCAAAGCCAAATGTGTATCATCAACTATTAATTGCTCTTTCTCACAAGGGCAGGGTCAGTACCAGTGTCACTCTCATGAACTTACACCACTCTTAAAAAGAGGGACTGTGAAAATTTGTAAAAAGCAATACAACATGAGGAACAAATTCACTTTTTAAAAATTATTAATGTTTGTCCTTTTGTTATATATGTCATGCTTAAGGGTTGGTATTCAATGTTTGCCCTTTCTAATTTGCAGCATTGCGTATGCCTGTCAGGCATCATGTTGCAGCTGTGCAGAACATTGGTGAGACTGTATATGGAGCTTTGAGTGCAATTCTGGTCACCATGGATGCTAGTGCGCTGAAGTGGGTGCAAAAAAGATTCATATGCGTGTTTCCTGGACTGGTCAGCTTAAGTTATAATAAGAAATTGGATAGGCAGTGACTACTTTTCCTAGAATGGAAGAAGCTTAGGGGTAACCCTATAGAGATTTATATAATTGCAAGAGGCATAGATAGCATTGATAGTCACACGTTTTTTTTCTCCAGTATATGCAAGTTTAAAACTGGAAAGCACAACTTTAAAGTCAAAAGATTTAAAGTGGATCTCAGAGGTAACTTTTTCCCATTCAGAAAATGGTGGGTATGTGGATGCAATTGCCAGAGGAGGTGGTAAAGGTAAATAAAATTATAATTAAAACAACACTTCAACAAGTACATGGATAGGAAGGGATTAGGGGCATAAGGCCATATGCAGGCAAAAAGGGATTAACATAGACAGGCATCTTTATGAGTATCTGGAATTCACTGTCTCAGAGAAAGTGGTGGAAGCAGAGTTGCTGACAACAATTATGTTGTGTCTAGATGAGTACAGAACCTACCCAAAGCCTAGAATGCTATGGACGAAACTGGAAATGATTGCCCATTAAACAGTGTGGATCTGGTGGGCCAAATCTTTATGACTCTTGATGAAATGCAATGCTCATTTTGGGATTGAAACTCAGACGTCCCTTACATCGATCATTTCAACACAATTGGTCATTTTACCTGATTTCACAGTACTCCTTGCATTTGTGACTCCAGTTCTGATGGGAACAGAACTGCTTTTTGCAAGTTTGTTGGCAGATACACGATACAACACTCCCCCAATACATCGCATGCCTTTTGTTTTCCATCTCTGCTGAAGGAACCTGTAACTACTGCTCAGTCTGGCTCGGTTCAGCAGGAGTGACCTGCAAGAAAAGAAAGAAGAGAACCTCATCAAATCAGGAAATAGGACGAGACTCTGGTGAAAAGCTAGTTTCTGCTAAAATTACCTCCAGTAGTTTCAAATTTATGCTTTATTTATTTGATTACTTATGGGTCTTTAATCCTTTTTCATTGACTGTCATCATAAAAGATATAAATAGAAAGCAAATACATTTGATTTCTAATTTATATCAGGTTCCAATGAAAGGGCATTGACATGCAACATTAACTCTGTTTCTATTTCTACAAATGCACCCTGAGCATTTCCATCATTGACTATTTCTAGTTTAAAGTTACAGTAGTTGCACTTCTTGGGGTTTTAGGCTATTATTTTAGTGCTGTATAATTACTTTTCTGATGATTTATGTGCAATTCTCAACAATTATGAAGACAAACCAACCACCGCTATTCGTGTCATTCTTGGGATGATACTAGTCCTGAGCAATACTCCTTTTGTTACGTAACCGGCAACAATGAATATCAATCGAGTCAGGTTATATAAGAACAACCAAACATTTACTAAACACGGATAAACAATAAAAAACAAACGAAAACCTTAACCGGGAGTTAACCGCTATGCAGCTGTTCAACAAATCATCACTCGGTACTGATTTTTAAAGCGATAAATGTGAAAACAGTTCTTAAAGCAGTAAAGTCAAAATACAGTTCTTAAAATGGTAAATTTGAAAGTCCAACAGATTTAAACATTCAATTGGGAGAGACTTCTCTGCAGAAGGATTTCTTCATAGACGCGACTTTCCTGCTGGTTCTGTCCAAAGGATTCATGAGGAAGGAAATAAACGGCTTAAAACAACTGACCTTAATTTCTTCTAGAAAGCAAACCTTGCATGAACTTCCTTTCTCTTTCGGCAGGAGTTATCTTCGATGCAGGTCGCTACTTCTTCAACGAAGACTCAATAAGGTCAATCCTTTGTTAAACTGCCAAACGATACCAACTTCTCTTAATCCTTCATGTCATGTACTTTGTTAAAGTCTTCACTCTCCAATACTACTGAAAAAGTACATCAACAAATCTAGCAAATTGCCAGTCCAGTACTATTGTACCTTGCAACAGAACGTAACACTCCGTTTTAAAAATGAAACTGCGTCATAAAACAAATAGACAACAAAACAGAGACAGTGATGAACGTTCTAGCCGGAAGACTAACTGCGTCACCAGAGGTCTTCCCTTTTATACCCGTGGTGAACATGTCATTACGTGATCTCACCTCGGCGGGAAAATTACAACAGGTGACCTCCAAAAGACCATTACATCATTCTCACAAGAAAGGCACAAGATCTCCTTGAGGTATGTAACACTTTGCATTGTTAAATGCAAACTTGGACTACCTCGTCAAAGGGTGACCATTGGATGGCACTCCCACGGCAATATGGATTGAACTGGCAATGAACTACGATGCTCACAGCAGCGACACCAACTGCAGCAAAAGGGCAGGGCAGCTCTATTTTGAGCGGTCACATTCTGCTAATCACCATCAGCATATGCAGGATTGGGACAGATCAAACTGCGACCCATCAGTAAGAGATATTTAAGTCTTATTGTAATGAAGTACTTCGAAACACCCTATTCCCAGATTCCACACTTGGACTAATAAGAGATGGGAAAGAAGGAAAATGGGGAAAAGAGTGGAGGACTACTCTGGGATTTCTGAAGCAAATGTTCTGGGTCGAGTGTTTACTGTTTCTCCACGAAGTGGTGACCTCTACTATTTGAGACGACTTCTTCATCACATAAAGGGGCCAGTATCTTTCGAATCATTTGAAAACACATGATATCCTTCCATCATTCAAAGACGTCTGCAGAGAGAGAGGGTTGTTGCAAGCTGATGATCATTGGTAGCAAACTATGAAAGAGGCAGAGAGAACAAAAATGCCCACAGCAATGAGAGATTTGTTTGTCGTCTTGCTAACAAACACTGAAATCAACAATCCACAACAATTACGGAACCGGTTCAAGAATGCAATGTCTGAAGATTTCTTACCAATGAAGAGAACTATCAATGATCCTAATATCATGATCAATGAGAGGCATCATGGACAAACTCTTCTGTATTTCCAAGAGAAACTTAAGAACTTGGGCAAAACACTTGAAGAATATAACTTGCGGACACCGAGAAACGGTACAATTACTCAAGGTGCTGGCAATCTGGAATTTTTGCATGAACTGCAATACAACACAGACAAACAGCAGGAATTTGTTTCACAGAAGGAGCACCTATTGAATAATGAGCAAAAAGAAGTATATGAATATGTGTGTGACTCTTGGAAAGGAATCTCTCTTCAATGATTTTCATTGATGCACCAGGAGGAATGGGGATATTTATCATCAACTTGATCCTCGCTAAAATTAGGGGAGATGGAGGTGCTGCTATTGCTGTAGCATCATCCAGTATTGTAGCAACATTGATGCCTGGTTGTAGGATAGCGCATTCAAGATTCAAGATGCCCCTCAAAGTCAATGAGGATGCACTTTGTAACATCGATAAAAACACTGATACTGCAAATTTACTCCGAAATGCGAGGCTTATTGTCTGGGATGAGTGCCCCATGATTAGGAGGAGGGAGAGCTTCGAAGCCGTGGACCGGGCTCTTCATTATATATGAGGCAAGAATGAGGCCTTCGGGAGTATTTTAACCATTTGCTGTGACAATTTCCGTCAGTTTCTAGCAGTTGTGAAACGAGGAGGAAATGATGCTGATATGGAGAATTCATGCATAAAAAATCCTACTTATGGAGAAGCATCATCAAGTTTCAATTGAAGAGAAACATGCCATTGAGTGAGGGAGAAGAACGATATTCTGAGTTCTTAATGGATGTTGGAGAAGACAAGATTGAGAAAAATGAAAACGATGAAATCGAATTACCTGAAGATATGATTTTGCCAGCAAAAACTATGGAAGAATGTATTGATTTCATCTACCCAACATTCGACAATCCAGCAGAACTGTTCTCCAGGAATTCTATTTTGGTTCCTCTCAATGAAATGATGTGAAAAAACATTAGTCGCTTCCCTGGAATCATGAAAGAATACTGTTCCTTCAGTGCCGTAAGTTAAGGAGCTAAAGCCACTCATTTTCCAACAGAATTCCTTGATTCAGTCGAACTCTCTGGATTGTCACCACATAAACTGGAATTGAAGAGGGGATCTCCCATCATTTCATTGAGGAACTTGGATCCACCAAAGCTTTGCAATGGAACGCGAATGATGGTGGAAGAACTGCACGACAGTCTCATCATAGCCAAGATAAACATTGGTGCGTTCAAAAATGACATTGTCATGATCCCAAGAATTACTATCAGTTTAGCAAAAGGGGAAGATGTCCCTCTTCAGCGGAGCCAGTTCCTGATACAGTCATGCTTTGCTATGACTATACATGAGGCACAAGGCCAAACCATGGAGAATGTGTTGATTTATCTGAAGAAACCAGTATTCCAGCATGGTCAGCTGTATGTGGCTTTAAACTAGGGAAAAAGAAATGAAAACGTTACAGTATTTATTCGTGAAGGGTGGCAGATCAACCAGAAATGTTGTCATCAAAAGTGTCCTTTGATAAACGAGGAGCTATATTTGTTTTGCTATGCGTTTTTCTTCTTTAATAAACTGAGTTTTTCTTCTTTAACTTCCAAAGCAAAGCGATAGCAAGAGCATTCAGGGAAATCTAATGTTCATTCTGGTCACGTCAGTCTGCACTACTTTTCTCTCAAAGGGTGCCCCAACGGGTCACCCCATTGTCTAGTACCATTTAAATCCTTGGCTTCTCCACAACTCAGTAGTCTACATCTTTTTAACCTATATACAACCAGTTACCATATTCAATTATGCCAAGCCACCTTCTCCTCTCCACCATCCCCAAACAGCGCAGACAATGTTCACTTAAGCTCTCCTCATCCAGTGTAATCCCTGCCAGCCATGCTGCCTGGAGTGGTAATGAGGAATCCAGGTAAGTTCATCCACTCAATTAGCCATCCTTCAACTAGGCCTAGGGAAAGGAAGACCTGGTGGCATATTTGAATGCAATAAAGTGCAATTCCTGGTAAACTAACTAAATTTTGACAGTGTGGGATAATCAGGAAATTTCATTTTCTGCCGCATCAATGCCATTGCAGTGCATCCTTTAGCTTGCACTAGATCGGTGAGAAGTTGCTTGGGAGAAGTCAGAAGAACAACTTTTTCTAAGTATCTTTAATTTTAAGGTTAGTAGTATATTTTCAATTGTATTAATCAATTGTAGAGTGATGACATTGTGTACTAGTCAACCATGACAAACAGTCAATGTACTAAACATAAAACAGCAAAACTTACACAAACAACTAACAAATCTCTTGGAGGAACTCAGTGGGTCAAGCAGTGTCAGTGGGGGAGATGAGCTATCAAAATTTTGGATCGAAATCCCACATTATTCTAACACTGAAGAGGATGTCAAGAAAATTCCATAGAGGTGCAGGGCACAAATGCATTTCCAAGAAAAAGATATTGACTGATATGAATGAAAAGTGGAACTGAGAAGAAACAATGGCTCCAGTAACAAGAAACCTTAAACACAAAATAATCTGCAGATGCTGGGGTCAAAGTCTCAGTGCTGACGAAGGGTTCTGGTCCGAAACGTCAACCCGTCTTTTTTCACGGATGCTGCCTGACCTGCTGAGTTCCTCCAGCGTGAACAAGAAACCTTTAATCCCGAATAAATTAGAGCTACAACTAATCTCATGTAAGGGAATAAACCAATATAAATTGATACAGTTATAAACAGAATCAACTAGAAAATTCATTTGCAAGGTAGGAATATGCAACAGTTCTTAGGCAGCATTCGGTAAAGACTCAATCAGATAGTAAACTGAGCACCTTAACCGTAGAGAAAAATATAGTTAGAAGTTTGGTTAGTTGAAGGCAAAAGGTTAGTGTTGTCCTTTAAGGTAACAACCTTTGATCAGTGTTTCTCATCAGTGTCAAACGTTTGCATGTTTAAGCCTCAACCTATAGGCAGAGGACTATTCAGGATCAAAGTTCATGGTAATCTTAAGGGAGTAGAACTCTGTCAAGGTACCATCTGTCACATGAGATATTAAATTGAGTGCACTTCCACTTGTAAAGATCTCAACCAGAAGTTTTGGCTAAGATTTAAACCATGGGTGCCACTGTAGCATAGCAGTTAGCATGACACTATTACAGCTCAGGGCATCGAAGTTCAGTTCTCAATCCCAGCGTCCTCTGAGGCGCTTGTAGTCCTTCCTGTGGAATGTGTGCATGTCCCCCGGTTTCCTCCCACAGTCCAAAGACGTACCAGTTAAGCTAACTGATCGTTGTAAATTGTCCCACAATTAGGTGAAGGTCAAATTGGGGTTATCGGAAGTTGCTGGGCAGTGCAGCTTAAAGGACCGGAGGGGCGTGTTCCATGCTGTATCTCTAAATAAGTTAAAAATAAACCTCAACCAATATCATCAAACAAATACTTTATTATTTTGAAGGCACCGTCAGCATGTCTCCACTGGAACAGAAGATTTGAAAATCAATTCATATGTGATTGGTTGACTCATGGTTGAATTACATGCAACTACTTACTATCTAGGTGGGCAGTCAGTACTCGTGAATGCCCACTATGTCAACATCTCCGCATGAAAATTAGCAAAGAATATAATTGTGTTTGGCCTGTGATTAAACAACTTTTTTGAGGAACTAACGTGCAGAAGATATTATGTACATATGGAACCTATTATGGCACTTAATGAAGCTGACAACAGTTCATTTTGAAAGAAATATTCAATACAAAAGCATAAAATTTATATGGGATGGTCCAAATGAAGCTATGTGGGAAATTGTCTGAGATGACATTAATATCAAAGAATGAAGTAGCTGAGGATCCAATTCTAGCATATGACAGATTGATGGAGCACGTCAAGGAAATTCCATAGGGGTTCACAGCAGGGCGGAAATGCCATTCCAAGAAAAAAATATTGACTGCTCTTGATAAAAAGTGGAACTGAGAGGGAACAAAATATATTATTCACGCATTAATGCAACTAATGTATGACGTGTATCACTTCCTATACTATATATTAACAAATTTCTAAAGTTGTTTGACAAGAAAGCATAATGGATTATTCAGGTAGTAAAATAATTCTGCTAGTTTGCATATTAAGAAGTAAATAGCTAGAGATGGTTGCAATGAGAAATCCAATTAAGTGACACTGGTGGTTTAGCATATGCCAAGGTTTAAAAGTACAATAATGCAATAAACAAACATCTCATAATCAAACTGATAATCAATATAAGAAAATAAAAGAAATAGGTTTGGTAAGCAGCCAGCACAATCAAAGACCCCACCCACCCTGTACTATAATACTTTGTTCTGCATTCTGTTATTGTTTTTCCTTCTAATATTGTAAAGCAAAGCACTGATTTAATTAAATTATCTGTGTGGATAGTATGCAAAACAAAGTTTTCCGCTGTTATTATTGTCACGTGTACCAAGTTACAATGTATTTTCAATTGTGTAGCTTTGAAAAAAAAAAGATCTGTAACTATACTGTAACTAGGTAGGCCAAAAGATCAAATTTACTCAGGAGTCTTAATGTACATCACAATTTTGAATTAATCACACCTACTTAGAATAACAGTCAATATTCTCAAATTTAAGAATGCACAATATTAAACCCTGGTCAACAGTATGTTAATCCCTCGTTATATATGAGGTACACTTCAAGAAGGCAACTGCTGTTTCTTATGACATGGCCCAGGAGGGGCAAGCGTGGACAAATCTTCATCAGCCATCTTGTCCACACCTGTTCTAACATGGATAGCTCTGGGTTGGCATCGTCTGATAGAGTCCTTGAAGCATGCAAGCCTCCACACAACATCAATGTGTTGATCTAGGTCATGGACGAAGAAGACAGTATCTGTCTTCAAAGATCCCCACCATCCGGCCATGCCATCTTCTCACTGCTACTATCAAACAGGAGGTACAAAAGCCTGAAGTCCCATACTACCAGGTCAAGAACCACTACTTATCTTCAATCATTCCATTCTGAAAACAATCTGCACAACCCTAATCACTGAGTCCAGCAACACCTTGACTGCTTTGCACTATGATGGACCTTTTTTTTTTGTTCTGATTGTGTTCCCTCTTGTACTTGTTATTATGACAATGACTTTAACTATGACTATCCCAAATTCCCTTTTAAAAACCTTTAGAGTTACGGTCTATCATACCTTTACAGAGAAATACAGAATATTAAATTATCATGGTCAACAAACATCTCTGATGCTGATTTGCACTCCTAAATGGTTAATTATTGGTTGATGGTGAAAATGATAGTCATGTTGGTCTCAATCATTCCTTTCAAATATCCTTTTTCTGCAGAAAGAACAAATCTACTCGATCTTTTATTTGAAACTTGTTCAGCTTAAAACTGTATATCTTGAGCTGACAAATCCATCTGAAAATCATAACAATTAATAGTCTAAATAAAGCAAAATTCCCTGTACTGGATAAGATTATAGTGAGCATTGGGAGATTTACGTTAGCTCAATGTCTTCAAGGTAAGCATGCTGTACACCATCTGACAACGATGCAAGGATGGGGGCAGGCATTTCAACAGTTCAACTTTTATTTAAGCCAATGTCAAAATACTCAAATAAATTGTTGCCTTAACTTGAGGAATAAAATTTTTTCAGCAAACCTTTCATAAAAAAAAGATAAGAGGTTAGAACTAATGAAATAATAAGAAGGGCAAGGACTTAGAGGCACCAACCCTCAATGCAGAGGGACCTATAATTTCCCTTTCAAGATATGAGCTGTGCAGTCTAAAAGGTATAGTTAGCAAGACATGTTTCTGTGGGGGATTTCATTAAATGACAAAAAGGAAAGGTATTAAGTGCATATAATGAAGGCAGGAGTGTGTATACTGCCTTAAGACACTTCTCTTCGTGTGGTGTAATGGGTGGCATGAACTCTAACTTCAAATCCATTTCTAATTCATTTGAAAGACTGCAGCAAATTATCTGCTTTCAATGTGAAAGCACCAAACCAATTTCCTCAGAATAGAAGTGACAATACTGTAGAATTTATCACCATAACCTTGACTTAGAGGTTGTGTGGCATGCTGAAACCCTACACAAAGGGCATTGAATAAGGGTCGGTGACAATAAATACAAGGGGAGATGGGGTAAAAATGATTTTAAAAATCTGGTAGAGGAAAAAATTGTCCAAGACCAACATGTATGTATCACTTTGTAGTTTACAGTCAATAGCTGTCAAAGTGTATAAAAGGATTTCAATTCATTTTTGTACTGGAATCATTAATTGCACAAATAACCTTTAGTGCTTTTTGACAATTTAGGCCTTGTGATTACGTTTTTTTTCTGCTGGTGGCTGCATTGCAACTAAAACAGCAGCAGAAGATATCTAAATAACAAAGTAACCATTACATTGCAATTAAAGATTAATTTAAAGATTGTCTTTTGTCCTCATATTAAAGATTTTCTATCAACCATGCTACAAGGAGATATAAAACAGTATTGAGTGCAGTAAAAGAATAGCAGTTGAGAAACTGTACAAGTTAAAAAAACAAACTGCATACAAAAGTATTTACACAATTTTTTTTTCCCATTTAGCAGAAATATTCATCCTAACCTGTTCCTTGATGTTCTTATAAATGATAATACAAGCAAGAGTAAACCATTCATCGAGGTTATGGTTCAGCCGTAGCACAGCTTTATTTAACTCCTTCTGTTCCAAATCCTATGATCCCCTTAAACAACAATTTGGCAACGATTTTAGACAGTACAATGACAAAGATGAATTAAATCCCAACCTCTGTGCTGTCAGTGGGTTTTCTCTGGGTGCGCCACAAGCTAAACACATGCACATCAATAGATTAACTGACCGCTGTAACATGCATCACAATAATTTACATTCAGGTAAAGCAAATGAAACCTTTGGTTTCCTTGGGCTGCATAAATCTAAGGAATACACACTTCAGTCCCGCCAAATCTGTGAGATTGAGAGGCTTTCCCACCTCAAACCCCAGTTTGTGCGGATACTGTATAATTTGCTACCCTATTACAACTTGGTGCCAAGAAATAACAGACATCACACTGTATACAATTAAAGGAATTATACTTATGAATGTTAACTTAACTAAAGGAAAGAAAAGAAAGAAAAAAAACCAAAAAGGGCCCATTATAGTTAAACAATCAAATGTGCACAATTTGGAGCTGAACTCTACCAAAAGTCATATTCACCAATCCTCACTAGACCTCTGCACCTTGCTCCATCGAATCACAGTTCCCCACCGAGTCAAATCCTACGACTGGTTCTCTCCAGCGTCAGAAATTCTCTCTTTTATCTCCCGCTGAACAAAGACCACCAGCTCACACTGGTGGCAGACACAAAAAAAAACGCTCACCTGATTAGATAGCTCATATTCCAAAGCACCCGTCATTTCTAACCATAATCTACACACTGCTTCTACAGAAAGACCAGTACGTTAGCAGTGAAACCTTTTCCAGGGTGTTACACAAACAACAAACAGGGGCAGCTATTGTTAACCTTTATATCAAGTAGTTTTAGTATAAAGATATGGAATTAGCTTAGCTGTCCCTCCACCTGCATACAGGCAGAGGCTAAGATCCAGGGATTATAACAACAAAGAGATGGTCGTGGGAGGCTGGGGATTACTTCGAGTCGGGTTCATCAAGAGCTCATCTGTGGATCTGAATACACCACGGTTGTCAAAGATTTTATTAGAACAGTTGTAGGCAAGTGTGTCCCCACAAAATCATTCAAAATCATCGCCAACCAGAAGCCCTGGATGAACCATGAGATCCACAATCTGCTAAGGGTCAGATCAGAGGTGCTTAAGCCTGGTGACCAAAAAAGTTACAAAAGGTCCAGGTAAGATCTCCAGAAAGCCATCTCACAGCCAAAGTGGCAATTCCAGGCTTATCTTGAATCAACGAAGAAATCTCGACTGTTGTGACAAGGCTTGAATGATATCACCTCTTATAATCAGGCTTCGCTTCTAAATGAGCAATACCTTCTATGCTCGTTTTGACCACCAAAACATAAAGGAACTATCATGAACTTTCATAGCCCTTGTGATTCTGTGACTTTAGTCTCTGAGGCCAACATGCAAGCAGCCTTCAAGAGGGTGAACCCACAAAAAGTATCCGGCCCAGACAGACTATCTGGCCAAGTACTAAAAACCTGTGCTGATCAACTGGCTGGAGGGTTCACTGAGATCTTCATCCTCTCGCTTCAGTAATATGAGGTACCCACCTACTTCAAAAAGGCTTCAATTATACCGGGGCCTAAAAAGAACATGGTAACTTGCCTCAATGACTATTGTCCAGCAGCATTTACAACCACCATACTGAAGTGCTTTGAGAGGTTGGTAATAAAATATATCAACTGCTGCCTGAGAGGTGACTTGGATCTGTTCCAAATTGCTTATTGGCACAACAGGTCCACAACAGATGCCATTTCATTGGCTCTTCACTCAACCCTGGACCATCTGGACACCACAGATGCATACATCAGAAAACTCTTTATTGTCTACAACTCGCCATTCAACAGCATCATCGCCTCAAAAAAATCAAAGAACTTCAAGACCTTGGCCTCAATACCACCTTGTGCAATTGGATCCTCGATTTCTTCACTTGCAGACCCAAGTCAGTTTGGATTGGCAACAACATCTTCTCCACAATCTTCATCAGCACAGGTGCACCACAAGGCTGTGTGCTTAGCCCCCTGCTCTAGTGCCATGTGCAAGCTTGCTGACGATATCACTATCACGGGCTGAATCAAAGGTGGAGACAAGTCAGCATATAGGAGGTTGTTTGAAAATCTAGCTGAGTGGTGTCAAAACAACAACCCCTCACTCAATGTCAGCAAGACCAAGCAGCTGATTATTGACTTTAGATGGAAGAAACTGTATGTCCCTGAGTCAGTCCTCATCAGATGATCACAGGTAGAGAGAGCCAGCAGCTTTTAAATCCTTAGTGTTATTATTTCAGAGGACCTGGGATGAAGAAAGCATGGCAGTGCCTCTACTTCCTTTGCAGTTTGCAAAGATTTGGCATGACATCTAAAACTTTGATGAACTTCTAGAGATGTGTAGTGGAGAGTATATTGACTGGCTGCATCACTGCCTGCTATGGAAACACCAATGCTGTTGAACGGAAAATCCTAGAAAAATTAGTGGATACAGTCAAGTCCATCATGGATAAAGTCCTCTCCACAATTGACTACATCTACACAGAACGTTGTCAAAGGAAAGCAGCATCCATCATCAGCAACACCCCACCACCCAGATCAGCGCATCTGTAGTTGTGAACTTCCCATGATTCAGATCACTGGGGATCCGAGTCACCCAAACCATAAACTGTTCCAGCTGCTAACATCCTGGAAATGGTATCGCAACATAAAAGCCAGGACCAACATGCTCCAGGACAGCTTCTTCCACCAGGCCATCAGACTGACTAATTCACGCTGATACAATTGTATTTCTATGTTATATTGACTATCCAGTTGTATATTCGATTTATTATAAATTACTATAAATTGCACATAGAGACAGAGATGTAACAAAGATTTTTACTCATGAATATGAAGGATGTAAGAAATAAAGTCAATTCAATTCTTTGCCAAATTGCTGGAGCTGATGCAACGCCAAAGACGAGATGATTCTACTGGAACAGCCACTTGTGAGTGTTGATTGTGAGGAACTTCCTGCTTGACTCCTCAATCTCCATTTACAGATAGGCTTGTGACAAATCAATCTTTGAATACCTCTCCCCGCCTGCCAATGATGCAAAAATGTCTTGTATTCTTTACAGGGGATACTGCACAGTACGCAGCAGTGGGTTGATGCTCACTTCAAAATCCCCAGATATGTAAACGGCTCCGGCCTTTCCTTTCTTGATCACAGAGACAATGGGCATGACCCAATCACTCCACTCAACCTTGGAGAGAATTCCAGTTGCCTCCAACTTCTGAAATTCAGCATCCACTTTAGGATGTAGTGTAAGGCACTAGATGCACTTTATGGAATCTGGGTTTTGCTGGTTCATTCAATTCAATTCTGACCTTCATGCCTTTGAATTTACCAATATCCTTTTCATTAGCATTAAGCAGCTGTGCCAGTCTCTGGTTAGTGCTACCATTTGGGCTGCCGTTGCCTTTTGACGCCACACTGAGAGCTTTGATTCAGTACCAACCTAGATGGATTTTTCTCAAACATTCACATTTGAGAAGTGCTGGCCCTCCACATTTCAATACATAAAGCACTAATTGCTGTGTTTGCCTTCCATATATCAATTTCAGTTTGCCTTTGGAAGACACTCTTTCGCCTGTGTAGGTTTTAGCATTACTGAGGTTTTCTCTAATGGTATCTTAGAAAACACTTTGCTGTAGTCAGCATCTGGAATTATAGACAAAGCTGACTTTGTATCAACTGCATTTGCAGTCGTACACCAAACATGTGCGACCTGCTTCAGTAATACTATGCAGTTCCATGCATCACAGTTCAACTTTGTCACACTCTGTGTTGTTTCTGATTCTGTTTTACATTCGGTAATTTGCTTGGTTTTGTGTTTAAGACTTTTCACTCTGTTGTACTTTTTGTCTGCCTTGCATACTCCATGTGACCTTGACTGTGACACTTTCTGCAGACTTTTTCTTTGAACCAACAGTCATTTGCATCCTGGTAGGATTTGCCACATCTGTAACATCTTTGCCTTTTTGCACTATTCAGGGACATTTTATGCATTTCACATTCTAACCTTTTCTGTAGTTCTGCTGCATCCTTTGCTGTACTCTCTAACAATATTGCAATGCTCAATGCCTGTTCTAAGGTTAGGTCTCTTTCAGATAGCAGCCTCTTTGGAGTGTTCTGACTATGCATGCCATATACAAGCCTGTTCCTTAATGCATCAGAGAGTCATCTTTAAAGTCACAGTACTGAGAAAATTTGAGCAGTTCTTGCAATGTATTCAGAAATGCTTTCATCTTTTGACTGAATTGTTTTGTAAAATCTAAATATCTCAGCTATTACCAGCAGCTTAGGGCTCAAGTGATACTATAAACTTGTTGCAATTTCCTCGAATATCTTGCTTGCTGGCTTTTCAGAGGTTACTGCGTTCCACAAGACACTATACCTATTAAGCTAAGAAGTGTAGGGACTTTCTTTTGCTCCTTCATATTGTTTGCATTACAGCACAGTTCAACCCTCTCGAAATACGACTCCCAGCCTTCATTAGTGCTATCTATTTCGTCAACTTTCCGACTGAAGCCTTCGCCACGATATTTTCACTTTAAGTTCAGCACTGTTACTATGCACTGTACTCACACGTTTGTTAGTGTCTGTGACGGCCTTCCCCTGTTGTTAAACTCACGCTGTTTCAGACCGTAACTGTCGGTGCAGTTTGTGATATTTTCTGACATTCAGGTTCATACTCGCTGCCAATTTGTTGTGTCTGTGGTGCACAACTACGTATTGATTAAATAAAAGTACGTACGCGGGAGATGGCTTTAACTGGTGTAGTCACATTACAGTGAGAGAAAGAACAATGTGCATGCGCAGAGACAGATCAATACGTAGTGCTAAGGGGGGGGGGAGGTTGACACTGCTCTAAAAGTAGTAGATCCACACATTACAATAATAATTTTATATCTTTGCATTGTACTGTTTACAAAATAACAAATTACACAACATACAGGTCAGTAATATCTGATGCTGCTTGGAAAACTACTGCAGAGCATTTATAAACATTTCTCCTAGGCCATTAACTGCCTAACTTTCTAGCCTATCAACCTTATCTTTGATGCTGGAGTTTCTGATAAATGCCGAAATAAACAACTTGAAAATTTATGACATTGCTAACATCCTCAGGATGTTAACAGTTAATTATTCATCTCTGAATTGGAGGCTAGTTTACAATGAATGAAAATGTGAGAAGCTATTTACAAGACACTGCAATCTGCAAAGTGGTGAACAAACAATGCATTTTACTATGATATTGGTTGAGGGATTAAAGTTGACTGAGACAGCAGGAGAACACTACTAATGTGTGCCTTTGAATAAAAATAATGAAACCCTAAGCTCTACATGTAGTAACATGGTTTGATAACATTCCTGGGATTTCGCCATTTGATACAAGTTCAACATGAAGTTCTGCAGTATTGAGGAACAGTACGACAACTGATGGCAAAGGCACCAAATAGCAAACAATATCCTATCCAGGAATTAATTCCCAGATAGAGCGAATAGATAAAACTGCCATTCATTAAGAAATAAATCAAAACATTGAAATGGAATATATTTTTTGTGACAAACCTTGCAAGATAAATGCATCGTACTTAACTAATTCCAAATTGCAGAGAAAAAGTTCAGTATTTATGCCGCCCAATTTTTGATTCAGGAGTTAGATGCAGATGGTAAAAATGTTCCATATGGAGACATTCCAATAATCTTACTCATTTAGGAGAAAAACAAAACATCTTATTTAGACCCAAATCTAATAATTAATGTGAAGAGGGTGAATATCTTTCTATGACTTAATGAGGTAAATTAAAAATTATTGACATAATTATCACAGTTCTTTCTTTCTACTCATTGGAACAGTGAGGACATGAATCTTGAGATTGGCAAAGAAGTCTTAAAACTGGATTTAGGTATTGTCTGGATTGGTTGTCACTACAGGTCAGCAACTGTAAGGAAGGTGGGTTTCTTTTTAATATAGAGGAAGGTAATCCATGGGAGAACACAAATATAGATGTTATGTATAACAGCCAAATTTCTAATAGCAGCATTTGTAAACCTGGATAGTTTGCTCATATGGATTAGCAACTAGAAGATTAATGGGTGACGGGTTGCCTCAAAAATCAGAATAGCTGGTACAAAATTCCATTCTTACTTTACTACTCCATCACCTTATCCTCACGACGCAAAGTACATTAGAAGTGAATATATTTTCCAATAAGAAAGTATACTATTATTTTCATAAAAGTAAAAATTTCAGTAAGTTAGTGGTTCTACAAAAGAGCTCAAGGGTATTTAATGCCCTTAATGCTTGGTCGCCAGGTTCAAAACTGCAATTAATGGAATGCAGATTGCAACATAGCTGCTAAATAAATAAAGGGACAGCAAGGGCAGAAGTTGTAAAGGCAAACATGAGGAGAAAAATTAGGATGATGCTGCACCCATGAGAAAAAAAGAGAAACCAATGAAGGAGAGGACAGTGATTACTTTTCTTGTTGCCATTATTAAGAGGTAATTTTTCCTCCATAACCACTCCTCTCTCAACTGCCAACACAAATGGAACTTTATAGTTAATTGGTGCTAATGCAGGTGGTTAATTTAAAATTTCAAGGATGTCTAATATTTTACCATTAATCTCAAAAATCATCAATTGAGTGTGAGATGGCAATACAGTGACTGAATTCACCAAAGAACCAAAATACTGTTAAAAAAATGATGAAAACAGCAAGAAAACACAATCTTCACTTTTATTCTACAAAAAAACCACTATCAAAATGCCAAGCAAACGTAAAACATAGAAACTTCGGGGGGAAAGGGGTTAGGTTATTCAACCCTTTGAACCTCTCAATCAATCTAAGCAAAGTTGATAGTCTTCCTCCATATCACAATCCTAACTTCTTGTCATGTCAGTTATGTCAAGAAACCTACCATCTCCTTCACAAATATATTCAACAACATGGCTTCTGAAGCCTACAATGGCAGACACTACCACTTGTTCACCACCCAATGAATTTCGTATCTCTATATTTCAACCCTAAATATCTTGAAAATGTAACTCCTGATTAAAGACACCCTAGCCAAGGAAGAATCAGAGACCTTCTCTCATTTTTCAAAATTCAAACGAGTACAGGTCCAACTGATCCATTCTTTGTACAACAATCCTGCCATCTCAGGAATCTGTCTGTGAATCTTTGCGGTAGTTCTCTTTCTTTTCTTATGCTCTCTCCTATTTTAAATAGTGAAGTTAGGTTTGCTACACTCCAATCTACAGAGACCCTTTGATAATCTCCAGAATTTTGGAAGTTGTCTACCAATGCCCCTGCTATTTCCATGGTTAGCGCTTTTAGTATTCAAGAATGCAGGTTATCTCGCCCTGGGGTCTTTTCATTGATCAATCCCATTAATATCTCCTGCACTATTTTAAGGTTAAAATTTAATGAAATTTATTCCAGGCAAACGTTAGGTAATACACTTATACAGTGGCATGCAAAAGTTTGGGCACCCCTGGTCAAAATTTCTGTTACTGTGAATAGCTAAGCGAGTAAAAGATGAACTGATTTCCAAAAGGCATAAAGTTAAAGATGACACATTCCTTAATATTTTAAGAAAACTTTTTTATTTCCATCTTTTACAGTTTCAAAATAACAAAAAAGGAAAAGGGCTCGAAGCAAAAGTTTGGGCACCCTGCATGGCAGTACTTAGTAACACCCCCTTTGGCAAGTATCATAGCTTGTAAACGCTTTTTGTAGCCAGCTAAGAGTCTTTCAATTCTTGTTTGGGGGATTTTGGCCTATTCTTCCTTGCAAAAGGCTTCTAGTTCTGTGAGATTCTTGGGCCATCTTGCATGCACTGCTCTTTTGAGGTCTATCCACAGATTCTCGATGATGTTTAGGTCAGGGGATTGTGATGGCCATGGCAAAACCTTCAGCTTGCGCCTCTTGAGGTAGTCCATTGTGGATTTTGAGGTGTGTTTAGGATCATTATCCTGTTGTAGAAGCCATCCTCTTTTCACCTTCGGCTTTTTTTTTATTACAGACAGTGTGATGTTTGCCTCCAGAATTTGCTGGTATTTAATTGAATTCATTCTTCCCTTTACCAGGAAATGTTCCCCGTGCCACTGGCTGCAACACAAGCCCAAAGCATGTTTGATCCAACCCCATGCTTAACAGTTGGAGAGGTGTTCTTTTCATGAAATTCTGCACCCTTTTTTCTCCAAACATATCTTTGCTCATTGCAGCCAAAAAGTTCTATTTTAACTTCATCAGTCCACAGGACTTGTGTCCAAAATGCATCAAGCTTATTTTGATGTTCCTTTGAACCTTCTGAATAGAACTTTTTGGCCGCATGATTCCATGATTCACCTTTACAGAATTCTTTAAAAAATCACTTGTATACTGTTGTGGTTAGCAGGCAAATGATAGCCTTAATGAAAGGTGAAAAGATTGACTTTTGAACATGTTTTTAAAAATAATTTCAGCTGCGTCATAAGTATACAGGAAAAGGCACTGCAGTAACAGATTTAAGGTTTCAGAGGTGCAAGATATTAGACATGTTTCAGCATGCCACTCAGGCTGTGAAACGTTGGAGAAAAGATTATACTGATTCAGAAAAAAAATGACCTGGTTATGGTGTAAATTATTTGTATGTCTTTAATTTACAGAAGTCAACCTATTTTGAGAAATAACTAAATAGTATGTGAGTGTGAGTGTGTGTGTGTGTGTTTGTTGTGCATTGACTAATGCTTGACTAATCTCTTTCAGATACATCTACCAAGAATAGTAGCAACTGGAGTTTGAGGTCTGCCTTGGTGAGAGTTAATTTCCTCACAAATGTGCAGCTGGCAGGCAGTTCAAGGCGTCTATCCATTGCTGAGGGTTATCCAGCTCTCCACTCTCAATGTAAGTACCTTCAGCTTGCAATCTTGCTCTCAATCATTTACTCAAACTAATATACCATCAATCCATTTCAACATCAATTCTAATAATCTACAATACCTCACTGTCAAACTACACTACCAACCCCACACTCCTTCCTGGCAGACATCTGGTCTGAGATGAAGACCAGTATACTCACCGTGATTATGTTCTAACTCCATCTATAAGTTTGCAGATGATACCACCATAGTGGGCCAGATCAAAAGTAACAATGAGTTGGAATACAGGAAGGAGATAGAGAGGTTGGTAACATGCTGTCATGACAACCTTTCCGTCAACGTCAACAAAACTAAAGAACTGGACATTGACCAGAAAACTGGGTGGCATGCAAACTCCACTCTACATCTATGTTGTTGCGGTTGAGAGGGTGGAGGGTTTTAAGTCCCCAGGAGTTAACATCACCAATAGCCCATCCTAAGCCAACTACATAAATGTCAGAAGTTAAGCAAGCTCACCATTACCCATACTTCTTCAGGTGGTTAAAGAAATCTGGCATATCCAATAACAATATTATCGATGCACAATAGAAAGCATCCTAACTAGGTTCACTCAACCTATTCTCAAAGGGCACACTCCCCAATCCAGGCAACATCCAGGCAACACCTCTGCATCCTTTCTATAGTTTCCACATCCTTCCTGTAGTGAGGTGACCAGAACTGAGCACAGAACTCCAAGTGGGGTCTGACCAGGGTCCAATATAGCTGTAACATTACCTCTCGGCTCTTAAGCTCAATTCCACAGTTGATAAAGGCCAATGCACCATATGCCTTCTTATCTACAGAGTCAACATGCGCAGCAGCTTTGAGTGTCCAATGGACCTGGACCCCAAGATCCTCCACACTGCCAAGAGTCTTATCATTAACACTATATTCTGTCATCATTTGACCTACCAAAATGAGCCACCTCACACATCTGGGTTGAACTCCATCTACCAATTCTCAGCCCAGTTATGCATCCTATCAATGTCCTGCTGTAACCTCTGACAGCCCTCCACACTATCCACAACACCCCCAACCTTTGTGTCATTAGCAAATTTACTAACCCATCCCTCCACTTCCTCATCCAGGTCATTTATAAATATCACGAAGAGAAGTCGTCCCAATACAGATCCCTGAGGCACACCACCGGTCACCGACCCCCATGCAGAATATGACCCGTCTATAACCCCTCTTTGCCTTCTTTGGGCAAGCCAATTCTGGATCCACAGAGCAAGGTCCCCTTAGATCCCATGCCTCCTTACTGTGGTACCTTGTCAAATGCCTTGCTGAAATCCATATACACTACATCTACTGCTCTACCTTCATCAATGTTTTTAATCACATCCTCAAAAAATTCAATCAGGCTCGTTAAGGCACGATCTGCCTTTGATAAAGCCACCCTGAGTATTCCTAATCATATTATGCCTCTCCAAATGTTCATAAATCCTGTGTCTCAGGATCTTCTCCAGCAACTTACCAACCACTGAAGTAAGCCTCACTGGTCTATAATTTCCTGGGCCATCTCTACCCCCTTTCTTGAATAAGGGAACAACAACTGCAACCCTCCAATCCTCCGGAACCTCTCTTGTCCCCATTGATGATGCAAAGATCACTGCTAGATGATCAGCAATCTCCTCCCTCGCCTTCCACAGTAGCCTGCGGAATATCTCATCCAGTCCCGGTGACTGATCCAACTTGATACCTTCCAAAAGCTCCAGCACATCCTCTTTCTTAATGTCTATATGCTCAAGCTTTTCAATCTGCTGTAAGTCATCCCTACAGTCGCCAAGGACCTTTTCTGTAGTGAATACTGAAGAAAAGTATTCCATACCTCGGCTATCTCTTGTGGTTCCATACACACTTTTCCACTGTCACACTTGATTGGTCCTATTCTCTCATGTCTTATCCTCTTGCTCTTCACATCTCAAATCTGCTAATTAAACTGGCAGATAATACTACACTGATTGGCCTTACCTCAAATAATAACAAAGCAGCCTACAGAGAAGAAGTTGTCAAGCTGACACAGTGGTGTCAAGAAAATAACCTCTCCTCAATGTCACAAAAACAAAGGAGATTCATGTGAACTACTGGAGGACCAGAGACAGGCTTACCCCTATTGACATGAACGGGGTTGAGAGGGTGAACAGCTTCAAGTTCCTCAGTATGCACATCACCGATGACCTCACTTGGTCTGTACATACAGATGGTTGAAAAAGTTCAGCTCCCCAAATCCTAAGGACTTTCTACAGGGGCACAGTGAAGAGCATTCTGACTGGCTATATCACTGTCTGTTACGGGAACTGTACTTCCCTCAATCGCAGGACTCTGCAGAGAGTGGTGTGGACAGCCCAGCGTAGCTGTGGATGTGAACTTCCCACTATACAGGACATTTACAGCGACACGTGCATAAAAAGGGCTTGAAGGATCCATTGGGGACCCGAGCCATCCCAACCACAAACTGTTCCAGTTGTTACCATTTGGGAAACGGTACTGCAGCATTAAAGCCGGGACCAACAGGCTCCGGGACAGCTTCTTCCACCAGGCTATCAGACTGATTAATTCACACTGACAAAATTATATTTCTAAGCTATATTGACTGTTCTATTGTATATCCTACTGTACATACTATCTATTACAAATTACTATAATTGGCACATTGCACATTCAGACGGGAATGCAACAAAGCTTTTTACTCCTCATGTATGTGAAGGATGTAAGAAATAAAGTCAATTCAATTCACTGTATCTTGGCATATGTGGCAATAATAAACCAGTTCCAAGAATGCAGTGTTCAGAGCGCAACCGAACTAAGATGCATGGGAAGCCGAGTTCTGCATGAAGACCAGAACTACACCTTGTTCTCAGTGCATTCCAACAAGGCAATATGCAGATCACAACTGTATTCACATTTCAAAATTGTTCTAAATACGATTTGTGGGTGCAGAGCTGTACTTCTAATATTATTATTATTATAAGTACACCAATATGACATCAAATGTCACAGATCTAATTTGTAACTTGGTAGAGATGAACCTACCTACCTAGTTGATAAACATTTGAAAGTGGCAACATGTTAAGAAACAACTAAGAAAAATTTAATGGAATCCTGTGCTTCAAGTGTAAGAAGTTGGGAATTCGGACACAGCTTAGGACACAGATTTTGCCACTACATTTTGAGAAGGTTGTGCAGGTCCATGAAAGAGGGCAAAACAGTTTTTCTGGAATTCTTCCAGAAGGGGAGAAAAAAACCAGAGGACATGGGTTTAGGGTGAGGGGAGAAAAGTTTAAAGGGAACATTGGGGGGGGGCTTCTTCACACAGAGAGTGGTGGGTGTATGGAATGAGCTGCCAGACGAGGTGGTAAATGCGGGTTCTTTTTTAACATTTAAGAATAAGTTGGACAGATACATGGATGGGAGGTGTTTGGAGGGATATGGTCCGTGTGCAGGTCAGTGGGACTAGGCAGAAAATGGTTCGGCACAGCCAAGAAGGGCCAAAAGGCCTGTTTCTGTGCTATGGTTTCTATGGTTTAAATGATTTTCAGATATGTTAGATTACAGAATTTAAGACTTCCTCTTGGTGTCAAAATGTCCCAAAGAATATACTTTGACAGAAATATACAATATCACTTGTACACATCTATCAAAGAAGTGAGTTGGAGACAGTTCCCTGTTGACTAAGTACCAGTTTTGAAAAGCGAGTGGGGCCTGTTGGGACTTCTCTGAGGAGTGACTGGTTGCTTGGGTTAAGAGTAACTATGGCTAATTAGCAATAGCCAATAAAAAGAAATGAGGGTTAAGCAGAGCAGCCATTGTACGAGTAAACAATGTTAGAGAGGGCATGCTTTGGCTCATCAGGTTTTGCTAAGAACAGATGAAGGCCAGAACTTAAGGTTGAGAAGTTAGAGGCATAAAACTGTAGGGAAGATGGTAGTTCAGGCAGTTAAACGCTCCTCCTGTGAGATGTGAAATTTCAGGGTACCTAATGGTCTCTCTGATGATTACATCTGAAGGAAGTGCACCCAACTTCAGCTTTGGAGTGACAAGGTCAAGGAACTGGAACTAGAGTTGGAGCTGGAGCTAGATGCACTCAGGAACATCTGGGAGGCTGAACACTTCATAGAAAAGTACTTTCTGAGGTGGTCACACCTGGACTGCAGGCTTCAGGTAGTAGATGGGTAACCACCATTAGTAAGAGGAGTAAGCTGTTAGCAGAGGGTTCTTCTGTGGCTCTTCCTCTCAGCACCAAGTATACACCTTTAGAAATAGCTGGGGTAGAGTGACCTATCGGCACAGCAGCAGCAGCCAGGTCAGTGGCAATGTGGCCAGTTGTGAGGCTCAGCAAGGAGGAGTAATGTGAGGCACAGCAGTACTAATAGGAGACTTGATGGTTAGGGGATGGCCAGCAGGTTTTAAGGCCGTCAAAGAGAAGTCAGAATGGTGTGTTGCCTCCCATGTGCTATGTCTCAGAGTGGCTGCAGAAGATTCTCAAGAGGGAGGGCGAGCAGCATAATGATGCACAATGCCACCAATGACGTAGGTAGAAAGGGGGAAGAGGTCCTATGCACTGAGTATAGAGAGTTAGGGAACAGGCTGAAGAGCCGGACCCCAAAGGCAGTAATTTCTGGATTACTCGCCGAACTACTTGATAGTTTGGGTAGGGAGAGGACAATAGTACAGATGTATGACTGTACAAGAAAGTGGTTCAGGGGTCAAGGTTTCAGATTTATGGATCATTTTGATCTCTCCTGGGGAAGGTATGATCTGTATATAAAAGACAGTTTACACCTGTACCTGAGGTGGACCAACATCCTTGTGGGTAGGTTTGCTAGAGCTTTTGGGGAGGGTTTAAACTAAATTGGTAGGGAGATGGGAACCAGAGAGTTGGGGTCAAGATGGGGCAGCTGATTTAGTGTGTAGTGAGACTGTGAGGAAGGACAGGCACACGATAGTGTAAAATTGCAGTCAGTGGGATGATATGGGGGAAAAATCCAAAAGGGTGATGAATACAGGACTGAAGGTATTATATATGAATGCACACATTATATGAAATAAGGTAGATAATTTTGTAGCGCTGTAAGAGATTGGCAGGTATGACGTAGTGGGCATCTTTGAGTTGTGGCTGAAAGAAGATCATAGTTGAGAGTTCAACATCCAAGGATACACATTGAATCAAAAGCACAAGCAGATAGGCAGAGGTGGTTGGGTGACTGGGTTGGTAAAAATTTAAATCAAATCCTCAGAAGGTGGTGACACAGAAGATGAAGAATCCTTGTGGGCAGAATTAAGCAACTGCAAGGGTAAAAGGGCCCTCTGGCTACTATTCAGTGCCATACAGGTCACTGAACAGTAGCCAGAATGTGGGATATAAATTCCAACGGGCAATAGAAAAGCCATGTAATAAGAGCAATGTTATAATAAGTCATGGGGGAATTCAATATGCAGGTAGATTTGGAAAATCAGGTTGATGCTGGATCCCAAAAGAGGGAACTTGTGGAATGCACAGGAGATGGTTTCTTAGACCAGCCTCTAGTTGAGTCCAGTACAGGAAAGGCAATCCTAGATTCTGTGTTGTCCAATGACCCAGATTTCAATAGGAAGTTTAAGGTAAGGGAATATTTGGAGGGCAGTGATCATAACATGATAGAGTTTATCCTATAGTTTGCAGCTGGCCTGTGGTGTAGTGGCATCAGCACCGGATTTCGAGGTGAATGGTCATGGGTTCGAATCCTTGCATACTTTCTATTTGTGCTGGGTTGAGTGTCGAGCTAGCAACTCAGCTTCTTAAAAAGAAATGGCAAGGTTGCTGTCCAATGCGCCACAAGGTGTGGAAAGAAATAACAACATAACTATACAGTTTGAAAGGGAGAAGATTAGGTCAGATGTATCAGTATTACAGTGGAGTAAAGGTAATTACAGAAGCATGAGAGAGTAGCTGGCCAGAGTTGATGGGAAGGGGACACTAGTAGGAATGATGGCAGAAAAATAATAATAATGGGTGACAAAGAAATGGCAGACAAACTTAAGTATTTTGCATCAGTCTTCACTGTGGAATACACTAGCAGTATGCCAGGAATTCAAGAGTTTTGGGAGCAGAAGTGAGTGTAGTTGCTATTATTAAGGAGCAGATGCTTGGGAAGCTGAAGAGTCTGAAGCAGGACTAGATGGACTAACCACAGGATTCTGAAAGAGGTAGCTGAAGAGATTGAGGAAGCATTGTTGTTCAGTCGTTAAGTCGAGTCCGACTGTTCATGACCTCACAGACCATAGGGTCCATTGGGTTTTCATGGCAAGATACGGAAGTAGATTGCCAGGCTTTTCTTCCACGCAAATACTGCTGCAGCCCAGGTTGGGACCTGGCTGGGTCTGAACTCAGGACCATCTGCCTTGGAGTCCAGTGCTGATGCCACTACACCACCAGCCAGCCCTGAGGAAGCATTAATGTTCATTCAAGAGTCACTATATTCTGAAATGATTCCAGAGGATGGAAAATCACAAATATCACTCCACCTTTTAAGAGAGGGAGGCAGAAGAAAGGAAACCAGTTAGCCCGATTTCAGTGGTTG
Organism: Mobula hypostoma; assembly: GCF_963921235.1. Classification (NCBI taxonomy): domain Eukaryota; kingdom Metazoa; phylum Chordata; class Chondrichthyes; order Myliobatiformes; family Myliobatidae; genus Mobula; species Mobula hypostoma. The sequence continues at coordinate 147,905,931 of NC_086097.1, read as the reverse complement.
CGAAGATGTTGGAGTCTATTATTAAGGATGAGGTTTTGGAGTTCTTGGAGGTGCATGATAAAGTAGGCCAAAGTCAGCATTGTTCGCTTGAGGGGAAATCTTGCCTGACAAATCTGTTGGAATTCTTTGAGGAAATAACAGGCAGGATAGGCAAAGAAGAGTGAGTGGATGTCGTTTATTTGGATTTTCAGTAGGCATGCCTTTGAAAAGATGACAAACATAAGGCTGCTTAACAAGATAAGAGCTCATGGTATTACAGGAAAGATTTCTTTCCACACCTTGTGGCGCATTGGACAGCAACCTTGCCATTTCATTTTAAGAAGCTGGATAACAGATTGACTGACTGGCAGGAAGCAGCGTCAGAATAAAGGGGGCCTGTTCTGTTTGGCTGCTAGCAACAAATGGTGTTCCACAGGGGTTGGTATTGGCACCATACTTTTTCACATTATGTGTCAATGATTTGGATGTGGGAATTGATGGCTTTGTGTTCAAGTTTGCAGACGATACAAAGGTGGGTGGAGGGGCAGGCAGTGCTGAGGAAACAGGGAGTCTGCAGAAGGACTTGGGCAGATTGGAAGAATGGGCAAAGAAGTGGCAGATGGAATATAGTGTTGGGAAGTGTACGGTCATGCATTATGGTAATAGGAATAAAGGCACAGACTATTTTCTAAACGGGGAAAAAAATTCCAAAATAGTAAGTGCAAAGGCACTTGGAAGTCCTTGTGCAGGATTCCCTAAAAGTTAACTTGCAGGTTGAGTCGGTGGTGAGGAATGCCAATGCAACGTTAACATTCATTTCGAGATGACTAGAACATAAAAGTATGGATGTAATACTGAGGCTTTATATGGCAATGGTCAGACTGTAATTGGAGCATTGTGAACAATTTCGAACCCCTTATCAAAGAAAAAAAAGTGTGGGTATTCAAGAGGATCCAGAAGGTTCACGGGAATGATCCCAGGAATGAAAGGGCTAACTTCTCAGGAGTTTTTGATGTCTCTGGGGCTGTACTTGCTGGAGTTTAGAAGAATGGGGAGTAGAGGGGGAATCTCACTGAAACCTATCAAATATTGAAAGGCATAGACAAGAGTGGTTGTACAGGTTGTTTCCTATACTGAGTGAATGTAGAAACAGAGGGCAGTCTCAGAATTGAGGTACGTTCACTTACAGCAGAAATAAGAATGGATTTCTTAAGCTGCAGGATGCTGAATCTGTAAAATTCATTGCTACAAAGTGCTGTGCTTGAATAAATTTGAAGTGGAGCTTGATAGGCTCTTGGTTAGTCAGAGCTTCAAAGGTTACAAAAAGGCAGGAGAGTGATGGAATGGAGGAGCACATTCGACAAGCTGAGTGGCCTAATTCTGCTCCTATGTCTTATGATCTGGTCACATTTGGATAGGATACAGAATGAATAGCTGTTCTTGTGAGTGACTTCTCAAGACCAGGATACACATCTAAAGCAATGGGCAAAAGATGTAGGAAAAGACGAAAACTAAATTTTGTTAGGATTTTGGAAAGAGTCAACCAAAAGTTTCAAGAGGGAATTGGATAGGGATCTAGAAGGAAAATAATTTTGCAAGAGTGTAACCAACGCAATTACTCTAAGAGGTCAAATGACCTCCACCAGTGCCACCACAATTCCATGTTCTTCCTGCAGACCCCTTTTTAAAGCATACTTGATCTGAACTATGCTTTGAATTTGGGGAGATAAAGATAGCTCTGCCATGTATAGAAGCACAAATCCATTCTCTGAATATTAACAGCTAACAAAAAATGGGACAGATTGGCCAATGTGTCTGTGACAGTTATGGCACTTAAGTGGCACTTTTTTATTGGGAAATAGGTAAATGGATCAAGTATCCCTTCTCCTAACATCCAGTTGGCTGTGTGTCATGACAGGCTGGGTCTTCAATAAAACATTGAGATCTTTTTCATTGACTTTAGTCTTGAGTATCCTGAACTAGCAATATTCAGCTAATTTAAAAACCTCCAGATAACAAATAAAATGATGGAGATTTTAAATCCAAACAGAAAAAGCACTCACAGCGTCCACTGAGCAAACTACTTGGAAGTGTTCAAATGAATTTGCCAGTCTGTTTTCAATCCCTCTAAGAGGGTAATTTTGTCGATTGGTCACAAGATTGGCTGTGTGTCTGGGTTATTCTTCTGTTCTTACTGTGGGAGCAGTCTTGTCTCCCGACCTCATAATTCTCCCCTGTGCTAAATAAATACAGAACTCCATCACGAATATTCAAATTTCTTGCATTTTACTTTCTCGATGTTGAAGTGCGGGATATTCTATTTCTGTCTTTAAGACCTTTATTTTTCCCTTTCAGGGTTCTTTTGAAGACCCTGATCTAGAGTTACATGCTGACTATGGTTCTTTGCGGGAATAGGACCCACTTTCGGGGTTTCACAACTAGCCATTGTTTGGCATGCCAAGGGCTCAGCCTAGGATCTTGGGGCTCTGGAGATGGGCGGATCGAAGGTCGGTGTCACGGCAGGAGATCCATGTGTCGTCAGGGGAGTCAGAAGCTCTATGGTTGTATGCCCAGAGACTCAAGATCTTTGGGCACGAGCTCGAAAAAAGCGATGTAACAGACTTTTAACATGGTAAACCAGCGAGTTGTTTGTTACGTCTCTCCTCTCATTGTGAAATGGAGACATCTCTTTCTCCCTTATTAGGCAGAGAGAGACACTGTGGTATGTCGAATGCTGGGTGAACAGTGTAGTCTTTGGAGTATTGCAAGTCTGTGTCTTTGCTGTTGCTTTGCTCATGCTCAAGTGCTCGCTGGTGGGTGCCAATGCTTTTCTTTTGCTGGTGGGGAGAGGCGGGAATTGTTGCTTGCTGCCGCTTATGTGCAGGAGGGAGGGGAGCTGGGAGGTTACTGGGGTTCTAACACTTAACTGTCGTTCATTCTTTGGGGCACTCCTCTGTTTTCGTGGATGGTTGCGAAGAAAAAGCATTTCAGGATGTATACTGTATATATTTCTCTGACATTAAGTGTACCTTTGAACCTTTGATATTCAACACATCTCACTGAAGTTGAAACATCAACTTACTCTGACAGTGTACACATTCTATAATAAAGTGCTTAGCAGAAAATATTGGACAATATTTGTGCATAGTTGATGCAATTACAAAATGATAAAAATGTTCAATAAATTTGCTGTAGCATTTAATCATGTTAAAATGATGTAGTTTTTCTTTTGCCAAAGTAAACTGAAATATTTGCTGGATAAGTAGTGATTATATAGGAACTGCTCCAGCAAAATTAGAAATGGCAACTTACACATTTAGTTGCAGAAAACAACATTTTTCAGCATACAAAAATTGAACACTTATGTTTCACACTTGAAAGAAAATAAGACCATTTCCAGATTGTTTTGCATCATATGGAAAAATATAACACACGTAAGGTGCACATCCGTCCTCCACCTACTTCCCCTGAAACATGATGTTTTGCAAATTGCAGTTTCCCTCTAACTGCTAAATGATCATTTCCCAATTGAATTCCCAATCCTAATTTCTTCCTAAGTAAATTGTTGATATGACAAACCCCTTCCACAGAGAAGGTTTATCTGGCCTGATTTCCACACCAAACAAAACACTGTCCATCTTCCTCCAATACCTCACCTTCACACTGCCAGTCTCCCATTCCCAAACTCCTCACGAAACACATTGCTCATCTTCTGCTCTCGCTCGCTTCCCCAAACACACTGCCAATCTCTTAACACCCATATCCCCAAAATCATCAATTTCTCTGTATTAAACACACTGCCATTTTCCTAATCTTTTCATCAAACATATCAATCGCCATATAACCATGATTACTTCCCCAAATATGTTTGGCTTCCTGCTCCCAATCTTTTACCTAACCACACACCTCCAATTCCACCTATTCTTCAACATCCCAAACACACAGTCAGTCTCTTGTGCCTGGTCCCAAAGCCTCTCTAATGCACAGAACATCATTTTGCCTGTAGCTATCAAATGCCAAAGCCCATCCTGATAAAAGAAGCCCAGACAACAGATTTTAGCTGCAGGAGGGTAAATTAGTCAGATGATTTTATTAGACTTTTAAGTAAGTGTACTAATTGTGACCAATGATGAAGTATAAAAGTATAGTTTCATCAACTTGAGTATGAAGCCTGTTTACTGTAGGGCTGTGCTAATAGCTCATTTATAAATATGCACTGTTGCACTGAGCTATACACAAGAGGGATTCTAAATCTGCCACAGATTATTCAGAGTTAACTGATAACAACAGGGCATCTGCAACATATTTGAAATAGTTTCCATATTCTAGGGAAAGTAAATGAAAAAGCAACAGGTGAGTTCAAACTTTTGACTATTTACACATTCTATCAGAAGAGTAACACATCTAGTAACACATTTAGTGTTAAAGCATAAATACAATTAAAGGCCACTTAATTAAAGTTCAGAGAACATGTATGTGCATAACATGAAGCAACAATGCCTGCAGTGGAGATCATTTCAGCATACATTCAATGAAGATTTGTGACAAATATAGGAAATGCTACGGCCAGTTTGCACAAAGCAAGCTCATAAAAATTAACAAATTACAGTATTTTATAGACCCTCAGGGATACTTTTTTGCCAAATATAAAAAGTGATAAATATAATCCCTATGAAATAATTCATCAACCAGAATAGATGCAGCCTCAGATGAATTGAAAAACATAATCAAACAGTACTGTTCTGGAGTGTCACTTACATTACCGTATTCATCCCTTAAACCCACAGCCAGGAGTGCAAATGTTACTATTTGAACAAAACAAAAACTAAATAGAGCAAAGGAAAGTCAGAAGGGCAATTAGAATTTCAGATTTCAAATGAGAAAGTTTACACATCTAGATGGTATTTTTCTCGCCTTTCAAATGTCCATTTTGCAAAGACACAGGCCTGAGTTGTACCAGAATAAATTCTGATCAGAATCAGGTATACTATCACTGACATATGATGTGGAAATTGCTGTTTGTGGGTGCAGTACGGTGCAAAGATACAAAACTCTATAAATTACAAAAATAAATAAATACTGTAGACAAAGGAATAATAAGGTAGTGTTTACGAGTTCATGGACCATTCAAAAATCTGACAGCAGAGGGGCAGAAGCTGTTCTTAAAATGCTGATTATGGGTCTTCACTTCCCTGTGCCTCCACCCCCATGGTAATGATAAAAAGAGGGCATGTTCCAGGTGAGGGTCCTGAATAATGGATGCCACCTCTAGGTAAACTTCCCCATCCTCTCCCCCATTGAAGAAGTCCTTGAGTAGGAAGGGCTGTGCTTGAGATAGCATTGGCTAAGTCCATAACCCTTTGCAGCCTCTTGTGATCTTGTGCTTTGAAGGCTCCATACCAAGTAAAAGTGCAATCAGTCAAAATGCTCTCCACCACACATCTGTAGAAATTTCTGAAGAGTCAAAAATTTGTAAGTGGTGTACCTAATCTCCTACAACTCCTAACAAAGTAGACTCACTAGCATGCCTTCTTCATGACTGCATTGGGCCCAAGACAGATCCTTGGAAACATTTACGCCCAGGACTATGAAGCTGATCCCTCAATGAGGCCTGGTGCATGTCCTCCTAACTTCCCCTTCTTGAAGTCCACAATCTGTTCCTGGTCTTGCTGACATTGAGTGGGAGACTGCTGTTTCACCACGCAACCAGCCAATCTATCTCAGTGGTCCCCAACCACCGGGCCGCGCGGAAACGATATGAGTCAACTGCACCTTTCCTCATTCTCTGTCAAGCCCACCGTTGAACTTGAACGCACACGAGGAGATCAGTTGGTCATTAACCTACAACTACTGGATGAGTGAAAAACAAATGTCGCTTGAGAGTTTCTTTGGAAGAAATGGTAGGGGACATAAATGGCCTAACGATGATGATAACGCAGAGACAGCTGAAGCCGAGACTGCAAAAAAAAAGCTTCCTTCAACAGAAAATACGAGTCGTACATAAAATATGGCTTTATTGCGACTGGCGACTCACACACTCCAAGCCCCCTGTGTGTGATATGTGGAGACAAGCTGTCTAATGAGGCAATGAAGTCCTCAAAACTGCCTCAGCACCTTGAGTCCAAGCACCCTGCACTTAAAGGCAAACCCGTTGAGTTTTCTGAGCGGAAAAAACGTGAGCAAGCGGGACAGAAGCAAGTGCTGAGAGCTACCACCTCCACAAATGCTGCTGCTCTGAGAGCGTCGTACTTAGTGGCTAGCCATATTGCTAAGGCTAAGAAGCCTTTCACTGTTGGTGAAGAATTGATTCTGCCTGCTGCCAAGGACATGTGCTGTGAACTGTTGGGAGAAGCTGCAGCTAAAAAGATGGCACAGGTTTCTCTTTCAGCTACCACAGTTTCAAGGAGAATTGATGACATAGCAGAGGACATTCAAGCACAGCTGTTGGAACGGCTTAACGAATCTGGTTTCACTACCCAAGTCAAAGAGGTTGCTCCTGAATGCCAGTCTACATACTGTCACACACAGGGAAATGTTGGCTAGCTGAAAAATGTCACCTGATCTTAATAGCGTATTGAGTGAAGTTGTTGAAGTTATCGATCACATCAAAGCAAAAGCCTTTAACTCACGTCTGTTTGAGCAGCTTTGCGAGGAAATGAATGCAGAGCACAAACACCTTCTCTTACACATTGAAGTCAGGTGGCTGTCAAGGGGGAGAGCCTTGGCCAGGGTTTTTGAGTTAAGAGAGCAGCTACAGAGATTTCTTTTGGGAAAAAAGTCACCACTGGAAGCACACTTCAGTGACGAGGAGTGGATAGCAAAACTTGCTTATCTGTGTGACATCTTCAACCTGCTCAAGGAACTCAATTTGTCACTTCAGGGGAGAATGACAACTGTCTTCAAGTTGGCAGATAAAGTGTCTGCTTTCACAGCCAAACTGAAACTGTGGGGACGGCAAGTGGACAGGGGCATATTTGACATGTTCCCAACATTAGCTGCGAATCTGGGACAGACTGAGGCTCCCAGCTGGTTCATGAACACCTATCTTCGCTGTCGACAGAATTCGAGCGTTATTTCCCAACTGCAAATGACCCAAGACATGCAAAGGAATGGGTCCGTAACCCATTTGTGAATGCCCCCGGTGAATCATCCATGTCAGCGCGGGAAGAAGATCAACTCCTTGAGCTTGCAAATGACGGTGGGCTGAAAAGTATGTTTAACATAACATCTCTGCCGGCATTCTGGATCAAAGTCAAGGCTGAACATCCTGAGATAGCCACGAAAGCACTGAAAATGTTGCTTCCGTTTCCAACATCATATCTCTGTGAAGTGGAGTTTTCTGTAATGAATGCAATGAAAACTAAATTGTGGAAAAAACTGGACATAAGGAACCCCCTTATGACTTATAATTGACTTATCACTATATTCATGCGAGGAAAATATGCACTGTACTTAATATTAAGTTTGTTAGATAAACCCTTCTGGAAACAAAATTGAGTGTATTAGCCACTCATAAGTGACTTAACACCTATATCCTATATTCCGGTCATGATTAACACCACTCCCGCGCCCCCCCGGATGGTCTGCAAGAATACTGTCAATATTAAACCGGTCTGCTGTGCAAAAAAGGTTGGGGACCCCTGATCTATCTCACTCTTACAAGTCTCTACCAACTACCAACAACAGTAGTTTCATGGCCGCAAATTTCTACTCTGCATGTCCTCACAGACATGTGACTTTGTTGTGGGGGTCATCTGCCTATCAACCTGATTTTTTTTTATTTCTTTCATAGAAATAGGCTGCAAGCAAAGCATGTCACATGCACTCATTGCTATCATACTGACTTGAGTACTGTATAAGATTTCTTGGATCCCATCATCAACAACAAATGAACTATGGACCCCATCATTCAAAATTCTACAATTACTTTTCTAAAGTTATTAACTTTATCTCCCTTAGAAACATAGAAACCCCACAGTACAATACAGGCCCTTCCGCCCACGATGCCGTGCCAAACATATACTTACTTTAGAAATTACCTAGGGTTACCCATAGCCCTCTATTTTTAAAAGCTCCATATACCTATCCAGGAGTCTTTTAAAACACCCTATCGTATCCGCCTCCACCACTGTCGCCAGCAGCCCATTCCACGCACTCACCACCCTCAGCGTAAAAGAACTTGCCCCTGACATCTCCTCTGTACCTACTTCCAAACACTTTAAAACTGTGCCCTCTTGTGTTAACCTGCGCAGCAGCTTTGAGTGTCCTATGGACTCAGACCCCAAGATTCCTCTGATCCTCGACACAGCCTCACAGATATACTTTCTATTCCTACTCTTCACAAGTAACTTACCTTGCCTCGACCCGTTATCACCGAAGCCCTGTTGAAGCAAAGCCCTCCTACTCTGTTTCCCTCTATTCCAATGCCCACTCTATAAAGCTGTCTTCTTTTTAAATCCTTCCCACCGGTCTAACTCACTGACATCCACGTGCTTGCACAGTTGGGGCGTCGATCAAACCACTGATGAGAAACTGTCTTCTTTTATATCCTTCCTGCTGGTCTAACTTGCTGACGTCCACTCACTTGTGTAGTCGTGCCTCAATCAAACCACTAAGGAAAAAATTGCCTTCCTTTATATCCTTTCTGCCGGTCTAACTCGCTGACGTCCATGCCTTTGCGAAGTCCCTTGTCCTACTTTCAGCTATTAAGACCATGCTGAAATGCAATTCTTGACCAGTCTCCTCATGTGTTTCATATCAAATTCTGCAAAATAATGCAGAACGTCCCTGGCATGTTTTATTATGTGTAAGGAACTACATAAATGCAATTTGTAGGATGTACAGTAGATCTGTTTATCTGAAAATGGCTGTGAAGTGCCTAAGGTGCTCTTGCACTGTAACAGGGACAGAAAATAAACACCAGAGTAGTGACACTAATTAGTAAAAAAAAACAATATCAATTTTACATTAAATGCAATTCACCGTCTAATCTTTATATAGGTTCATGTTGTACACTATAAAGAAAGGAATAATGATATTAAAGGCATTTTATAGTGAAGGTAATAAGGTAATTAAGTAACCCTAATGCACTTTACTATTGTCTCAGGTTTTGGAGTTAATTGACCAAGTAAACAAAAAGACATTAAATTACATGCAAGATAATAGAGCTAAAAGAGTTTCATACCCAAGCATGTCAATTCAGATTCATGAGGGACAATGTTAAAAGACTGTACAAACTACCAACCTGCTTTAATCTACATGAGGGATTACTGGATTTGGAAAAAAATCAAGGGAGTGAGACAATTTCACAGTTTAAAATTTAAAATATTAAAACAATGATCATCCTACATTTAAGTTCAACTCCTTAGTATCCAAGAAGCTTCCTGATCAAAATACAAAAAGCAAAATTGAATTGAGAAAAGAACAAATAGCAGGGAAAAAAAATCAGTCATCAAACAGACATACACTTACAATAAATGTGTTTGACTAAACGGGAACAAAACCAAATTGAAACTGGAAACTAGGCAAGACCTGTACTAAAAATTAAGCAACATGCACAACACGCTGGCGGAGCTTGGCAGGTCGGGCAGCATCTGTGGAAACGAACAGTCAACCTTTCGGGCCGAGACCCTTCGTCAGGACTGAAGAGGGAGGGGGCAGGGGCCCTATAAAGAAGGTGGGGGGAGGGTGGGAAGGAGAAGGCTGGTAGGTGCCAGGTGAAAAACCTGGCTTCGTCAAGCACCTCCACTCTGTCCGCCACAACAGACAGGATCTCCCGGGTTGCCACCCACTTCAACTCTGCTTCACAGTCCCATTCGGATATGTCCATAAATGGCCTCCTCTACTGCCATGATGAGGCCCAACTCAGGTTGGAGGAGCAACACCTCATATACCGTCTGGGTAGTCTCCCTCCCCTTGGCATGAACACCGAATTCTCCAACTTCCGGTAATTCCCTCCCCCTCCCTTCCCCCAACCCAGTTTCACTCTGCCTCCTCCTCCAGCTGCCTATCACCTCCCTCATGGTTCTGCCTCCTTCTACTACCCATTGTGCTTTCCCCGATTCCTTCTTCACCTTTCCTGCCTATCTCCTCTCTCACCCCTTGATCTTTCCCCTTACTGGTTTTTCACCTGGCACCTACCAGCCTTCTCCTTCCCACCCTCTCCCCACCTTCTTTATAAGGCCACTGCCCCCTCCCTCTTCAGTCCTGACGAAGGGTCTCGGCTCGAAACGTTGACTGTTCGTTTCCATGGATGCTGCCCAACCTGCTCAGTTCCTCCAGTGGGTTATGCATGTTGCTAAAAATTAAGCACTTTATTACTATGTTGGAGCAATTACCTTCAATTTCATATCCTGTTTAAATCAATATTGAATCACTAAAACTGATTAAGCTAATTCTTAAGGTGCCTGGTAAAGTAGACACAAATTATTAGGTCTAGCTTCTGTGATTGCTGTTACCATAATGTAAAACATACAGATCAACCCAGCTAGTTCAGCCTCATAACACTGGCAGTAATATGTACAAGTGAATTTCTTGATGGGTGTGGAAATTACGTGCATGCAGGAGAGATGGATATAATTTCTATTTTTCTAGCCAATACTTTATGGCTCTCTTAACTCAGCTTCGGCTACTATTAATGTAGTTAATGTTGAGATTATATCTATATTTTTGAACTTGGTGAAATGACTTAAAGGTCTTATTTTTCCAGTCCCAGTTCCCTTGTTGTTAAATCAAATATCTTGCCAATTTATTGCTGACTACTTCACAGTGTACAATCTGAACAGACAGACTAACCACAAATTAAACCACTGGCTATTGCATTCTGCAGCATATTACTATCATTTTTTTCTGGCCTCCATTTATCTTTTTCAACCACCAAAAGTGCAGATTCGGGTGGCAAGATACAGAGTTAGGGGTAACATTTGGGTTTCAGAGCTAATTGACCATAGCACATTTCATATTTATGAAGGATAAAAAATAGGAAAGATTGTGACTTTCTGAAGAATGCCTGTTGCTTACTATCACAAAGCTTCTTGCTAGCTCTTACAAAAATATAACATTAATATGCCTGTTACATGCATGTACAATATAATCAATATATATGAAAATATTTTAAAAGTGCAGAAACTACAAAAAAAACACCAACGATGAGTTCCACTTCTTCAGCTATAAAGGACATCAATTTTAAAATCCTCCCAATATTGGGAAACTTGGGTGGCTTGGATTTTATGGAAATTATACTATGTTTGTTAACTGGACAGTATCTATTTAAATAACACTCTTTCATTGGCAACAAATCATTATTAATCTGCAAATGAAAAGGAAAATGGGAACCCAAAAGTGGGCCTAGAATCCGATAAGGCCAGGGAGACAAAGGCACTTCTTCCCTTAATACAAAGGTCACAAAAATGGGTGGAACAAAAATTAGCACGTGAAATGGAAGCACGAAAGCCAAGCAGATGAACGTCTTTCGTCAGTTAGTAAGTGAGTGGGGAAAGATCAGATCTCTCAAAGCAAAGTTAAATACATAAGGATAACAAGAATATCAGCACGATATCTCTTTCCCATGCTAAACAAGTCTAATAATTTTCTTGCTCTAATTGAGTTCTTAGAAAAATGTTTAATTGATACTTCATCAATGCTGCTTTACTGATGCTATCTGCCTGTGATGCTGCTGTTAGCAAAATTTTCATTGTACCTGTAACACATGTACCTCTGCATATATCAATAAACTCAGCTTTGACTTTGTCTATTTTCATTCAGTGATTGCTGTTCTTTATTTTTTTTTAATTTAGAGGTACAGTACAGAAACAGGCCCTTCCAGCCCAAAGAACCTGCACTGATGTCCAAGTGTACCAATGTAACCAATTAACTTAATACCCTGTACATCCTTGGAATGTGGCAGGAAGCCGTAACACCTGAAAATCCACACAGTCATGGGGAGAATGTACATGCTTCTTTATAGACAGCAGCTAGAATTGAACCTGGTCACTGGCATTGTAGTAGCATTTTGCTACTGTGCTGGCAGTTTTAAAAATACAAATGCTCCTTGAAGTCACAATAAATATTATGATGACTAGGAATGGTGTTGGTTTAATCCCACTCAGAATGAAAATCAAGGCCATGGAATCTATAAGAGAGAGGTTATCAGCAATGGAGTTTAACAGTAGAAAATCAGAGTACCAGATAGAAACGATGATTTACTACAATAATGCTCTCCCACCCTTCACTGTCAGAATTTTTTTTAAGGACACATAATATATGAGGGGTCGAAAATGTAACTGACTCAGTTCCCAAGCTATTTTATTTTGGTCCAGAACAGAAAATCAATTGATGATCAGTTTAGAAAATTCTTACAAATTTACAAAATATAATCATAATTAATTTGTGGTAAGTGAAGTAATAATGGACTCCACTAGCTAGGAAGAGGATGTGAATATTAAACTCAAGGACAAGGTGCCAGCACTATTTCAGAAGACTTAAGTCAGCAATCTGTTTCAAGGACAATCCTGTATAAACAAGTCTTTTAGAGAGTGATGCTGCAACTTGCAATTTCCCAGAAATAATTAACAGCATTTTAAAGGACAATGTTTTTCCCCTTTATGCACTATTTATTTATTTTTAAATTTATGGATTTTTACGCCTTGGCCACAAAACAACAAATATCATAAGTCAGTAAATTAAATGTATGGAAATCTGAAACTGGGATACTACTTTGAATTACATATATTAAGTGTGTGATTAGGGAACAAGTGAGAAATAACTTTTAAAAGCATTCTTCTTCTAGCATGCATGTCTTTTTTAGAGTAGCAGAGACCAAAATTGTGAAACCATTTAGTTAATAAATGCTATATTGGGGCAGTCATGTATTTATAGGTAAATGGACTGATCTAGTAACTTTAGTCAATTATAATGAAGTACATAACTATATAAGACATATATAATTGTGAGAGTTCTCCAACTTGAGTAAAGAACTCTTGTGTGGTTACGTTTTCTTTATCTGAGGAATGGCATTACAGATATTTCCTCTGATGAAAGAGAGAAAAAAAAAGATCGATAAGCTTCAGGATCAGAGGTCAAGCATTTATGCAGAAAATAAGGTGTAATTTCTCCACTTATTATTATGCATGATGATATGTGTTCTCAAGCAAGTACAGGAACAATGTTACAAGACCTCAACTATTCAATAAAGAACTTTTGAGGCACTTTAAGGAAAACCGTCTTAGATAATGTGCTTCTGATGAAATGAGAAAGGAGACACTACTAGATCCGATTCTGGGGAATGTGGTGAGTGAAGCAACCATTGATGGGGGAGTATTGAATATGCAGTGCACATGGCATGCATTGAAACATGGACAGGAAATAATATTCAATTGGAGGGCCAGCTTTGTGGGTTGACAGCTGATCTCCCAAGGATAAAGTGATATTGAAATACAGCTGGCAAAACCAGCAGTGAAAAATGGTTGAACTTTAGACAAGACACAAGTTGGGTGACACAAGCGACAATCACAGGCTGGGAAAAGGCAAACCAAAGAAAGTCTCTAAGTAATGAACGTTAGGATTCGAGCTTGCCGAGGAAATTTCAAGATATATTGATAATTTTTGATTGAAGTGAGGAAAAAAAGCATGTGCAAATTTGCAGAACATATATTTATTTCATTTGTGAATGTACTCATTGACTGACTAGACAGCATCAAGCACTTTCTTACTGAATGGATGATGAAGCTTGGGTGGGGAAGCAACAGTTTTGGAGTGGTAACATACAGCCTTTTACAAGTTTTATTTTTGATGTTACAATACAATCCTTTTTAGATCTGGAGTGGTAACAGAGGATGAGAGAAGCTTACATACCTGTTTGGAAATTAATGGAAATAGATATTTAACAACTACAGACCATTCAGTCATAAAAAACTCATATGAGGGGCTATAACTTTAAGGTGTTCGGAAGAAAGCATAGGGGAGATATTAGAGCTGAGTTTTTTTAATGTATACAGAGTGGTAGGTGCATGGAGATTTTTGATGAGATAACAGAGCTTTGATTAAAAAAATACAGTTCATGTAACGTATAGAATGTTTGATTAAAAAGATGTGTTATTGAAGCCATTGAGCAAAGGGACAGCATGAATACATAATTGGCTTGGGATTAGAAACAAGAATGGTGAATTATTTGCTTTTTGGAAAGGAAAATGATATGAAATGGTGTTCCTCAGAGATTGCTACTAGTTCATTCAATGTACGCCTTGGATTAGGTTGTGTAGCGTAAGAGGACACAAGTTACTGAAATTCCTTGGTGTTATTTCAGGCGATCTGTCCTGGGCCCAGCACGCAAGTACCATTATGAAGAATGCACAGAAATGTCTCTACTTGTATCATCTAAAACTCTGACAAACTTCTATAGATATACGGTGGAGAATATATTAACAGGTTGCAATATACCCTGGTATGGAAGTACCAATGCCCTTGAATCAGAATTAGTTTTATTATCACCGATATGTGTCGTGAAATTTATTAACTTAGCAGCAGCAGTTCAAAGCAATACATAATATTGAAGGAGGAGGAAAAAAAATAAGTAAATCAATTACAGTATGTATATATTGAATAGATTAAAAATCGTGCAAAAACAGAAATAATATTATTGAAAAAGTGAGGTAATGTTCATGGGATGACAAAGGGGAAGAAGCTGTTCCTGAATTGCTGAGTGGGTGCCTTCAGGCTTCTGTACCTTCTACCTGATGGTAATGTTGAGAAAAGGGCATGCCCTGGGTGCTGGAACTTCTTAATAATGGACGCTGCCTTTCTGAGACACCGCTCCTTGAAGATATCCTGGGTTCTTTGTAGGCTAGTACCCAAGCTGGAGCCAACTAAATTTACAACCCTCTGCAGTAGCCTCCCCATACCAGACAGTGTTGCAGCCTGTTGGAATGCTCTCTACTGTACATCTATAGAAGTTTTTTTAGTGTATTTGTTGACATACCAAATCTCTTCAAACTCCTAATGAAGTATAGTTGCTGTCGTGCCTTCTTTATAACTGCATCGATATGTTGGGACAAGGTTAGGCCCTTAGAGATCTTGACACCCAGGAACTTGAAACTGCTCATTCTCTCCACTTCTGATCCCTCTAGGAGGATTGGTATGCGTTCCTTCATCCAACCCTTTCCGAAGTCCACAATCAGCTCTTTTGTCTTCCTGACGTTGAGTGCAAGGTTGTTGCTGCGGCACCAGTCCACTAGTTGGCATATCTCACTCCTGTACACCCTCTCGTCTCCATCTGAGATTCTAACAACAATGGCTATATCATCAGCAAATCTATAGCTGGTATTTCAGCTACGCCTAGCCACACAGTCATGGGTATATAGAGAGTAGAGCAGTGGGCTAAGCACACACCCCTGAGCTGCACCAGTGTTGATCGTTAGCGAGGAAGAGATATTATCACTAATCTGCACAGATTGTGGTCTTCTGGTTAGGAAGTCGAGGATCCAATTACAGAGGGAGGAACAGAGGCTTCGGTTCTGTAACTTCTCAATCAGGATTGTGGGAATGATGGTGTTAAATGCAGAGCTATAGTTGATGAACAGCATCCTGACATAGGTGTTTGTGTTGTTGTTCAGGTGGTCTAAGGCCGTGTGAAGAGCCACTGAGATTGCATCTCCTGCTGACTTATTGTGGCAATAGGCAAAATGCAATGGGTTCAGGTCCTTGATGAGGCAGGAGTTCAGTCTGGTCATGACCAACCTCTCAAAGCATTTCATCACTGCAGGTGTGAGTGCTACCAGGTGATAGACATTAAAGCAGCTCACATTATTCTTCTTAGGCACTGGTATAATTGTTGCCTTTTTGAAGCAAGTGAAAACATCCACACGTAGCAGCGAGAGGTTCAAAATGTCCTTGAATACTCCCGCCAGCTGGAGTATTCTTATTGCTGCTGTTATCAGGAAGGAGGTAGAGAAGACTCAGGACCCACACTACCAAGTTAGAGAACGGTTTTCACCCCCCAAACTTTACTCAGCTTTACTCACCCAATCACTGAACTGTTCCCACAACCCATGGACTCACTTTTAAGGACTCTACATCTCATGTTCTTGATATTTAATGCTTACTTATTTTTTATGTTTTATTTTTCTTTTTGCATTTGTACAGTTTTTTATCTTTTGCACTTTGGTTATTTGTTTGTCCTTTTGGGTGCGGTCTTTCATGAATTCTATTGTATTTTCTTGCATTTAATGCGCATGCCACAAGAAAATGGGTCTCAGGGTTGTACGTGGTGACATATATGGACTTTCACTATAAACTTAATTTGAACTTTGAACTGTGAAGACACACTTAATTCAGAGACGTGAAGCGGTTATGTTTAATAAGAAATTAAGAAGTGGCATACAAAAGAAAATAGAAATGTCATAAGTCTATGCTCTCTGTATTGCACCAACCTTTAGAAATCAGAGGTCAGGTTGTAAAAACAGTGTCTAACAAAAGCATCTCGGTCTTTGTATAGAGGCACAGTCTATGAATAATAGCAACACTTTGCTAATCCTATAAAAATTATTAGATAGGTCATATGGAGCATTATCAAATTTGGTGACTGCACTTTAGGAAGGATTTAGTGGAATGGTTGAATCAGGGACTTCACTGTAAAAGTTTGTGTCATAGACCTTAGACATCAGCAAATTCAGATCAAATTTTACCCTTTTTAAAATCATTAAGTATCCAGACAAATCGTTTCTTTTGGTGGACAATTTGAAAACCAGCTTGTAGGTACTTAAGGTGACTGGGGTAAGAACTAAGGAGTCAAATGGATGATTTTCCTCCACACAATGAAAAGTTATGACCTATAATACAGTGCCTGAAGTGGCAGTGAAAACTGATTCATACTTAGCTATGTACAAGCAACTGAAAGAAAATGAGTTTGTGATTTATCATTAGTCCTCTACAACAAAGTATCTGTCACCTTCAGAGGGACTTTGTAGCTGGCCAAAATGAAATTTGGACTGAAAATTTTAAAAAAGTAACCAAAAGAAACGAATAATGATGGGGGGGGGGGTGCGGGGAGATTGGAATCTAGATTTATAGGATAGAGAGTCAGCTATGTTACATTTATTAACTGCAAGCATGGCTCCATTTCTGCAAACAATGGAATAGATTATTTGAATTACCCCTTGACTAATCAACTTACAAAATTATTGTAAATTATTAAACAAGATTAGAAAGAACAGAATTGTACAGGCAATTAATCCTATTTGTCCATCTGTTACATACATGTAAGTGTTCATTAATTTTAGAATGAGACAATATTAAGGTGTGAATCTGTAACATTTTTAAAGTTTGAATTAAAATAAGTAAATTAAGGCATAGGATGTATTGGATTCCATTAATGGAGTAAATTCGTAAAACTAAATAAGCAGGAACGAACAAGAACCTCATCATAAACTACAGAAGCAGGAGTTGGCCATTCAGTTACTTGGGCCTTCTCTGGGTTTCAATGTGATGAAGATTCTTTTACCTCAGCACCACTTTCCTGCATTAACCCCATTAATCTATTGATTAATTTCTTAAATATAATCAGCAATTCTATTCGAAAAAATGGATGAGATTTTGTGATCTTGCACCTAGTTTATACAATATACAAAGAAACGCTACCTGAAATTTGATAGTGCTTGATTTTGCAAAAATCTGAGAGTGCTGAGGCAGAAGTGAGTGTCACTGCTATTACTAAGGGTAAGGTGGTTTGAAAGAGATGTCTGAAGGTAGATAAGTCACCTGCGCCAGATGGAATACACCCCAGGGCTTTGGAGAAGATAGCTAAAGAGATTGTGGAGGCATTTATAATGATCCTTCAAGTATCACTAGATTGTGGTATAGTTCCAGAGGACCGGAATATTGTAAATGTCACTCCACTCTTTGAGGAGGGAGGGAGGCAGAAGAAAGGAAATTATAGACCAGTTAGCCTGACTTCAATGGCTGGAAAGATGCTGGAGTCCACTATTCAGGATGAGGCTTCGAGTTACTTTAAGGCACATGATAAAGTCGGTCAAAGTCAGCATGGTTTCCATAAGAGGAAATCTTGCCTGAGAAATAACAGGCAGGGTGAAAAAAGAGTTAGTGGATGTTGTTTACTTGGATTTTTGGAAAGCCTTTGACAAGAAACCATACATGAGGCTGCTTAACAAGGTAAAAGCACATGGTGAAACAGGAAAGATACTAGCATAAATAGAAGATTGGCTAACTGGCAAAAAGAAAAGAAACAGAATAAAGGGGGCCTATTCTGGTTGGCTGCTGGTAACTAGTGGTGTTCCACTGGGGTATATATTGGGATCGCTTCATTTCAAATTATATTTCAAAGATTTGGATGATGGAATTGATGACTTTGAGGCCAAGTTTGCAGACAACACGAAAATTGATGGAGGGGCAGGAAGTGTTGAGGAAGCAGACAGTCTGCAGGACATAGACAGATTGAGAGAATAGGCAAAGAAGTGGCATTTGAAATATTGCAGGGAAGTGTATAGTCATGCACGTTGCAGAAGGAAGAAAAGCATTGACTATTTTCTAAATGGAGAAAATTTAAAAATTGGAGGTGCAAAGGAACTTAGGAGTTCTGGTACAGGAATCCCTAAAAGTTAACTTGCAAGTTGAGTCAGTGGTAAAGAAGGTAAATGCAATATTAGCATTCTTTTCCAGAGGACGAGAATATAAAAGGAAGAATGTAATGTTGAGGCTTTATAAGGCACTGGTCAACCACACTTGGAGTATTGTGGGCAGGTCTGGGCCCCTTATTTAAGAAAAGATATGTTGGCTTTGGAGAGTGTCCAGAAGAGGTTGATGAGAATGATTCTGGGAATGAAAGGGTTGACATATGAGGAGCATTTGACGGCACTGGACCTGAACTCACTGGAGTTTATAAGAATGAGGGATCTTATTGAAACCTATCAAATATTGAAAGGCCTACAGAAAGTGGATGTGGAGAGGATGTTTCCTATAGTGGTTGAGTCTTGGACCAGAGGGCACAGCCTCAGAATAAAAGGACAGCATTTAGAACAGAGATGAGGAGGAATTTCTTTAGCCGAGGGTGGTGAACCTGTGGAATTCACTACCACGGACAGCTGTGGAGGCCGAGTCATGGAGTATATTTAAGAAGAGTTTGTTGGTTAGTCTGGGTGTCAGAGGTTACAGGAAGAAGGCAGGAGAATGAGGTTGAGACGGCTAATAAGTCAGCCATGATGGAATGGCAGAACAGGATCAATGGGCCAAAATTCTGCTCATGTCTTATGGTGTTATAAATTAATGTGGCCATTTATGGATACCCATTGGTCAATAACAATTTATATTTACAAGCAACATCCCAAATGCCTTACAGGAATGAGAAAAGCAGGTTCTCGCCATTTCAGAAAGTTGGTGATATTGAACTTTAGAAGTTATATGAAAAAGTGTGTGATAATCATTCTTTATTTTATTTTGTTATTTAGAGATACAACACAGTAACAGGCTCCAACAATTCAATAAGCCTGCACCACCAAATTACATTCATGTAACCAATTAATCAACTAAACCAGAACATCCTGAGGAAATCCACTTGGTCACAGGAAGAACATACAAACTCCTTTAAGACAGAGGCAGAATTACACTCAAGTGACTGGTGCTGTAATAGTGTTAATGCTTACCACTACGCTACTGTGCCACACCTGAAATTACCTGTGCATCTTCATGGTTCATATCCCAGTGTGGTATACATTTCTAAGCCACTCATAATTAAAATAAATGGGGATAATGGAAAGTAATAAACAATCTGCTGGAGTAAGTCAATACGTTGAGAAACATTTTTGGGAGGACAGAAACTTCCAGTTTTAGGTTGAGATCCTACATCAGGAAATGATGCAGGGTTTTGTCCCGAAACATCAACAATTCCTTTCATCCACAGATGCTGCTTGAGCTTAGTTCCTCTCCTCAAGATTCTCAAGGATTATTGAAACAATTTATTGAGAGTACCAGAAAATCTAAGTTCCATGTAAAAAGATAAAGTGATATTTAAAGATAGTAATGAAAGACATATGGTTGAAAATGGTATAAAGAAAACTAATGGAAAACAGAAAGAAGATATATAATAAAACAATAATAAAGGCTGTGAAAGAACTGGGGTGAAGGTGGAGTAGAAAGTAAGAATCAGTTGGTCTTTAAAGATGTCAGCAAGTCATAGTGAGAGGAATCAAATTAAAGTCTTAATTGGATACCAACAACTTTGTGCACATTATGATCACAAGGTAATTGAGCTCTGACCAGTGACCAATCAGGACATCAGAAGTTTAACAGGAGGCGATGTCACTCAGGTCCACTGACCCAGCAGAAAAAAGCAACGGCGGATCTCGGTAACACAATTCAGCTCTGACCAGTGACCAATCAGCTTCTGGGATTGATTAGCAAGAGCAAATTAAAGGAAGGCAGGGGCAAGTGCTATGGCCAGTGTCAGAGTGGACAGAGTTAGAGTGTTGATCTTGAGGCTTTAGCTCTTCAAGGCTTCAGCGAAGACAGACCTCAGTCAATGAAAGCAAAACGAAGAAAAGCTCTAGGTTTTGTTTTTTTTTTCCTTCCCTTCATTATATCTGCTCAGTTAGGACAGTAGAGTTGCCAGGCAGGATAGTTAAAAGCTCCTCATGTGGGAAGGCAGGAAGATCTCCAGTGTCCCTGATGACTGCAACTGCGATAAGTGCATCCAGCTGCAGCTTCTAATGATCAGCATTAAGGAGTTGGAGCTGGAACTGGATGAACTCTGGATCATTTGGGAGGCTGAAAGGATCATACACAGGACATACAGAGAGGCAGGACACGGGAAACTGGGTGCTAGTCTGTCGGGGGAAAGGGGTTAAACAGCCAGTGCAGAGTACTCCTGTGATCATCCCCCTCAACAACAGGTATTACCACTTTGGGGGATGACCTAACAGAGGAAAGTCACAGTGATCAGGTCTCTGGTACTGAGTCTGCCTTTGTGACTCTGATGGAAAGGGGGCAGAAGAGGTGTGCTGTGGAGATAGTGGATTCATTAGTTAAGGGAACTGACAACAGGTTCTGGGCAAGAATAAAATTCCTGGATGGCATGTTGCCTCTCCCCCCACCCCCAGGTGCCAGGGTTCTGAAAATGTCGGATCAAGTCCTCAGCATTCTAGAAGTGGGAGGGTGAACAGTCGGAGGTTGCGATCATATAGGTACGAATGACATGGGTAGAACGAGTGGCGAGGCTCTACAAAGGGAGCTCAGGGAGTTAGGTGCTAAGTTAAAAGGCAGGACCTCCACGGTTGCGATTTCAGGATTGCTACCCGTGCCACGTGCTAGTGAGGCCAAAAACTAGGAAGATTATACAGTTTAACACGTGGTAAGAGTTGTAGGATGGGGGGGGGGAGGGGCTATGATTTTTTTGGATCATTGGGCTTTCTTCCAGGGAAAGTGGGACCTGTACAGAAGGGATGGTTTGTACTTGAACTGGAGGGGGACTAATATCCTAGTAGAAAGGTTTGTTAATGCTATATGGTGGGGTTTAAATTAAAGTTGCAGGGTTTGGGAACCAGAGTGCCAGCAAGGTAGTGGAGAGGTTGTGGAGGCAGACACTCGTAAGACCTCAGACAAAGTGAGGAATCAAAAGGTTGAGACTCGTGCAACTAATGTCCTGAGCTGCACATGTTTCAATGCAAGAAGTATCACAGGAAAGGCAGATGAGCTCAGGGTTTGGATCAACACCTCGAATTATGACATTGCAGCTATTAATGAGACTTGGTTGGAGGAGGGGCTGGACTGGCAGGTCAATATTCCGGGGTTCCATCGTTTTAGATGTGACAGAGCAGGAGGGATGGCGTTACTAGTCAGGGAAAATGTCATGGCAGTACTTTGTCAGGACATACTGGAGAACTCGACTAATGTGGCGTTATGGATGGAACTGAGAAATAAGAAAGGTATAACCACGTTAATGGGGCTATATTACTGCCTATCCAAAACTCCAAGGGATTTAGAGGAACAAATTTGTAAAGAGATTGCAGACTTTTTCAAGAAAGATAAGGCTGTTATAGAATCACACACAAAATGCTGGAATGGGATGAAAAGAGTAGTCAATGTTTCGGGCCCAGACCCTTCATCAAGACATCCTGATGAAGGGTCTTGTCCCAAAACGTTGAATATACTCTTTTCCATAGATGCTACCTGGTCTGCTCAGTTCCTCCAGCATTTTGTGTGTTGCTTGGATTTCCAGCATCTACAGATTTTGCTTGTGATTCAGCTGTTATAGTAGGTGATTTTAACTTTCCAACATATTGAGTGGGACTAGATGAAATGGAGTTTGTCATGTGTTCAGAAAAGTTTCCTTAATCAGTATGTATAGCTCCTGTTCTGTCCCATCTAAAACAATGGAACACCGAAATACTGAGCTGCCAGTCCTGCCCCTCTTGTGATACTTGTTCTGCTATTAGGGAATAAGACAGGGCAGGTGACAGAAGTTTGTGTAGGGGGACACTTTGCATCCAGTGAGCATAATGCCATTAGTTTCAAAGTAAATATGCAAAATCATAGGTCTGGTCTGGTCTGAGATTCTAAATTACAGAAAGGCCAATTCTGCGGTTATCAGAAATGATCTGGCAAGTGTGGATAGGAACAGGCTGTTTTCTGGCAAAGGAGTACTTGAAAAGTGGGAGGACTTCAAAAACAAAATTTTGAGAGTACAAAGATTGCATGTGCCTGTAAGAATAAAAGATAAACAAGTGTAGGAAACTTTGGTTTTCAAGAGACATTGAGGCCCTGGTTAAGAGAAAAAAGGAGGTGCATAGCAGGGATAGGCAAGTAGGAACAAATGAGGTGCTTATGGAGTATAAGAAATGTACGAGAACACTTAAGAAATAAATCAGGAAGGCTGGGGGTGCACCTAGATGACAGATTTGAGTGGAACACCAATAGAGAAGTTGTGTACAAAAAGGGCCAAGGTTACCTCTACTTCTTGAGGAGACTGAAGTCCTTTGGAATATGCAGACTTCTCTTTCACATGTTCTACCAGCCCGTTGTTGCCAGTATAATCTTCTATGCAGCGTGCTCAGGCAATGGCATTAACACAGGCAATGCCAGCAGCCTCTATAAACTGATTAGAAGGGTTGGCTCTGCTTTAGGAGTCAAACTAGACAGACTGGAAGCTGTGGTACAACAAAGAACCCTACAGAAAATCCTGGTAATTCTTGACAATGTTTCTTACCCTCTGCATGCCACCTTGATTGAACAGAGGAGCAATTTCAGTAGCAGACTAAGACAACTGTGCTGCTCCGAAGAGCGCTATACAAGATCATTCTTACCCTCAGCCATTAGGCTCTAATTTCATCATTTCTCCTCACTAACTTCATATATAAAAGTCTGTCCGTCTGTGTTATGAACAATACTCACTGGCCAAGCTTATGCAAGCCATTTGGGTAGATAATTCCAAAGATACACTCTTCTTTGTGTGAAGAAATTGCTTGCCTTGAGTGGTTGACACTTTAATTTGAGACTGTGCCATCTGTTTCAAGAGCCAATGGAACCACAAGAATGCATCTACCTTACCAAACCTGTAAGACCTTTGTACAATAATGAGATGACCTCTCAGTCTTCTAAATTCTTGAGAGCATAGGCCAATCTATTTAATTCCTCCTTACCCATTCTTGGATATCAGTAAGGTTGGCCTTTGGGTTTGATGGTTTTGCCAGTGCTTAAGGATATTAAGTGGGTGGCTTGAAATTCTGAATGATATGATAAGCAAAAAGTAGTAAGGAAAACCAAGTTTAGTCGTGGTCCTTCTCCCCACAAAAGTCTTGCAATACGGCTCTGTCAAATTCAGCACCTTATTTCATCAAAGAAACAGGCAGAAGATTTCAGATAGAGCAGAGGCATCTACTAGATTATGTCACCATCTGAATGACAGATTGCGTGGTGACTTTATTACTTATACCACCATTGATTACTCTGCGGCTGGGTCAGTAATCATCTCCATTCCTAAAAAGAGGTGGTGACAAAAACGCTGCCACAGGAAAACTAATACTAAAGGACCCAAAGACCCAGGAACAAAGCAAGCTCCTCATAAACAACCTGACAACTTCTAGCAAGCAGGAATCAAACAGCATCCACAGTACCTCGTCAGGCGGAAGAACCACATAATATCCACCTGTTAAACTACAAAGCTTCTCAACCAAAAAAACAACAATTTTGGTTTGATGAGCAAGTCCAGAGGATTTAATAGCTAAATGATCATAAACACGGTATGTCATTGGACTAAAAGCAAAATCATGTCTCAATAGAGAACAGAAAACATCTTCAATGTATCTGAATGCTAAATTCCAACAAAAAAAACATTACCAGAGGAACAGGAAATCCATCAAAAATCAACAAAATAAACAAGACCACTACTTTACTGATTGCTCTAGAAAACAAATCAATGCACAAAACTAATGTGGCAAAATTGTTGAAAATGCTACATAATAAACATAAACATTTTACTCACTTTAAATTAATTCCCGTTACAGTAAACGGACTATTGCACTACATAAGTACCATACACAGCATCTTTGGTGATCAGTTGTTGTATGTTTATCTTGTATGAGGCTCATCATTATGACCAAAAGCACTTGCTACATTAGCACCCAATTGTGAACATAAATTGTGAATCAAATCGCAACAAATTACAACAAATAAAATGTATTTATATTATATAATGGTGAAAGACCTTGATAGAGTGGATGTGGAGAGGATGTTTCCAATGGTGGGAAAGTTTCAGCCTAGGGGCATCCTCTTAGAATGGAGATGAGGAGGAATTTCTTTAGCCAGAATGGTGAACCTGTAGAATTCCTTGCCACAGGCAGCTGTGGAGGCCAAGTCTTTATGTATGTTTAAGACAAGAGAGATTTATAGATTTCTTGATTAGTCAGGCATGAAGGGATATGAAGAGAAGGCAGGAGATTGTGGCTAAGAGGAAAAATGGATTAGCCATGAAGAAATGGCGGAGCAGACACAATAGACCAAATGGCCTAATTCTGCTCCTTTATCTTATGGTCTTATAGACTTACTTTTTTAACAACACTGGTTGCCATGCTGTTACTTCAGTTTGTGTCTTTCATGGTATGAATGGTACTCATATGATTAAAATAATTTGATTCGGCAAACTAAATTACGATCTAGCTTCAAAGTAATCTTACTAAACTATGGAAAATTTGGGAACTGTAAAATGCTTTTGCAATTCAGTAAAGGCCTTACAATACTGGATATTTGGTCTCCACTATGGACTACCTGTGCTACAAAATAATAGACAATAGGTGCAGGAGTAGGCCATTCGGCCCTTCAAGCCAGCATAACGTAGTTTGGGTATGCATGATCAACTGGAAATGTTTGTACATCTAGAAATGCCCTTGCCTACAAAGATAGCTTAAATAAAATCTTACAACCTTTTTTCCAAATTACTAGTATTTTCATTTTTAAAGAACATTTAATAATTGTGTTCCAAAAGGAGACTGCAGTCTCAGAATTTATAATGACTACCATGAGTGCATCAAGACTTATGCAGGATCTTGACCATCTGCCACACATATGCAGCCTGACCTACTGAGCTCCTCCAGCAGTTTGGTTTTTGCTCCAGATTACAGCATCAGCAGCCATTTGTGCCATTTTGTACCGATAAAAGTTGATCTCACTATTTGGAAAGACCAAAACACCCAATTGCAATGTTTTAGAGATTCAATAGCTGAAGTGGCAATCACAATAAGGAACTGAGAATTTATAATCTACATGTTAGTATATGCATCATCTTCAGTTAGAAGTAATAATAAAACTGCCATTTCTGTCTGATCACATTGCTAGGATTATTTATAATGGGTATTAAAAATATTAAAAACAGAAAGAGATCACCAAACTATAATATAGACAACCAAGAAGTAGTAGGAATCATGGGTTGAACAGATTCGTATATTTTTGTTTAAAACAAAATATCTTTTTAATTGACCAAAATCTCTTATTGGAAATGTAACCACAAAAAATGAAATCAGCGTATAAAAATGTTCACTTGGTACTAGTCAGCTAGTCAACTAGTCAGCTCTACAGTTTAGAAGAAAAAGTCAAGGATCAGATTGAATTATGAAGATTAGGTGCACAAGTCCTTTTGATGGCTCTGTGCAATCAATTAGGAATTAAAACCTTCAGAGTTGATTTGATTAAGGCAACACAATTGATTAAGTCACAATAGGCTACTGTTACCCTGGAACAAGGCAAACAAAAACCAGCAAGAGATCTTGCATCCTTATAGTCATTGAGATGTTCAACACAAAGTACACACGTACAACCAAGGCAGAATTATGTCTTGTCATGTGTACGACTGAAGTCTCTAACTCAAAGAGTATTGGACCAGCATCTGATGAAGTCAGAAACACACAGTTAGTTTTGAAATATAAGATTACCTTACACAGGAGTTGTTGACCTTTTTAGTCTTCCAGGAAAAAGCAGATGAGCTTGTTGTCAAATTATTGAAACCTGCATTCTTCTTCACTATTTTATACCTTGTATTGATTAGTCTGTTGCTTGAAGGGTTTTTCACTGAGAATGAGGAACTTAAACCTGTGTAAGCATAAAAAAGTAATAAATAACTTAAACAACATATATACATTGTTCAAGCAATGAAGACAAAATACCAGAAAAAAGTACCACCAAGTAGTGAAATGAATTTCAATAATCAGTAAGTGTAGTTAGTGAAAAACAATTTATCACTGTGGGGTCTCTAGATCAAGGGACATAACCTTAAAACTGGAGACACAAGATGTACTGTAGATGTTGCAATCTGGAGCAACACAGAAAGCATGTCGGACTGCATCAATGGAGGAAAATGGACATGCAACATTTACCTCCAGAGAAGTTGCCATATTTGTTAATCTTCTCCAGCACTTTTTGTGTTGTTTCTTCCCCAAATACCGTTGGGGTTCAAACATTAATTTCAAAATGAGATTGTTGGATTTCAGTTAAACTGTGGCTTTCAGAAACATGAAACCAGGCAAGTAAAATTAAAGTTAGATAAAGATCACTCATAATTAACAGAATGACAGAATTGAAGCATGAACCTGAAATGGCCTATCTTATTTCTTTGTTAAAATATGGACCAACACTAGAAAGAATGACCATGAGTGCTGCTGGACCTGTAGGAAATTTTTTCAAAGTTTTTTTTGCAGTGACAACTTAACAAATATGTTAGCCTCATGACTGTGGGTGACACAGCAGCATAGTAGCTAGCATACAGCTTCAGAACACCAGGTATAAGATCAGGGTTCAATTCCTGCTGTCATCTGTACGGAGATTGTATGACCTCCCAGTGACCACATGGGTTTCCTCCAGTTTCTTCCCAGATTCCAAAGATGTACAAGTTAGGATCAGTAAGTTGTGGGCATGATACGTCGCGGCTGGAAGCACGATGACACTTGCGGATTGCCCAGCAGATCTGATCGTGATGGCCATTAATAGAAACCGACAAATTTCACTGTCGGTTTCACTGTCTCAATGTACATATGATAAATAAATCAAATTTTTCATCTACCTCAAATGCAAGTCTGACTTGACTGACTCAGTGTCCTTCTGTATACTCTATTTCAGGGTTTCTCAACTGGGGTTCAGCCAGAGGTTGCTCAGGGTTCTGTGAGAGACCATGATTTAAAAAGAAAATCTTTTTTGAACTTTGTGCAACACTGTCAATCACGATGGTGGGCAGTGGCCAAGCAGACCGGTTAGCAATCATGTTAGATTTTGCTAAGTACTTTGAAGATGAAGAACGGGTGCAAAAACTAGGCTACTTAGCAGGCATTTTTCATCATAGGAACCAGTTGAAGTCTCTTCAAGGGCCTGGAGGAAATGCTTTGACTTCAAGTGACAAAATTCTTGGATTTGAAAAGAAACTGAATCTTTGGTAAAATTATGCTGCAAAAGTAAATCTTGAAATGTTTCCACCGCTGTTTGGGCTTGAGAGTGAGGAAAGATATCAATAAGACTTGAAACTTTCTGAAAACCACCTGGAAGTACTGCAGAATAAAATTGAACAATATTTTTCCTCTCTTTTAACACAAATGTATGACTGGGTGAAGGACACTTTCTCTGAATCTTTTGCTCAGCCTGAGAACTTGACTCTGAGAGAAGAGGAAGAACTTTGTGAGATGCTATTTGATTATGCACTCAAGATGAGATCTACTGATCTGTCCCAAAGCAAGTTCTGGCTTTCTGTGAAAGAAGAGTATCCTGCCATTCATAGGAAAGCAATGAACATTTTGCCTCAGTTTTCAACTTCTTACATGTGTGAGCAAGCTTTTTCTTGTTTAACAAACATCAAAAGCAAGGATAGAGGTGATCTCATTTCAGTCGAAGGTGAAAACCTTGTGTGCATATTGCAGGTTCAGTGCAGAATTGAGTATTGTGCAGCAAAAAAACAAGCACAGGTTTCACATGCCAGGCCTATATTTCAGCCTGATCATGTCACTTCATAAGAAAATGTTTCCTCAAGGTCTTGTATAAAATTGTGGCTTAGGCTATATTTTCATTCATATTGCTCTGGCTTATGGTTTTTAGTAACTTTATTATTCAAATTGTCAAATTTTCATGCTGTAAGTAGCGTTAACTAAAATCAATTTACAACCTTTACTTAAATCAAATATACTGAAACTACCTTTAGAAAAATAAAATCCCATTTTGGTTTAAGCCAGTTATTTAACAGAAGTTTATTATATTTTCCTTATGAGTTCTTAAAATTTATAAAAGGGAAAGAGATTAATTTCAAGAAAGGTAAGCTAAGCTTAACTACCCGATATTTTTCCAAGAAAGGTTGGCTAAAAATCCATTCTCTACTCAAAAGAGCACTGACAATTATTTTTGGATTATTTTATCTATGACTCACTGATCACGCTAATGTACTATGAGCTGTAGAGATGATAACTTTTACGCAGGTGTTCTGAGACTTGAAAATTATTTCAAGGGTTCCTCCAGGGCAAAAAAGTTGAGAAAGGCTGCTCTACATAGTCACAATGCAATAAGCAAAGCAAAAAAAGATATAGTTGAAAAAACACACAAAGTGCTGAAGGAATTCAATATTCACCAGTGAAGATCACCTTGGCAATTGTGGGGATAACTTAAAATGGACTGAAACACTTGAGAATGTGCTGGAGTTTTTGAAAGGTATTACATTAGTTAAGTCATCGGGACCGGACGAGATATACCCCAGGCTACTGTGGGAAGCAAGGGAGAAGATTGCTGAGGCTCCGGCAATGATCTTTGCATCATCAATAGGGATGGGAGAAGTACCAGAGGATTGGAAGGTTGCAAACATTGTTCCCTTGTTCAAGAAAGGGAGTAGAGATAACTCAGAAAATTATAGACCAGTGAATCTTACTTCAGTGGTAGGCAAGTTGTTGGAGAAGATCCTGAGAGGCAAGATTTATGAGCAGTTGGAGAGACATAATCTGATTAGGGATAGTCAGCCTGGCTTTGTCAAGGGCAAGTCATGCCTTACGAACCTGATTGAATTCTTTGAGGATGTAACAAAATACATTGATGAAGGTAGAGCAGTGGATGTAGTGTATATGGACTTCAGTAAAGCACTTGTTAAGGTTCCCCATGCGAGCCTCATTCAGAAAGCAAGGAGGCATGGGATCCAAGAAGACTTTGCTTTGTGGATCCAGAATTGGCTTGACCACATAAGGCAAAGGGCAATTGTGGATGGTTCATACTCTACATGGAGGACGATGACCAGTGGTGTTCCCCAGGGATCTGTTCCAGGAACCGTCCTCTTTGTGATTTTTATAAATTATCCGGATGAGAAAGTAGAAAGGTGGGTTCATAAGTTTTCTGATGATACAAAAGCTGGGGGGTGTTGTGGATAGTCTGGATGGTTGTCAAAGGTTACATCAGGACATCGATAGGATGCAGAACTGGGCTGAGAAGTGACAGATGAAGTTCAACCCAGATAAGTGTTAAGTGGTTCATCTCGGTCGGTCAAATTTGAAGACAAAATATGTAGAACCATTAGATATTTCAATCCTCATGATAAGTCGGCACTCTCGATGTTGGCAGTGGGCTTGGAGTGGTGACAAGAAGGGAGAGTAGGTATGTTATCGGGGTCATTAAGTGGGCACCCTCCTTCTTTGACGTTTTGTTGATAGGCCCACGATGTCTCCAGAGGCCTCACTGATGCTACCTGGTGTCCCAGATACATCACCCTCAGTTCCATACCCTCCTGTCTTCATCTTGCAGCCCAGTTGTTGTCTTTCCTTTTAATCCAAATCCAATTGCTGCTTTCTTCTGCTTCATTTAACAAGGGCTTGATTGCTTGTTGGAGGGAGTGACCTCTCACCCCCATCTTCTTCAATAGACTGGTCATAGATGTAGCAACGAATCCCCTGCCTTCCACTTCTACAGGGCAAATCTTGGTCTTCCAGCCATTCTGGGCAGCTTCAGTTGCCAGTTCAGAGTACTTGGTCTTTTTCCTCTCATAAGCTTCTTCGACACCATCTTCCCATGGTACTGTCAATTCCACAACATATGCCAGTTTGGCAGTTATGGACCACAGGACCATGTCTGGCCGGAGTGTTGTAGCCGCAATGTCTCGGGGAAACACAAGCTTTTTTTCCAAGTCCACATCCATTTTCCAATCCCGTGATGTTATATGGTGCTCTGGAGGTTGGCCTGCCGGTACAAATCGTGTGATGTGGACATTTCCTGCCGATGTTTGTGGGAGAGCATTTGTGGTGATTCGCCTCTCCTCCAAGATTGATGCCAGCTGTCTGAGAACTTGGTTATGCTGCCAAGTGTACCGCCCCTAGGTGAGGCTTGTGGTGCATCCTGTTAAAATGTGTGTTAGTGATGCAGGTGCTTGACAAAGAAAACAAGCAGGGTCTTCTCCCCACCAACGTTTCAGGTTCTTGGGTGTGGGTAGGATTAATGGTAAGAATCTTGGCAGCGTAAGGATCAGTGAGATCTTGGGGTCCATGTCCACAGGACACTCAAAGCTGCTGTGTAAGTTGACAGTGTTGGTAAGAAGATGTAGGGTGCATTGGCTTTCATGAACCGTGGGATTGAGTTCAAGAACCGTGAGGTAATGTTACAGCTAGAAAAGTTAAATCCCACTTGGAGTATAGTTAAACTGCACTTGGAGTACGGTGTTCAGTTGTGGTCACCTCATTACAGGAAGGATGTGGATGCTATAGAGAGTGCAGATGAGATTTACAAGGATTTTGCCTGGATTGGAGAGCATGCCTTATGAGAATAGGTTGAGTGAACTTGGCCTTTTCTCCTTGGAGCGACGAGGGATGAGAGGTGATCTGATAAAGCTGTATAAGATGATGAGAGGCATTGATCCTGTGTATCGCCAGAGGCTTTTTCTCCAGGGCTGAAATAGTTAACACGAGGGGCATAGTTTTAAGGTGCTTGGAAATAGGTACAAGGGGGATGTCAGAGGTGAGTTTTTCCACACAGAGTGGTGGGTGCGTGGAATGCACTGCCAGTGAAGGTGGTAGAGGCGGATACAATAGGGTCTTTTAAGAGACTCTCAGATAGATACTTGGAGCTTAGAAAAATAGAGGACTAAGTGGCAGGAAAAATCTAGGCAGCTTCTAGATAGGTTACATAGTCGACAGAACATGGTGGGCTGAAGAGCCTGCAATGCGCTGTATATTTTCTATGTTCTAACAACGAAGGTCAGGTACCAACTATAAAGGAAAATATACACTCAACTTTTCAAGCTGAGACCCTTCATCAGAACTGAAGCATCAACTGGTTATTTCCCTCCACAAATGTTGCCTGAACCCGCTAAGTTTCTCCAGCATTCTGTGTTGCTCAAGATTTCCAACAGCTGCAATATCTCGTGTCTCTCTGAAACAGTTGGCAAACGTTTTGTTTTCTCTTGTGGAATTGAAGTAGAGAATAAATTAATACTTTAGGAATAATGAAAAAAATAGGAACACATCCTTACAGGTTCTTCATCATCATCATGTGCCGTGTTGTACGACATAGATTATCATGGTCTTTCGATGACCATGATTGTTCTTGGCAAATTAAGTGGTCTGCCATTTTTCTGGGCAGTGTCTTTACAAGATGGGTGACCCCAGCCATTATCAATACTCTTCAGAGATTGCCTGGTGTCAGTGGTCAACTAAGACTTGTGATATACACCAGCTGCTCATATGACCATCTACCACCTGCTCCCATGGCTCCACATGA
The DNA here is from genome assembly GCF_963921235.1 of Mobula hypostoma. Lineage (NCBI taxonomy): Eukaryota > Metazoa > Chordata > Chondrichthyes > Myliobatiformes > Myliobatidae > Mobula > Mobula hypostoma. The sequence continues at coordinate 147,873,744 of NC_086097.1, read as the reverse complement.
CTCTGATCAGGGGGCTGATCAGGTGCTACACCTTACCCAAGGGTGACCTGCAGGCTAGCAGAAGGAAGGTGCTCCTTACATCTCCTTTGGTGGAGACATATCTCCACCCCACCTCCCACCTTACAGATTGCTGCTTTAATAAATGTGATATTATAAAGATTTTACCATGAAGTGGCAACTCTCACTCTGTCAGACTTATCTAAAGCCACTTGTTATATATAAAAGTTTCGGAATAAGCTTCATATTAGAACATTAATATGGTAATTTCTCTGAGGCACTTCACTGGAAAGTGGACAGATCAAAGAATAGGAGAATGCTATGGAGCAGTTTAAAACATTAAAGGATTGCCTACCTGTCAGTTCTTACGGTTCAGCAACTATTTGGGTGAATGAGGCTTAGTGAGAGTTAGGATTGAAAGCCAATTTGGTTGTGCTCAAAGATATGGCAAATAAAATGAGGGAACTGGCTAAAAGTGTAATGGTAATAGTCAAAAAATAATGTGCTGGAGGAACTCAGCAGGTCATGCAGCATCTGTAGGAGGAAAGAACTTACTGACATTTCAAAGTTGAAACCCTGCATCATGTCTGATGTTTCAACCTAAAACATTAACCAATTTCTTTCCTCCGGTAGATGCTGCATGACTCTAAGTTCCTCTAGCACATTGTTGTTTCAGATTCCAGCGTCTACAGTCTCTTGTGCATGTTTCAGGGGGTTATAGTCAGGGAAATGAGTGAGATGACATGCAAAAAAAAAAGAAGAATTTGAGAGATGACGGAATCGTGATGCAAAATTCAATTTGGGATCAAATATGATACTAAAGTTGCACACAGTCCAGTTCAGTTTCACGCTATTGCCATGGAGAGGATGGAATCAATAGCTGAGGAACACTGCATGTGACGGGAACTGAAGATGTTGGCTTTGGTCATCCCAATAGTCAGATGATGAAGAATTTCTGTATAGCATTTTCAGAATTCTTCACTACAGAGGGTTATGGCTGCTCAGTTGCTGAGTATGTTCAAAGCTGAGATCCATTTACATGATAAAGCACTAAAAAGAATGGAAGACACAAAGATCAGGAGAGAAAGTTGATAATGAACTGGATTAGCAATAAAACTAAATTGTGTGCCAGACTTGAGGTTCCATATGGACTACAATTTCTCATACAGATTTAAGAAAGGATTAGAATTTAGAATTCAGGATCAAAGAAGTTACGACATGTTAGCTAGCACATAAGAAAGCAGGTGCATGAGCAGGCCAGTCAGTCCCTTAGCCCTCGCCACCATTCAAGCAAGCATGGTGGGTCTGCCTCAGGTTTCATTGCCTCTTTTGTGACAGTTTTATATAACCCTCCATTCCCTGATCTTTAACAAAATATAAGTACTTCCATGACCTGCAGTAGGATATTCCAGATATTCATCAGCTTCTGTTGAAAGAATCAAATCCTCAGCATTTAGGCAGAAACACTCTCTGGATAAGTAGTAGTAAGTTTGGGGAACACAAGATAAAATGTGTAAGTGTAGAAAAAAGTCACATTAGTGATTCACTGATGACACAGTGTGGTGTTAGGCAAGTGTGTCCTACCCTACGTAATAATAAAGCAGAGAGTGATTATGTGGTTAACTATATCCTAGACTACAAACATTTTGACATTAAAAATTGATTGAATGACTCCAGAGAAGATGCTATGAAAAAGATTGGAAAGAGTTGTTCTATCACTTCACAAAAGTGAAAATCAGATAGGATTTACACAGAAATTCTAGGAATGTTGGGCTCATATTTGAGAAACTACAATATGATATTTATATACAACTTTATTTTTACACAATTCTTTATTCTTTGTAATTTGTTGTTCTCTGTTGCAAGTAGCACCAACACACTACAGCAAATGCCTAATACGTTTGTACATGTAAATGTGTGTGGCGAATAAAGTTGATGAAGGAGTAAAATGGAGGGCAGAATATGGACCAACAGTCTGTAAAACCGAGAGGGTATAGATAAGCCTAGAAACAAAGCAACCCATTAATGATGCTCTTCCAGATTTACAATGGCACCAGACCCCATGTAGAACAGCTATGGAATCAATACAAAGTTCTAAGTAAGTTTATTATCCAAATACATATATGTCACTATATACAACCCTGAGATATGTTTTCTTGTAGACATTCACAGTAAGTAAAAGTAAACACAATAGAATCCATGAAAGACTGCACCCAACAGGAAAAAGAACCAATGTGCAAAAGACAACAGACTGTGCAAATACAAAAACAAAGTGATAATAATAATAATGACTAAATAAGCAATAAATATCAAGAACATGAGGTGAAGAGATCTTGAGAGTGAATGCATAGGTTGCGGGAACAATTTAGTGATGGGACAAGTGAAGTTAATCCTTTCTGGTTCAAGAGTCTGATAGTTGAGGGGTAATAACCGTTCCTGAACCTGGTAAAGTGTGTCCTGAGGCTCCAGTACCTTCTTCCTGATGGCAACAGTGAGAAGAGGGCCTGGATGGTGGGGGTCCTTGATGAAGGATGCTACTTCCCTATGACAGTGCTCTGTGTAGATGTGTCCAATGATGGCGAGGACTATCCCTGTGATGGACTGCACCATATCCACTGTTTTGTAGGATTTCATGTTCAAGGGCATTGGTGTTTCCAAAACAGGTTGTGATACAACCAGTCAGTATACTCTCCACTGTACATCTATAAAAGTTAGTTGAAATTTTAGATGATACTGTATGCCAAATCTTCACAAACTTCTAAGAAAGTAGAGGCGCTGTCATATTTTCTTTGTAATGGCACTAACATGTTGGCCCTGGAATCCTCTGAAATGATAATACTGAGAAATTTAAAGTGGCTAATCCTCTCCATCTCTTGATTCTATGATGAGGACTAGCTCATGGGCCAGTGGCTTCCTCCTCCTGAAGTCAATAATCAACTTCTTGGTCTTGCTGGAATTGAGTTAGAGGTTATTCTTGTGGCAATACTCGGCCAAACTTTCAAATACCCTCCTCTATGCTGATTAATCACCACCTCTGATTCAGCCAATGACAGTGGTGTCATCAGCAAACTTAAATATGGCATTAGGGCTGTGCTTAGCCTCACAGTGATAACTACAAAGTGAGTAGAACAGGCTTGTCGTGCATCTCTACTGAAGGAGATTGAAGAGAAGATGTTTTTGCCAATCTGAACTGACAGAAACCAATAAGGGTTCTGATGAACTGAAGATTTTATAGAATACATTTATACAAAGAACCAACAATGCAGCATTCTTCTCTGAACCAGTGCAATCACTCCCAATCTGATTCAGGAAATTTCCCAGAACCGGAGCTCTAGAAACATGGCACACTACATAACCTAGCAAAGAACTCTCCTCTGATGATACTGTAAATCTGGGAAGACTCTCAAGTTTACCTTCAATAAGGGTTACAGTGGAGGGGATCTTCTCAAAGGCAAAGTGCAGCACCATCTCAGTTGCAGTCATCTCTATTTGAGTACTTGTTATATAAAAAAAAGCTCCAATTCCACAATGGCACATATCACTCTAATCAAGTGCTCACATTTTTATTACACGTAATATCCAGAGCTCCCGTTATCAGTTGAGAACACACCACAGGCCACTGAGGTCGGGGCTAATGACTAATCCATCTCATTAGATTCTCCTAATTAAGAACATTATTGTAGCGAGCGAGGAACAGCAATACCGTGCTGGTGTTATTTCAACATGTTATGAATACAATTCATCACCACGAGAAAAATAATATAGTGGTTCATATGTGGGCAAGGTAAAAACTGCTGAAGCTGCAGCCTGAGAGCTGTATCCAATGCACAGGCTTTTGCTTATAAAGCTGCACTGCTGTCATCATGAGACAGACGCAACCCTTGTGACTTTTATAAATGCATACAGAAATCACGATCCTGGTGTGAGGATTAAGCAGCCCATGGTCCAGGCTCTGCAATGTGGGAACGTGGATGGCATGATCAACCAAATTTTCACTAGCTGAGTAAGTTAAGCAAGTTGAAGAGGAAAGGCAGAAGTAACTGCTTCACCTAAGAACTATTGTACAACATAATGAGAGGTAGAGCCACTGAAGGAGGAAGAGATAAAAAGCGTGGGCCTGAAGAAAGTTTTCTCCATCCAAAAGGGTGCACTACAAAATTGTTTCGTTCTGTCTCAACCCATTTCCTCAGGGGCAAGGGTCTTCAGCATGGAACTATTCACAATTTGGCAAACTCACTCAGGAAAGCTGTAGTAGAAATGGAACTGTCACATTCCAGAGTTACTGCGAGCAGATCAATTCTCTTTTTTTTTCCCCATGTGGTTTGAAAAAGACTCAATTATGTTGCATTTCCAGTGGATCTGAAATACAAGAATTTTTTGGACTGGGAAATGGCCACTAGGCCTAACAAACCTTCTCCTTACTGAAGAAGACAGATGTAAATCATAAGAGCAGTGCTGCACACTCCAAGACCTTTCTATAATAAAGTGCCGGAGTTTAAAGTAAATTTATTATCAAAGTTCATATTTGTCACTATATACAACCCTGAGATTTGTTTTGTTGTGGGCATACTCAGTAAATCCAAGAACCATTATCAAATTAACGAAAGACTGCACCCAACAGGATGGACAAACAACCAACGTGCAGAAGACAACGAGCTGTGCAAATACGAAAGAGACAATAATAATAATAAAAAAATAATGATAATAAATAAATAAGCAATAAATATAAAGAACACGAGACGAAGAAACCTTGAAAGTGACTAAATCGGTTTAGTGATAGGGCAATTGAAGTTGAATTAAGTTATCTCCACTGGTTCAAAGCCTGATAATTAAGAGGGTCGATCATGATTGTGAGAGTTCTGAGTTTCCTGCATCTTCTTCCTGATGGCAGCAGCTAGAAGAGAGCATGACCTGGGTGGTGGGGGGCGCCTGATGATGGATGCTGCTTTTCTGTGACAGCGCTCTGTATAGATATGTTCAATGGAGGGGAGGGCTTTACCCGTGATGGACTAGGCTATATCCACTAATTTTTGCAGTATTTCCTGGTCAAGGGCATTGACATTTGTATACCAGGCTGTGATGCACCAAGTCAATATACTCTCCACCACACAACTATAGAGATTTGTCAAAGTATTAGATGTCACGCTGAATAATCACAAACATCAAAGTAAAGGTGCTGCTGTGCTTTTTTTGTAACTGCACTTGCATGCTGGGCCAAGGTCATGTCCTCTGAAATAACAATGAGGAATTTAAAGTTGGTGACCTTCTCCATGTTTGATCCCCCTGAGGACTGGCTCAGATACTTCCAGTTTCCTCCTCCTGAAGTCAATTATCAGCTCCTTGGTCTTGCTGGTATTGACAGAGACATTGGCATTGTGGCACCACTCAGCCAGACTTTCAATCTCCCTCCAATATGCTGATTTGTCACCTTTGATTCTGCCAACGACAGTGGTTCCGTCAGTAAACTCGAATATGGCACTGGAGCTGCGTTTAGCCATACAGTCATAAGTGTAAAGTGAAATAGAGCAGGGGACTAAGCACACAGCCTCGTGGTTCACCTGTGATGATGGAGACTATGGAGGAGATGTTGTTGCCAATCTGAACTGACTGGGGTCTACAAGTGAGAAATGCGAGGATGCAATTACACAAGGTGATTTTGAGACCAAGGTCTTGAAGCTTATTGATTAGTTTTGAGGGGATGATCGTACGAAATGCCGAGCTGTAGTCGATAAGTATATGCATGATGTATGCACCTTTGCTGTTCATATGTTGCAGGGTTGAGAGTACAGTCAATGAGATGGTATCTGCTGTGCCAATATGCAAATTGGAGCAGATTTAAATCACTTCTCAGGCAAGAGTTAATGTGTTTCATCACAGTTGATGTAAATGCTACTGGATGATAGTCACTGAGGCAGGTTACCAGGTTCTTCTTAGGCACTGGTATGATTAATGCTAGCTTGAAACAAGAGGTTAAAGATATTGGTGAACACTCCAGCAAGTTGATCAGCACATCTTTAGTACACGGGCAGGTACCCCATCTGGGCCAGATGCTTTCTGTGTGTTCACATGCCTGAAGAATACTCTCAATGTTGATCTCATAACATTAAATCACAGGGCCATCGGGGACTGTGGGAGTTGGTGAAGTGTATTGACGGTCATAGTGTACTTTACAATGGCTGACCAATCAATGGCTTGTAAGAAAAATAATTACTTGTTTACTTCTGTATTCTCTACCAATTTATAAACAGGAGCAGGAATAAGCCATCTGGCCCATTGAGCCTGCACAATCATTCAACAAGATCATGGCTGATCTGACCAAGTGGTTAAGGCATTGGACTAGCGACCTGAAGGTCATGAGTTCGAGCTCCAGCCAAGGCAACGCGTTGTGTCCTTGAGCAAGGCATATAATCACACATTGCTCTGCGACGACACTGGTGCCAAGCTGTATGGGTCCTAATGCCCTTCCCTTGGACAACATTGGTGTCGTGGAGAGGGGAGACTTGCAGCATGGGCAACTGCTGGTCTTCCATACGATCTTGCCCAGGCCTGCACCCTGGAGAGTGAAGACTTTCCAGGCGCAGATCCATGGTCTCGCAAGACTAACGGATGCCAAAAAAAAAAATGATCTGACCATGGACTCATCTCCACCTACCTGCCTTTTCCACATAACCCTTAATTCCCCTCCTATGCAAAAATCTAACCAATCTTGTCTTAAATATATTTACTGAGGTAGCCTCCACTGTTTCATTGGGCAGAGAATTCCACAGATTCACCACTCTTTGGGGAAAGCAGTTCTCTTCATCTCTGTCCTGAATTTTCTTGTCTCACCTACCAGTGGAAACAACTTTCCTGTCTCTATGTCATCTATCCCTTTCATAATTTTATGTGTTTCTTTAAGATCCCCTCTCATTCTTCTGAATTCCAATGAGTACAGTCCCAGGCGACTCAATCTCTCCTCATGGTCTAACCCCTTCATCTCTGGAATCAACTTGGTGAACCTCTTCTGCACTGCCTCCAAAGCCAGTATATCCTTGTTCAAGTAAGGAGACCAAAACTGCGCACAGTGCTCCAGATGCGGCCTCACCAGTACGCTATACAGTTGCAGCATAACCTCCCTGCTCTTAAATTCAATCCCTCTGGCAATGAAGGTCAACATTCCATTTGCCTTCTTGATAGCCTGCCAGAACTGCAAACCAACCTTTTGCAATTCATGCACAAGTACTCCCAGGTCCTTCTGCACAGCAGCATGCTGCAATCTCTTGCCATTTAAATAAGCTGATCTTCCATTTTTCCTTCCAAAGTGCATTTACCAACACTGTACTCCATCTGCCAGACCCTTGCCCACTCACTTAACACATCTATATCTCTCTGCAAAATTTGCTTTTCCACTCAAATTCATATCATCAGCACACTACAGTTGATCCCCTCTTCCAGGTCATTAATGTATATTGTGAACAGTTGCAGGCCAGTGATTGCCGAGCAGAGTAACACCCATGTATCCAAACACTCTACGTTTTATTGGTTAACCAATTCTCTATCCATGCTAGTACATCACCCCCAACTCTATGCATCTTTATCTTATGAAGAAGTCTTTTTTGTGGCACCTTATCGAACGCCTTCTGGAAATCCAAGTATCATCCATCCGTTCCCCTCTATCCACTGCGCTTGTTATATCCTCAAAGAGCTCCAGTAAGTTCGTGAAACAGGAACTGCCATTGTTAAATCCATGCTGCGTCTGCCTGATTGATCCACTTCTTTCCAGATGTCTTGCTATTTCTTCTTTAATGACAACTTCATACTTTTTCCCCAACTAGTGTTGTTAAACTGACTGGCCTATAGTTACCTGCCTTTTCCCTCCATCCTTTGTTGAACAGTGGCATGACATTCACCTCCTTCCAATCCACTGGGACCTGTCAGAGCCCAGAGAATTTTGACAAGTTATCACCAAAGCCTCAACTATAACTTCTGCCATTTCTTTCAGTACCTTGGGATACATTCCATCAGGACCAGGGGACTTGTCTACCTTTAGGCTCACAAGTTCACTCAGCACTACCCCTTTAGTGATAGCTATTGTACCGAGGTGCTCACCTCCCAGTGCATCCATATCATCTCTCTTCAGCATGTTATACATACTTGGCACCATTAAAACCAACACAAAATAGTCATTCAAAGCCTTTGCCATTTCCTCATCTATCTATATACTACTAAAACTCTCACGCTCTATCTGTCTGTTTGTCTGTTTGTGATCTCCAATTAGAGCGAACGGTGCATCACAGCGGCACTTTTTTTGGCTAAATCGAATTCAAATGCGCTGACTTACAGAATGCAGGCAAAGTTCAGGGTTATATATTCGTATAAAATTGCTCATTCGTAAAAATCAACAGGCTGCCTTTTAACCCGAGAGCCGATCAGCCATCATGGAAATCAGGACGCGACAGCCTGACGCATGTGCACGGCCAACCTCAGCAGCGACACCTACTGGAGCAGAAGGGTCGGGCAACTCTATTTCGAGGGGTCACATTCTGCTAATCACCATCAGCATGTGCAGGATTGGGACAGATTTAACTGCCACCCATCAATAAGAGATAATTAGATCTTATTGTAATGACGTACTTCGAGACACCCATAAAACCCTTTGCTGCAGTCAAAGGACAGCGGTGACTATATCACGTCCATTTAGAAGAGCTCCAACCACATCATCAAGAATAATCAGCATCCTTTGGTGTTACTGCTTCGCATCTTCTATCCAGCATTAGGGTAAAAAAAAAATAAGGGTTAGCCTAATTATGCTGCGTGGAAAGGGAAGGGGGACATTATGGTCAAGAGATGACACCAAATGTTATTGGGAAGCGGCAAGGAGAGGGAGAGAACAAGAATCGGATGAGGCCAGGGCCGCACGACTCCAGGATCAAAGAGTCAGGACAAAAAAAAATGAGAGAAAAAGAGACAGAGGAGGAGAGGACTACGCATGTCTCCAGGATTAGAGACAAACAACAAACAGCAGAAGAGATGAAAGGACTGCACGTCTCCAGAATGATAACAAGAGGCATGAGGGTGGCAGATAAACCAGAAATGATGCCATTAAAAGTGTTCTTCGTTAAACGAGGAGCAGCTATATTTGCTTTGCTACACGTCTTTGCTACGCATTGTTCTTCTTTAATAAACTGAGGTTTTCTACTTCAGTTTCCAAAGCAAAGTGATACCAATAGCACTCAGGAAAAGTTAACGCTCATTCTGGTCACATCAGACTGCACTACCCTTCTCTCAAAGGGTGCCCCAACGGGTCACCCCGTTGTCTAGTTACCTATATCAATCTCCCCCTTCTCGTCCTCCAAGGGACCTACGTTCACTTTGGCCATCCTTTTCTGCTTTATATAATAAAAACTTCCTCTGTTTTTATATTTTGTGCTAGTTTATTTTCATAATCTATCTTCCCTTCCTTTACTGCTCGCTCAGTGGTTCTTTATTGCTTTTTAAAGTTTTCCCAATCTTCCAGTTTCCATTATTCTTGGCGACGTTGTATGCACAAGCTTTTAGTTTGATGTCTTCCTTTATTTCCTTAGTTATCCATGGCCGGCTTTTCCCACCCATACTGTCCTTGCTTTTAACTGGAATATACTTTTGTCGAGCACTGTATAAAATCTCTTTGAAACTCTTCCACTGTTCCTCAACTGTTCCACCACATAGCCTATGTTCCCAGTCTACCCTATCCAACTCCTCCCTCATCCCATTGTAGTCTCTCTTGTTTAAGCATAATACACTGGTTTTAGATCGAAGTATTTCACCCTCCATTTGTATGAGAAATGCAGTCATACTGTGATCACTCTTTTCAAGAGGATCCCTAACTGCAAGAAAACCTGTCTCATTATACAGGACCAGACCCAAGATAGAATGTTCCCTTATTAAACTCTAAACATCAATGACTATTTAATTGCCTTATCTATCTGTATTCATTTGCAAGGAATTATGCGGTGTCGCTATTACAGCATGAGGCATTGGAGTTCAATTCCCTGGTTTCCTCTCACAGTCCAAAGACGTGCTAGTTGGTAGAGTAATTGGTCATTGTAAATTGTCCTGTGATTAGGCTTAGGGGTAAATCAGGTATTACTTGTTGGTGTTGCTCGACAGTCCTATTCTGTGCATACCTCTAAATCAGGGGACCCAACCTTTTTGGCACCGCGGACCGGTTTAATATTGACAATATTCTTGTGGACCGGCCGACCCACCCGGTGGTGTTCAAGTAGCGTTAAACTCACCTGAACATGTCTTTAACAGTTAGGGTTGCCAACTTTCTCACTCCCAAATAAGGGACAAAAGTAGCAGTCAAATCCCGGGATACTTTACCCCAGGAAAGACTATCATGACAATGAAGCCTTGCACAGGAACCTGTGTGCGCATGCGTGACGTGCACATGTGATGTGTGCATGCGCGTATGTGCGGATTTTTTCCCCCACAAATCAGTTTTGCCTTCATCTTCCCGACTATACTGTACATACGTTATTTCTACTTTATATAGGCTGTGTATTTATCATATTATTCCTGCTTTTACTATATGTTAGTGTTATTTGGTATGATTTGGTAGGTTTTTTTTGGGTCTGGGAATACTCAAAAATGTTTCCCATATAAATTAATGGTAATTGCTTCTTTGCTTCAAGTCATTTCGGCACGAAAGGTTTCATAGGAACTCTCTACCTTAGCGGGGGAAGTAACGGGACAAGCCAATTTAGCCCAATATACAGGATGTCCCGGCAAATACTGGACAGTTGGCAACCCTATGTTCAAGTTCAACAGTGCATGACAGGGAATGAGGAAAGGTGCAGCTGACTCATATCGTTTCCTCGCGGCCCGGTAGCACATGCTTTGCAGCCCGGTGGTTGGGGACCGCTGCTCTAAATAATGCCAAGGTCTTTGTATTCATCCATATTTATAGAGTCAAGATTTTGAGTTTCCTAAAGCAACAATATAAACTCATCTATATTAAGTCCCACATACAAGATTAAGGACTATATGGTGCAGAGCTGAAACTCCCATCCAGACTTCGCACCCACAACCCTGCTGTGTTCATGTAGCTAGGTCAGGTGCAAAGGATCAATCTGCTCAAACCCTCTCTTTCCCTCTCCTCAGCTTCTTATTCAGGCCTCCTTTCCCCCCCACCTTCGTATTCTGACTGCTTCCCACTTTTTTTCCAGTCCTGATGAAAGATCTTGGCCGGAAACATTAACAAATTATTTCTTTCCTCCAGCATTTGTGTGCGTTACTCTGAATTTCCAGCATCAGCAGAATGTCTTGTGTTTATCAATTCGCTCAGAGTTCAGTATCATGCTCTAGGCCGGGGTTGGGTCCTTTTTCTATCACGGAGAATTAACCCAGGGATCTGTGGACCCCAGATTCGGAATCCCTGCTCTAGATGGTGACTGGCCTTGGATAGCATTATCTGGAGGCCCCATTCCTAAAATGACCCTGTATCAACAAGGCTAGTGGGTACAGTTGTCAGTTATTGTACACCAATTGATTTTAATGTTTTAATAATTCCACCATTGAGGGATATTTTACACTGAAGATCAATTAAAACATACAATTATTCAAAAAGATAGTTAAACATGTAAAACATAATTAAACATCAATAAATAAACAACAAACAATATAATTAAAAACTAAAAGCTTATTTTACTATTTTGAAAAATTCTGGGCTATGTGGGATGGAAGGGTTAGATTGATCTTGGAGTAATTTGAAAGGTCAGCACATCTTGGGCCAAATAACCTGTACTATGCTGGACTGTTTATGGTCTATTTCCTTCCCAAATCCCTATTGAAACAAATGAGGTGGTAATCCTGCTACTGGAGGCTACATGGACATCAGTGGAAGCAAAAACTTACAGATTTGGCCTTCTGATTTATTATGTATTCCAAAAAGACATTCCCCATTGTGCACTTTTTCAGTCAAGAGATGACAGGGTTAAATTCACAGAAAGTTGATATCTCACCCATCGGCTGGTCCTTAATACAGAAATACATTTCCAGTACACAGAGATGATAAATAGGTGCTGTCAAAAATCTATGTGCAGTACAGCACAGAATCCATGTAACTCTGCTCTTCAAACTCTCCTTCCTGCTTTATGCCACTTAATAGCCATACACTTGGATCAGATAAACCCACTTGGAGCATCTGTCAAAGATCTATTAAGGGAAAGATTGAGATCCTACTACATTCAAACTTACTGAAGCAATGCAAAGGATCTGGCTTTTGATAATTATTGTTGGAGATCAATCGATCGGCCTCTGACATTTTACCTATCTGCACAAAATGGTAGTGCTTTGTAGACTGACAACCGCGATATATTATCTTGCAGTGGTAAGCCTGTGTCAATGTGGGCGGCAAGAGGGGCTACTAAACACTTAAAACGGAATTACTTCAATAATGCAGAACTTTGACTATCACAACAAAACTTTATGACTGAAGTACGGCTAGCCATTGGAGAGTATACCGGCTTTCCAGTGTCATCAGTGCTCACGTTTTGTGCATTGTCTTTGGTGCTGAGCCAGTCAGGATGTTGCCAGGTTACAATCTAGAAATACTATGCAGAACATACGTCAGCAATTTACATGCCTGAAATCCACTGTGACATTTCTTAAGTGTCTAATGGTGGCCATCGCTATTTACTTGCCTGTCACTGTGTTGGTTCAACAAATGGGTCAATAAGCTGTTTGCAGAAAACACTGGGACGCTGATCCACCACAGTTTTTGGTCAGAAGTTGCTTTTGAAAAGTTGAGATATAAATTTTAACCATTTCCAAAAACAATGAAGTCTGATATTTTCAACTAACCCCTTTGTGAGCATGAAGTCACTAACTAAGATTGATTTGAATGCCTTTTTAACTTGTGTGAATTGCTATTTTTCTTGGCACAGAACATATTCATCAAAAGTACCAGGCTGGAAAAATATCAAGCCTCAACAGTGTGATGGAGATGAATTAATATCACTACATGTAGTTATTAACCCAGGAGGGATCTCAGATATCCTGCTGCTTTAACTATGTGTTGTCAATTTCACTTATTTGAAGTAGCAAGTTCAGCAACTTCTCTAGGAAATCTTCCGTTGTTTAAAGGACAACTAAGGTGTGCGTGGCTAGGGTATTAACTACATGCAATTATAATTATTCTATGCCAAACTTAGGTTATGTGCTATAACAGTGTTTCTTTTACATCGGACCATACAAATTAGATCAACACAAGGCCACTTAACTCGTCAAAAACTTGTGCCAATATGTAATGAGATCACAGCTGATCTGCATGCAACTTCACCTCTCCATTCCTTTGTTGACAACCAATCACTTTTCATGACTTGTTTATCAAGAATCCATCTAATTCTCCCTTAAAAATATTCAGATTTTCCAGAAGTTCCATAGATTTCTCAACATTCAAAGAGAGAAACAAAAATCATGCCTCTTAAGTGATCCCTCTCTTATTTTTTAAATTGTAATTTAAAGTGCTAGATTCATCCATAGGAACAAATTACCTTTTACATTCACCCTGTTCACAACCTATATGGCCTTGTGTTTCAATCTAGACCCTCTCTTATTCTCCTAAATGTCAATAAATACAACCCTTGTCTGTCTGATCTTTCTTCATAAGACAACCTATCCATTCCAGTTGTTAATCTGGTAAACTTTCCTTGAAGTATTTCCAATGCATATACATTCTTTAAATGAGACCAATATCAAACATGGTAGTCCATAAGTCTTACCATGGCCAATATAACTAAAACATAACATCTTCCTTACTTTTGTATTCACTTCTCTAAGCAATAACTTTCTTTTAGATTTCCTAATTACTTGAAAACATCTGCAAACTAGCATTTTGTGAATCATGTGCCAGTTACTCGGATCATATTGCATCTCAGATCTCTGCAAATGTTAAGTCATTAAGATAAAAAAGAAAACATTTGTATAGCGTATTTTATATTTTCAGGCTTCTGCAAACCCATGGTACAATCAATAAATCATCCTTTGACCTGTGACCACTGTTACAATGTAGGAGGCTTCACTACAAACGAATAGATCAGCTATAGTAATAAAGTAACCCTAAGGGGCAATTGGTGGCTTGAAACATGGGAGGACATTTCAAACAGTCTTCAACGAGGGATCTGGAACCTTTTAATCCTTTTTCCTCATTGAAATGAATTTCACTTTCACAAAAAAAACTTAAAGCATTTTTTAAACATAGCTCAGTTGGTAGGTCTTGCAATAGAAGCCAAATGATTGAGTCATGACCTTGAATGTTCAATCACAACTTATTCCAGAACTGATTATGGGATTACTGGGAAAAATGCTGCTTTTATGAAATCTTGTTTAAAGTTTACATATCTATATTTCTTTTGATTACCCAATAAAAGCCCTAATGCCTTGCCACCAACTAATTGCCTTTGAAGCTTAGGCTTCAATATATAGAAAATTCCAAAGCCAATCTGACCTCAGTCAACTCTCACCCAGAACAATACAAAAATATTCCATTACTCATTTTTGGATGTTGGTTGAGAGATTCATATCAGGTAGATCTTACAGAGCAATGCAAACTACATGTTGCTTATATTAACAAAAGAATGTAAATGGAATTTTATCACTCCCTCTAAAAAGTAATTGAGTTCATATTTTTACCAATTACATGTACTATCCCATTGCTTAGCCAGATACCCCTTAGAATACACTATGTCTGCAGTATTTGCGCTTAGAAATGAGCAAGAAGCCAGCAATCTCTTAAACAGTACATGTGCTGAAACTACCAAAGTTGTCTGTCACTCAGACATCTCTGTCTTAATTAAGTAGATTCTGCAGGATTTCACCTTTCTAAAATGTGGGGGGAAAAACCCCAGTCCTCCAGGTTTCGGAGCTCAGCTCACCACTGACGACTGGAACTAGTTGAAAAATGTTCCGGAAACTTAGAAAGTCAAGAGCTTATGCAAGGATGTATGCAAGCTTACCAGAGCAGTTACCTGCTATTTTAAAGGGACCCTGGACAAACCTGACTATTGTTTCAGGGTAGGAGTTAACAACCAGCCAGTTTATCTGAAACTGTTTCAAATCTAAAAACAAAGGAAGATGCTGTTTCACATCAGCAAATAGCGAAAACTTGATTGAATCTTTTTCAGTATCTGGTTTATCTTCACTTTAGTGAGTTCAATGCACTCTATACTTTGGACCATCCTTGGGTGCCAATATCACTGTAACCACTTAGGTTATGCTGCCAAAAATGGTTCAATCACCTTGCCAAATAGTCTCCTGCTTTAATATATTGATAATATATTTAGAAATAGAATTCTAGCTAATAAGACCACCCCTGGATCCTAGATGATTATAATGCTTTATTGCTTCCACTGCTTAAATTAATATATGTTTTGATATTTTACTTACAAAAATTGATATAAATCTAG
This sequence comes from Mobula hypostoma, assembly GCF_963921235.1. Lineage (NCBI taxonomy): Eukaryota > Metazoa > Chordata > Chondrichthyes > Myliobatiformes > Myliobatidae > Mobula > Mobula hypostoma. Next base: position 147,858,319 of record NC_086097.1, on the reverse strand, counting down.
TAAGAGACTTCGGATTCATAGCCATACAGCATAGAAAAAGGTCCTTTGATCCATTAAGTTTGTTATGGCCATCAAGGATACATTTAATTTCAACACCAATTCCAATTTATTCTCACATTTCCATATTAACCCTAAATTTGTAGGATGTGGGAGGAAATTATGTCATTGGAATGAAGCCCAGAAGGTCACCAGGATACTATACAAGCTCCAGAGAGAGAGCGCTGGAGGTCAGGATTAAATCTGGGTCACAGGTACTATGAAGCAGTTGATCTACTTGATGTGCTACATACCACCTAATCATTCAGATTTTAAATAACCAGTTCAGGATGTTTATTTCAGGATTTGCAATAGGTACATACATAGTAAAAGCAATAGGCTATTTAATCCATTGAGTCAATTTCACCAACAATTTAGCTGACTTTGCCTCAATAGATTTGAATAAAAAAATCAATTAAAATCAATAATTATCCTACCATTAAATGGTGTTTAAGGAAGAGTTCTAGACCTTAAACTTTCAATTACATCTAAGAGTATTTGCCATTTTTTAAAAAAAGATAATAGTCACGTAGCCTCAAATTTTCCAAAAAGGAGAAATAGCTTCTTGCCATCTGTCCAATCAATTCCCATTAATCTTTCGAAACTTTTGTTTATATCAACCCCTATTCTTTTAAAATACAGGAAATCCAACCACAGTCTAGGTATCTTCTCCTTGTATTTTATCTTTAGGTGCCCATGTAAACCCATACTGTATATCCCCCGAGACTTGTAAAATATGGTGTTAGGGTATGTTTTCTAATTTTGGACATAAAGGCCAGATTTTCAATAGCTTTCCTGACAATCTATCAATACCTCTATAATATTACGCTTCCTACTACATTGTTTACAACGTCACCCACTTTTGCACTATCAGCAAACTTGGTTGTAGGACTTTCTATTCAATCTTCTGAGTTGTTAATAAATAGTGATGGCTGAAAGCCTAACACAGATCCCAATGGATCACCAACAGTCTTACCTTACCCATTAGAGTATCTGCTTATTATTCTTTCTCATTTCCTGCTGCTCAGTCAATTTCCTGATCAGGTCAATAAACTGTGCTGAATGCTACAAGGTTCAACTTTAACTAATAGCCTTTTATGTGGATTTTAATTGAATGCCTTCTGAAAGTCCAAATAAATAACATCCACAGATGTTCCCTGACTGCTACTTAAGTTACTTCTTTAAAATAAAAATCATCAGCCAAGACCTGCCTTTCAAAAATCCAAAATGCTTTTCTGAGACGAGTTTCAAGATGTTCACCCACCCTGCCCTCAATTAGTTTTCACTTATTTCCCTGTTACAGATGTTAGGTTGAATGAGTTTGTGTTTTACCTTCTTCCATCTTTAAGCAGAAGAAAGAATCATCCTAGTTCAATTGTAGCTTTTTCTTTTATATTCACTTTGATAAGTTTTTTGCAGTTGTGGAAAAATGACAGATGTTGGAAAAGTTGACAGATAGCAGCTTGCCAACAATATAAAACTACAAGAGGTATTCTATATTTTATGGTGAGAGCTATTCCAATATTGATTTGAATTGAGATGAGGGAAAAGCTGGAAATTGTTAACATTGGAAAGAAACACTGAGTGATGGCACAGAATTCAGTCTCTCTATACTGAACTGAAATGCCAACTCAATTTCTGTGCATTAGTCTCTGAAGTGTGATCTGAGCCCAAAAACTTCCAACCAGGAAGCATGTATACTATCAGCTAATCTATAGCTAACAGCCTTAAAGTAGTCTGGTTTTCAACCCAATTATATAAGAAAAACAGACTTGTAAAATACTAAATAAACTACATAATAATAGTAAAAACTATTTAATACTACATAATAATAGTAAAAATATTTTTCTCACCTTTTATAGGTGTTGAGTATGTGTACTTTTCCCTCAGTATCGGGTCCTCTACCAGAGGCCTGGGAGCTAGAGGGTTCGGTACAGTATCCTTGCTGTTCTTAGCAGTGCTTTTGGACCGAGATCTCAGATGTTGCTCCCGGGATTTGTTGAAGCCAGCCTTCCAGTCCAGGTATCATAGCTGAAAGTGCTATCACCACCGGGATTACTCTCGCTTTAACCTTCTACATCCTTTCTCTCTGCTCTTTCAAGCACTGGTATTTCTCCAGCTTCTCATATTCTTTCTTCCTGATGTTACTGTCATTCAGGATTGCCACACCTCTTACTATGGTTTTCTTGTTTCTTGTTCAGTATTACCATATCTGGTTGGTTGGCCAGAACCTGTTTATCAACTTGGATTTGGAAATCCCAGAGGACCTTAGCTCTGTCATTTTCCACTACCTTCTCGTGTGTTCCCCATTTGGACCTGGGAGTGTCCAATCCATAGTCAGCACAGGTGTTCTGTACACAATCCCTGCAACTTGATTGTGCCATTCAATGTATGCTGAACCTGCCTGCATCTTGTACTCTGCTACTATGAGCTGCATGGTTTCAGCAAATTCCTTACATAGTCTGCATCTTGGGTCTTGCCTGGTGTGATGACACTAGCTTCTATTGCCTTTGTGCTCAGCTCCTGTTCTAGTGCAGCCATCGTGTGTTGTCCCTCAGCCCTGCCATTATGTCAGCCACTTCTGATATCTGGCAATTGTACATCCCGTGCAGTGGCTTGTCCTGCCGTGGCCTCTGGTCCTCTGGCTCTGCTTCATCCTTTTCCATATCCCCTGCCTGCTGTCTGAAGTATTCTCCTAGCAGGTGTCCTGAGGGGCAATCTTCCTGAAATGCTCATGGATGTTTCTCATTTCTTCCAGGACTGTGGTTGGTGCATGTGTCTGTCTGTCTGTGTGAGTGTCTGTAAACGAGCACATATAGAACTAGGGATTTACCTTGTCCATATGGTTCAACACCAAATCAACTTTTGCAAAATTTGATTAAGTGCATGGAGTTTTCTGGATCAAGAAACAACGTGCCAGAGGTCTGTTGCAGGTCGAGCAGCATCAGGGGTGGAAAAGAATTGTCAATAGTTAGAACTGACACCCTGTATAGGAACTGTTAAGAATTCCTATCCCCAAACAGATACTGCTCAACCTGCTGAGCTCCTGCAGCAAGTTGGTTATTGTCCCAGATTCTGACATCTGCAGTCTGGTGTCTCTATAATCAGTGGTTCCAAACCTTCTTTGGGTTACCACTGTCTTGGCTCCCAGACTACACGTCCTGAACCCACCTCTCCCTTTGTGGCCATTACATAAAAACTATAAAGAATACTGATTATGATGCACAGTGAAAGAAAATAGGAACTGCACATTCAAAGCAGTGACAAATAATTACAAAAATATTCAAATCTATTTAAAGCTACAAATAAAATTATTTCATTAATTACAGTAAAAACAATTTATCAATAATTTTAAAGCGTACATTAATAGACCAACTAGTTATATCAGCTTCTCAGCATGAAGCTGAATGTTATTCAGAAGTCACAGATCCCCACATTCAGTAACTTGCAATGTGTCTTGTTATTTTGAAAGAAGTTGGGCACCTGCACTGAAACCGTGCTCCACTAAATATGATGTTGAAAAAACAATAAAGAACACCTCAACCTTTTCCTACTGTGTAGGATAGTGTTCAGAGATATCTCACTGCAGCTATAATTCTTGATATAATAAAGAAGAGAAAATCTGCATTCCAAGCACCACACACAAAATGCTGGAGGAACACAGCAGGCTAAATAGCATCTATGGAAAAAGAGTACAGTCAACATTTCAGGCCAAGACCCTTCAAAACAAAGATTAGGAGTAGAGTTAAAAGGTGGGGGGAGGGGAGGGAGAAACATAAAATGATAGGGAAAACTGGGAGGGGGAGGGGTGAAGTAAAGAGTTGGGAAATTGATTGGTGAAAGAGATACAGGGTTGGAGAAGGGGAAGTCTGATAGGGGAGGACATAAAGCCATGGAATAAAGAAAAGTGGGGAAGCACCACCACCAGAGGGAGGTGATGGGCAGGCAAGGAGATAAGGTGAGAAAGGGAAAAGAGGATAGGGAATGGTGAAGGGGGGGGTGGCATTACAGTAAGTTCGAGAAATCGATGTTCATGCCATTAGGTTGGAGGCTACCCAGATAGAATACAAGGTGTTGTCCCTCCAATCTGAATGTGGCCTTATTACGACAGTGGAGGAGGCTATGAACTGACATGGAATGGGAGTGGGAAGTAAAATTAAAATGGGTTGCCACTGGGAGATCCTGCTTTTTCTGCTGGACAGCGAAGCAGTCTTCCAATCTACTTTGAGTCTCACCGATATACAGCAGGCCACACCGGGTGCACTGGATACAGTAGAATACCCCAACAGACTCACAGGTGAAGTGTTGCCTCACCTGGAAGGACTGTTTGGGGCCCTGAACGGTAGTGAGAAAGGTGGTGTAGGGGTAGGTGTAGCACTTGATCCGCTTGCAAGGATAAGTGCCAGGAGGGAGATCAGTGGGGAAGGACGAATGAACAAGGAGACACATAAGGAGTGATCGCTGCGGAAAGCAGAAAATGTGAGGGGTGGGGGGAGGGTAAGATGTGCGTGGTGATGGGATCCCATTGAAGATGGCGGAAATTGCGGAGAATTATATGCTGGATGCAGAGGCCGGTGGGGTGGTGGGTGAAGACAAGAGGAACCCTATCCCTGGTAGGGTGGCAGGAGAACAGTGTGAGAGCAGATGTGCGTGAAATGGAAGAGATGTGATTGAGGGTAGTGTTGATGGCAGAAGAAGGGAAGCCCCTTTCTTTGAAGGAGGAGAACCCCTCTGTTTTGGAATAAAAAGCCTCATCCTGAGAGGAGGTGCAGTGGAGACAGAGGAATTAAGAGAAGGGGATGGTACTTTTACAAGTAACAGGGTGGGAGGAGGTATAGTCCAGGTAGCTGTGAGAGTCTGTGGATTTATAATAGCCTCAGTAGATAAGCTGTCTCCAGAGATAGAGACAGAGAGATTGAGAAACAGGAAGGAGGTATCAAAAATGGACCAGCTAAATTTGAGGGCAAGGTGAAAGTAGAAGGTAAAGTGGATGAAGTCAACAAGTTTCACATGGGTGCAGGAAGCAGCACTAATACAGTCATTGATGTAGCGTAGGAAAAGTGCGGGATGGCTTCCAGTGTAGGCTTGGAACATACATCGTTCCATGTACCCGACAAGAGGCAGGCATAGGGGGGGATCCATGCAAGTGCCCATGGCTACACCTTTTGTTTAAAGGAATTGGGAGGAGCCAAAAGAAAAATTATTAAGAGTAAGAACAAGTTCTACTAGACAGAGCAGAGTGGTGGTGGAGGGGAAGTGGTTGGGTCTGGTGTCCAGAAAGAAATGGAGAGCTTTGAGGCCTTCCTGATGGGGGATGGAGATGTATAGGGACTGGACATCCACAGTAAAAACTAGATGATGGGGGCCAGGGAACTGGAAATTATTGAAAAGATCCAGAGTGTGTGAAATGTCATGGATGTAGGTAGGAAGGGACTGAACTGGGGGGATAAAAACAAGAGTTGGGGTATGCAGATATGAGTTCAATAGGGCAAGAACAAGCTGAAACAATGGCTTTAGCCGGACAAGCAGATTTGTGGATCTTGCATAGGAGGTAGAAACAGGAGGTGTGGGGTGCTGGTGGCAGTGGATGGGAGATCCCCAGTTAATAAGGTTGGTAATGGTGTGGAAGACAATGGTCTAGTGCTCCTTAGTGGGGTCCTGCTTGAGGGGTAAGTAAGAGGTGGTGTCTATGAGAGATGTTGCTGGGCCTCAGCAAGGTAGAGGTCAGTATGCCAGACTACTACAGCACCTCCCCCACCACCTTATCTGTGGGTTTGATGGTGAGATTAGGATTTGTGTGGAGAGAGTGGAGAGAAGAGTGTTCAGAAGGATCTCGGCCTGAAACATCAACTGTACCTCTTCCTACAGATGCTGCCTGGCCTGCTGCGTTCCACCAGCATTTTGTGTGTGTTGCTTGAATTTCCAGCATCTGCAGAGTTTCTCGTGTATGGTTTTTAAGTGAAAGTTTTCACGAAGTGAACGAAAATAAGCTAAGTTCTTGTTTCCTTTATCGGAGTGTATTCTCTTAAAAAACTCAAGGAGCCTTTGCATGTAGTTGACCATTAGAAAGGGCAGATCCTGAACTTTATTTCATACCCTAATTCACAGGAATTGCATCACTTTGTGATTAGATGATTAGAGTATAGAAATTATAATAGCCAACAATATACTACAGTAGTGAACTGCAAAAAAATGTGTGGGCTGGGTCAGGAAATAACACAATTTCTTCAGTCCAGCTTTCTCATAATATGCCAAATACAGAAGTCTCACATTGCTTTTCAACAACTTTAACAGTTCGAGCAAAGTCTGAGAACCATGGGTTAGCAAGAGATGAGGTAATTACGTGATCATTCTAATCAATTAAGCCTGCAATCCCTGAGCTCTCCCCCTTGCTACTGAGCAGCCCCAAAAGCCCTTTTCTTTATCACTACTTTAGAAACTTTTACTACCTTCGGGGGGGGGGGTTAATCACCCACATTGGGGACCACTATTCCAAGGGTAATAAGGGTGAACATTAAATTTAATGTGACACTAATCCACATACAAACATTATTTGAAGAGATTACAAGTAGGATAGATAAAGGGGATGCAGAGGATATTGCATATCTCGATTTTCAGAAGGCCTTTGACAAGGTACCAGACATGAGGCTGCTTACCAAGTTAACAGTGCATGGTATTACAGGAAAATTACTAGCATGATTAGAGCATTGGCTGATTGGTAGGAAGCAGCGAGCGGGAGTAAAAGGATCCTTTTCTGTTTGGCTGCTAGTGACTAGTGGTGTTCTGCAGGGGTCACTGCTTCTTTAAATGCTGTATATCAGTGATTTAGATGATGACATAGATGGCTTTGTTGCCAAGTTTGCAGATGATACAGAGGTTGGTGGAAAGGCAGGTAGGGTTGAAGAAAAAGGAAAGCTGCAGAAGAACTAGACAGATTCGAGGAATAACAAGGAAGTGCAAATGAAATACAAAGTTGAAAAATGCATGGTCAAATGTGCAGGCTATTTTCTAAATGGGGAGAAAATCCAAAAATCTGAGATGGAAGGGGACTTGGGAGTCTTTGTGCAGAACACCCTAAAGGTTAACTTGCAGTAAGAGTTGGTGGTGAGGAAGACAAATGCAATGTTAACATTAATTTCAAGAGGTTTAGTATATAAGAGCAGGGATGTGATGCTGAAGCTTTATATGGCACTGGTGAGGCCTCACCTTGAGTACTGTGAACAGTTTTGGGCTCCTCATTAAAGAAAAGATGCACTGGCATTGGAAATGGTTCAGAGGAGGTTCACAAGGGTGATTCCTAGAATGAAAGGGTTATTATATGAGGAATGTTTGATAGCTCTGAGCCTGCACTTATTGGAATTTAGAAGAATGAGTGGGGATCTCATTGAAACCTTTTGAATGTTGAAAGGCCTAGACAGAGTAGATGTGTAAAAGATGTTTCACATGGTGGAGTTTAGGAAAAGGCACAACCTTAGGATTGAGGGGCATCTATTTAAAATAGAGATGTGGAGAACTTACTTTAGCCAGAGTGGTGAATTTCTGGAATTTGTTACCACAGGCAGCTGTGGAGGCGGGGTTATTGGATGTATTTAAAATGGAGATTGATAGGTTGTTGATTGGCCACGGCATCAAAAATTATGGGGATAAGGCTGCGGAGTGGGCTGAGCAGGAGAAAAAAGGATCAGCCATGATTGAATGGTGGAGCAGACTCAATGGGCCAAATGGCCTAATTCTGCTCCTATGTCATATGATGGCCTTATGATGGTCAGTTTGTTTAGAGGTAACTTTTAAAGAGCATTTTAGAAGAGGTAAGTGAGAGAGGGACAGGGAAATGCAGAGCTTAGAGCCTTCGAAACTGAGAAAATGGTTATTAATAGTTATAAGTACTGGACTGATTAAATCAGGGACGATCAAGAACTGAGGTCATGGTAGAGTTTACAAACAGAGTATGACAGGGTCTGAAGGCAACAGCTTACAATAAGCAGAAACTCAACTCAAGTCATTCACACTAATAGATAGAGGGCATTTCATTACCACATGTCACTTCACCCTACTTCACCGTCATTCAGAAAAAGCTCTTTCATTGCCCAAATTACTCTAGATAGATCCAGGTAAACACGTCACAGGTATTAGTCATAATTAGATGTGATTATGTCAAAAATGCACATAAAAATCTGAGCAGTTAACTAAATTTTATCCGTAAAGGAATTTACAGATGGAAGTTAAACTGACAATTTATAAGAATCTTGCAATCTGTAGGTTTGCCTCTCCAATGGTAATTAACTTAAAACATTTCTAATAACCACTTTGCAATGCTCAACAGTTATATGTTGCCCATATCAATAAATTGGACACCCTGGTTAAGACTATAATCTGGTAATTCCACCTGACTTACATGGATATCTCTCATTTACTAGCTTGTTTTGACCTTTATGGACCTAGTTTTAAAATATGCCAATCTTAAAACTCAAAACAATAAAATCTACTGGCAGCAGCAGTTTGAATTGTACTCTGAAAATGGACTAAGTTTTTTTGTGAGGCCCTGAAACTTCAAAATATGCACATAAGTAACCTCCAAAAATAAATATTTCAACTACTCCGCCTTAAAGGAGCTGATCAGAGTAGCAAGTGAATAAAAATCATATTCATACTCCAGCAAGCTATTTGGCAGATCAAATATTTTTAAATGAATCTCCTACTCTGTAATAAACCTGATAGCCTTTTCAGAAGGTCTTCCTTAGTGACTAATTGAGGAACAAAATGTTAAACTAAGAATAACATATCAAGAATAACATATTGATAACATATCAATAACATATAGTTGTTGAAAAGCAATGTGACTCCGCCTCTCGCCGCTTCTCCCGTCAAGCTCTGAAGGCGACTCTCTCCGCCATGAGGAGGTACTTGGCGTCTCTATCCCAGACCCTTCCACAACTTCGGGACACTTTCTTCGCCATCTGTAATGGTCCTACCCGTTATTTCATCCTCCGGCGGATTCACGCCTGCAATCGCCGTTTTTTTGACCTTGTCATGTTAGGCAAAGATCGCAAGATCCTACATCTACGGACTCCAGAGCCTGCCGGCCCCGACGCTAGCAGGCATGAACTTCAGATTGCGGCCCCTGCCATTGATCTCGGCGGCTCCAACACCTCAGGGCATATTCAAAACCCGGACTCCAGCAACGACCATGGACACCTTCACAGCGATTGCGCAACCATCAACTACGACGCCAGCCTTGAACTCCAGGCCAGGTCTTTATGTGCTGCTGTTGTGACTCCCGTCTCCCCTTCCCCCACCACCACTCCGCAGCCCCGTCTTCCTCAGATCCCACCGTCAACTCCTGGGCCCTCAGAGGCTCCATCTTCCTCTCACCCCAACCCTACCCCCCCCCCCTCTGATCCCAGCTCTCATCCGTGCCGGGTCTTTACCATCCCCTCCGACCTTCAACTGTCGGAGGCAGAACGCTCTGTTCTCAGTAAGGGCCTCACCTTTGTCCCCCTTCGCCCACACCTCAGCGAGTTCCGTGTTCGCCACGATGCGGAACTTTTCTTCTGCCGTCTCCGTCTCCGAGCCTACTTCTTCGGCAAGGACTCTTCCACCCCCACCGATGACCCCTTCTCCCGTCTTCAACCCTCCTCTTCTTCATGGACACCCCGTTCTGGTCTTCTGCCTGCTCTGGATCTCTTTATCGCTAACTGCCGACGGGACATCAACCGTCTCGACTTTACCGCACCTTGTCCCCATTCCAACCTCACTCCTTCGGAACGCTCTGCTCTCCACTCCCTCCGCACTAATCCTAACCTTATTATTAAACCCGCTGATAAGGGGGGTGCTGTTGTAGTCTGGCGTACTGACCTCTACCTTGCCGAGGCGCAGCGACAACTCGCGGATACCTCCTCTTATTTACCCCTCGATCGTGACCCCACTAAGGAGCACCAGGCCATTGTCTCCCACACCATCACCGACTTTATCCGCTCAGGGGATCTCCCATCCACTGCTACCAGCCTTATAGTTCCCACACCCCGCACTTCCCGTTTCTACCTCTTACCCAAGATCCACAAACCTGCCTGTCCTGGCCGACCTATTGTCTAAGCTTGCTCCTGCCCCACCGAACTCATTTCTGCATACCTCGACACTGTTTTATCACCCCTTGTTCAATCCCTTCCGACCTATGTTCGTGACACTTCTCACGCTCTTAAACTTTTCGATGATTTTAAGTTCCCTGGCCCCCACTGCTTTATTTTCACCATGGATGTCCAGTCCTTATATACTTGCATCCCCCATCAGGAAGGTCTCAAAGCTCTACGCTTCTTTTTGGATTCCAGACCTAATCAGTTCCCCTCTACCACCACTCTGCTCCGTCTAGCGGAATTAGTCCTTACTCTTAATAATTTCTCCTTTGGCTCCTCCCACTTCCTCCAAACTAAAGATGTAGCTATGGGCACCCGTATGGGTCCTAGCTATGCCTGCCTTTTTATTGGGTTTGTGGAACAATCTATGTTCCGTGTCTATTCTGGTATCTGTCCCCCACTTTTCCTTCGCTACATCGACGACTGCATTGGCGCTGCTTCCTGCACGCATGCAGAACTTGTTGACTTTATTAACTTTGCCTCCAACTTTCACCCTGCCCTCAAGTTTACCTGGTCCATTTCCGACACCTCCCTCCCCTTTCTAGATCTTCCTGTCTCTGTCTCTGGAGACAGCTTATCCACTGATGTCTACTATAAGTCTACTGACTCTCACAGCTATCTGGACTATTCCTCTTCTCACCCTGTCTCTTGCAAAAACACCATCCCCTTCTCGCAATTCCTCCGTCTCCGCCGCATCTGCTCTCAGGATGAGGCTTTTCATTCTAGGACGAGGGAGATGTCTTCCTTTTTTAAAGAAAGGGGCTTCCCTTCCTCCACTATCAACTCTGCTCTTAAACGCATCTCCCCCATTTCACGTACATCTGCTCTCACTCTATCCTCCCGCCACCCCACTAGGAATAGGGTTCCCCTGGTCCTCACCTACCACCCCACCAGCCTCCGGGTCCAACATATTATTCTCCGTAACTTCCGCCACCTCCAACGGGATCCCACCACTAAGCACATCTTTCCCTCCCCCCCTCTCTCTGCATTCCGCAGGGATCGCTCCCTACACAACTCCCTTGTCCATTCGTCTCCCCCCCATCCCTCCCCACTGATCTCCCTCCTGGCACTTATCCGTGTAAGCGGAACAAGTGCTACACATGCCCTTACACTTCCTCCCTTACCACCATTCAGGGCCCCAAACAGTCCTTCCAGGTGAGGCAACACTTCACCTGTGAGTTGACTGGGGTGATATACTGCGTCCGGTGCTCCCGATGTGGCCTTTTAAATATTGGCGAGACCCGACGCAGACTGGGAGACCGCTTTGCTGAACATCTACGCTCTGTCCGCCAGAGAAAGCAGGAACTCCCAGTGGCCACACATTTTAATTCCACATCCCATTCCCATTCTGACATGTCTATCCACGGCCTCCTCTACTGTAAAGATGAAGCCACACTCAGGTTGGAGGAACAACACCTTATATTCCGTCTGGGTAGCCTCCAATCTGATGGCATGAACATCGACTTCTCTAACTTCCACTAATGCCCCACCTCCCCCTCGTACCCCATCTGTTACTTATTTTTATGCACACATTCTTTCTCTCACTCTCTTTTTTCTCCCTCTGTCCCTCTGAATATACCTCTTGCCCATCCTCTGGGTCCCCCCCTCCCTTGTCTTTCTTCCCGGACCTCCTGTCCCATGATCCTCTCGTATCCCCTTTTGCTTATCACCTGTCCAGCTCTTGGCTCTATCCCTCCCCCTCCTGTCTTCTCCTATCATTTTGGATCTCCCCCTCCCCCTCCAACTTTCAAATCCCTTACTCACTTCAGTTAGTCCTGACGAAGGGTCTCGGCCTGAAACGTCGACTGCACCTCTTCCTACCGATGCTTCCTGGCCTGCTGCGTTCACCAGCAACTTTGATGTGTGTTGCAATAACATATCAAGAACAGTTGGATAGGGATAAAGATATTGAGGTATCAAAATGTATCCACTTTAAAAGTGGGTTTGGTCTGCTTTTTCATCTATCGCATACAAATTTGACGGAAGAAAAGTGATTTCAATTTAAGATTATCAGTCATTAGATGCAGTAGGTACCAAGAAGGTGCTCCCATTTATCCGAGGGGAAACTAGAACCAGGGGCATCGCTTAAGAATAAGGGTCATCCATGCAAGACAGTGAGGAAAAGTTTTCCTTTTAGAGGATTGTAGAATTTTGAAATTCTCTGCTCCAAGGAGCTGATGATCAATAAGTAGATTGATTTATTGGCATTATTGATTTATTAGGCTAAATATTTTGTCAAGGAATCACCAACCTAGCTACAAGCTGTCACTGAAGGCAGTCCCAAAAGATTAGCATTAAAACAGAATTTAAAAACCTCAGAAATAAGTAAAATGGTAACTCTGATTTAGGAATCAAGAAATTAATCTTCAGGAAATTACAATGCACGGCTAATCCAACATTGCCCACGGTGTGCCATCATTCAAAGCATAATTATTCTAATGTGTATAGGGAAGACAATTTTTACCCACCTAATCATACATTTCAGAATCTATGCTGTCAGCCAAATGGTATAAAATTGGGGCAGTTTTGTGGTACATAATACTGATTTTGTGAACTGCACGAACGCTGTCTCAACCTGTTTCATACAAAACAAACATCTCATCAATCTGGGCTGAGTTTGAGCCCAAGTCATAAATATAATAAGCTGATAAAGCTACTTGTTTATTTTAAATCTACCCTCAACTGACGCAGCACCATAATATCATAAGACCATAAGACATCAGAGCAGAATTAGACCATTCGGCCCATCAAGTCTGCTCTGCCATTCCATCATGGCTGATATATTATCCCACTCAACCATAATCTCCTGGGTTTTCCCTGATATCTTTAATACTTTTCCTAATCAAGAATCTATCCACCTCTCCTTTAAATATACCCAATGTTGTTGCCTCTACAGCTGCATGTGGCAATGAACTCCGCAGATTCACCACACCCTGCAAAAAGCAATTCCACCTTATCTCTGTTTTAAAGGGATATTCCTTTATTCAGAGAACCTGCCCTCTGGTGTTGGACTCCCCCAGTATAGGAAACATCCTCTCCACATTCACTATTTAGGGCTTTTCATCATTCTTATAAACTGCAGCAAGTACAAGCCCAGAGCCAGCAGTGCTCTGCATGTTAACCCTTTCTTTCCCAGAATTGTTTTTGTGAACCTCTTTTGAACTCTCTGCAGTCTGTTCCTGCACGAGGACTACCAAGACCCTTTACAGCTCTGATTTCTTTAATTTTCTCCCAGTTTATAAAACAGTCTATGTCTTAATTCCTTCTATCAAAATGCACAACCATACATTTCCCGACACTAGATTCTATCTGCCACTTCTTTGCCCATTCTCCCAATCTGTCCAAGCCCTTCTGCAGACTCCCTACTTCCTCAATACTACCCACCCCTCCATCCATCTTCGTATCATCTGCAAACTTGGCCACAAAGCCATCAATTCTGTTATCCAAATCACTGACATACAACATGAAAACAAATGACCCCAACACCAATATTCAGCAGCAACCAACCAGAAAAGGTCCCCTTTATTCCCACATTTTGTATGTGGCAGTCAGCTAATCTTCTACCCTTGCTAGCATAGCATCTCTCCTATAATACCATGTGTTCTTACCTTGTTAGCAGCCTCATGTGCGGCACCTTATCAAAGGCCTTCTGAAAAGCCAAATAAACAATATCCACTGACTCTCCTTTGTCTATTCTGCCTGTTCGTTTCCTCAAAAAATTCCATTGGGGTTTCAGGCAAGAATTCCCCTTATGGAATCATGCTGACTTCGGCTAACTTTATCATGCACCTCCAAATACTCCAAAACCACAACCTTTATAATCCTGGTGCAAGAGGCAGGAGTTCAGATTTTATGGATCATTGTAATGTCTTCTAGGGAAGATACAACTGCTACAAAAGGGATGGGTTACGCCTGAACCCGAAGGGGACCAATATCCTTGCGGACAAGTTTGCAAGAGCGGTTCAGAATGGTTTAAACTAATTTGGCAGAGGAATGGGAACTGGAGCGATAGTGCTGAAAATGAGGTAGCTGGTTTACATACAGAGGCAGTATGTCGTGAGACTGCTGGCAAGAAGAGACTAATGTAAAAGGCAGACAAAATCGAAAAGGGTAAATACAGAGAGAAGGTGTCATTTTGAATGCATACAGCATACGGAATAAGGTAGATGAACTTGTAGTACAGTTACAGATTGGCATGTATGGCATTGTGGGCATCACTGAATAGTGGCTGGTAAAAAATTATTGCTGGGAGCTTAACATCCATGGATACACATTGTATTGAAAGGACAGGTAGGTAGGCAGAGGGGGGTCTAATAATGAAAAATTAAATCAAATCATTAAAAAGAAGTGACATAAGACTGGAAGGTGTTGTACAGCTAAGAAATTGCTAGGGTAAAAAGACCCTGATGGAAGTAATATACAGTCCCCCCACCCAAAGCAATAATAAAGATGGGATCTACAAATTATAATACAAGATAGAAAATGCATATCAAAAGCGGAATTTCAATATGCAGGTAGATTGGGAAAAATAGGTTGGTGCTAGATCCCAAGAGGGTGACTTTGTAGGTTGCCTACCAGGTGGCTTTTTAGAGCAGCTCATGGTTCAGTCCACATGGGATCAGCTATTCTGGATTGGGTGTTCTGCAATGAACCGGAATTGATTAGATAGCTTAAGGTAAAGGAACCCTTAGGGGCCAGTGATCATAATATGATAGGAGTTCACCCTGCAATTTGAGAAGGAGAAGCAGAAATGAAACATCAGCATTTAAAACAAATTTAACTTCAAAATTCCTCAATACTTATCTGAAATACAGCAATCTGCACAAATTAATTATTTCTTGGGCCAGATAAATAGTTAAGCAGTAATAGCTCAATGCATAATTAAAAGCACACTCATATGGTAGCAAAGTAGAATATTTTCAGGGTGTTTTACAGAGAGAATAGTTTATAAATAACTGAAGCTCTTGTCAGTTCAGTGCGTTCTGAAGTTTAAACGGGGGAAGATCTAAACACTATGTGTAATGGAGATCTGGAAATCACTGACAGCAAAGGAAATCACTGACTATTTCTACATTTCCACTTTTAACTAGGCATGTGGACTTCCCAAAAATAAATAGCTTTCCTCCTTTATATCAATGGATGCTAATGCCACACTCTTATTTCTCAGAACACATTCCAGGCTAATGAAGTTGAAGATTATATATTAAAGGCAATATTAGGCAAATGACTAGAAATGTTTAATCTGTTATCCTGACCAGATAAGCATTTACAATGGAGCCACAAGAAACTGCAGATTCTGGAATATGGAGCAAACTGTATTGTCACCAGTACTTTCACTTCTTCAAAGATGAGGGAGAAAATGTTCTTACTGCATGTCGAAGGAGCCTGCCAGTGTGTTGGAGGAGCCAGTTTTAGTTCAGAGGAGCTGACCTGGCTGCTTGCTGTGTTGCTGTCCGCTACTTGGAAGCATCAGAGCTGGTGCAGTATAACCGTGGGGGATTATCTTGGACATTTCAATTGCAATTGCAAGACTCTGTTGGATAGTGACAATGTAAGTTGACGCAGGACCGTTACCCTTGTCTGGTGGAGGGACAGTCGACGTGGGAGCTGTGTAGCCTCAGTTGTAGCAAGAAATAGGCCTCAAGCCTCAGGCTTGCCCGCTGCTGCAGACCAGGTAAATGACACTGAAACGCTTGGCTGTAGCTTGGTTTCCCATGTTCAAGCGGTGGAATGACAGGCTGGGTTGTTTGCATCTGAACACTGTTGGGAGACTGTACCATCAATTACTGGACGTTGTCACACAGGATCTTGGAATACATGTTTTCCCCCTACCCCAAGTGAATATGCTTCTTTGCTCGATAATTTGAATACTGATACTCGCTGTTTTTGAATGTTTGCTTGCTATTTTGTATGTTTTGCACCTCGGCACCAGAGGAATGCTGTTTCATTCAGCTGCATCTATGTTTGAATGATTAAACTTGACGATTTGATTTATGACACAAGTTCTACTTTGCCAGTTTTAAACTTGAGAAAAATAATGCCATCTATTCCCAAGACTTCGTTTCTTAGCTTCATGCGACTTTTGCAACTTTTTATTGTTCTAGAGTGATTGGGAAACAAGACAGGATAATGTGGAGTGGTCAAAGAATTCTACAAGCTGCTGCTTCAAGCAAATGCTGGCTGCCTCAGACTTTGTTGAATTTCTTCCATTTTTGCTTTTCCTCGGGGTGAACTTTTAGGAATGTAGATAACCTTAACCTCGATGAAAAGTCTATGCATGTTGTAGTTATCAGCTGGTTGCTGGATCTTCCATATACTTTCTACTCATCTTGTTTTTCAGTTCAAGAGATTATTTGATGGAAAATGGCCTTCAAGTGCCTGGAGAGCATATTTTCACCCCTTGAGTCTGAGTTTCTAATCAAATAATGCCTTGTTTTTGCCTTTAATTAGCACCTATATCTTCTGGCCATTCTCAACAAAATGTACTGATATGCTCTGATAAAGAGTCAAAAGTCTCTTCATAGAAGTTAATTATAATCAACTTTGCTGCCCTAACATTTTGGGCAGCGTGACAACAGCTGGCTGGAAGTTGGCAGGGCTGTGAGGAATATACTGAGATGCGCTTTCTTTGCAGCTCCTTGAACATGTCAGTATTTCATCTTTGCTACCCTGGTAGCAAAATCTATCTTGAAATTATCTACATGTGGCAAGGGTACAAATGGAAGGGCTGGGGAATCAGTGTGGAGTAAGTACCTACTGAAAGAGCACTGACAAATTAAAGTAGCTCAGGATTAATTTCACTGGCAACTGGACAGGCCACAGCTTGTGCAGAACATCAGCACACCCCATCAATTTCTCTGGCTGAATCCCTTTCTATTGCTTCTGTTCAGAGTCCATTTCAAGCTCATTACTTCATCCACTTCCAGTGCTTTATTTACCAGCTGTACCTCCATCAAGCACTACATTAAGTACATTTAACCACAAATGAACTGCCAGTCTGTCTTTCAATGCCTTTCTGATTGTTAAATGAAAAAAGTCAGTTTCCCATGGCAAAATAAACGTTCAAATAATCTGATTTTTTAAATGTCTCGATTTTCAGAATCAGAAAGTAGCAGAAAAGAAAAACACAAAGATATTTGGTATAGAGAGGCATGCAATTTTTTTCACACCCCTTTCTGTAGAATGATTTAGATATGTCAACAGAACTAATTCACAATATATTGTGAAAAACTATTCTTCATTATATTTTAAAATCTCTACTCACATGTTAGAAGCATGGAGAGAGGTAGGATGAAACAGACTGACTATGCGGGGAAGAGAACATTGAAAGCTTTTTTGAATAAGGTGGTTTTCCTGTTAAAATAAATTATTGAAGAAGATGAAAGCTTAATAAGATTATGAAACAGGATGTATATTGTATACATTTCTCTGACATTATATGTACCTTCGAAACTACTTGTGGTTTGGAGAAGAAAAGTTGGACATAAGGTGCTGTAAATGACACTCATACTAATTTGTAACCTAAACAGTATTTCAAGGCACCATAAGTAGCAAGCTGGCTCAGTAACAAATTCCTGAAAAGCTGACCTTCCAAAAGGTGCATTTTCCAGTAATGAAAACAAAAAACAAAACTCTTGGATAGGCACATGGATGATAGAAAAACAGAGGACTATGTAATTAGTAGTAAAGGGTTAAGTTGACCTTCCAGTAGGTTATAAAGTTAGTACAACATTCTGGGTTAAAGGTCCTGTGTTGTACTCTATGTTCTATATTGAATCATAAAAATTGAAGTTGGACACAGAAGTTAAAAAAAATTCAAACAATCTAATCTCAACTATAACAAAAAAAAGTAAATTTTCAAGTGGAAGATGGGAAACAAGCAAGTTTTTGCTTTCACTGATCAGCAAACCTCACAACTGGATTCTCACAGATTGGAATAGGCTTTCAGGAAAGCAGTGGAATCAGCTACTATGTTCCCTACTGTCCAGTCACCAACTAACACTCAGCATTCAGTTCCATACATTAGAAATATAGTCATTTTGGACAGGAAGTCATGGGCTCCTGGAACTTTGCTACATAGGGGAGGCTATGACATAAGGAATACATACAAAGTTTGTACAAGGAGAGACAAAAGAAATATATCAAAAAAACAAAAACACAATGTTGCTACAACTTTGCTGAAAACTAGTTTTCATAATGAACTGTGTACTGCCAGCTCCACCTATAGGACTAAGTTGGAATAAGTACCACCAAAAAGCTCTGGTTTCACAATAAATGTTCAGAAATTCGTTGTTTCCTGATTGATATTACAGAATGTAGCCCTGAATTAGTGAATGAAATAAAAATAATTTCTTTTTCTTACTGCAGAAAACATGCACTTTCAGGTTTTCATCTGCAGAATTGTTATTGTTAGAAGACCAAACATTTTAAACATATAATATTAAGCTGTTTAGCTGCAGGTTATCTTGACAACTCAAACATACTAGTCATAGCAGTATTCTGTAAGAGATTAATAAAGATTTGATTACCTGCAACTTTGATTATGACTGCCCTACTGTTGTGTCTCTGGACTTCCTTCTGCTCATTTTAGATATACTTGCATATACAGTGTTCTGCTCAATACATCACCAAATCAACCAAATGAAACTGCCTGAAATTGTCCAGTGTAATACTGATTACTAACGGGTTGTTGAAATTTGCTGAAACTTCTATAAACCAATAAAGCAAATGCAAATAACTAATGTGAGCACCAAACAGATTTCTTGCATTTTATGTTTCCAGATCATTTTTACATCAGGAGCAAAATGCAGGCAGGATTGGATGAGTTCAAACTAATAGCCTAACACCACCTTCAAAGTACAGGCCATGGTTCAACCATAGTACAGTAATCTCTGGGTCAAATGGATGCACTGGAGTTATTGCTTCTGCTTTGACATCCACAACTATGGCTAAGGTGTGGGGGAAAAAGAAATCAGACCTGCGCTAAAGAAGGTCTAATACCACCACCAGGCTTTGCCATGGAAATTTTTAAAATCTGTTTGTTTAAGCAGTGACAGGAGATACTCAAGGCAGACAATGACATTGATTCTGTGCAGTGGCACAATGCATGTTTTCAGACAACATATAGTATTACTGCTGTTAAAAATTAAGACTCTTGGTCTACAGAATTCAACAACACAGGGCAGTAGTGCAGTGCCATGCATTAAGTCAGTCAACAGGTGTGATATTCTAGCACAGGATCTTGTGCAATAAGAGAACATGTGGTTATTAAACACTCAATTAATGAAGCTATCATCGCACTGCCTGGTATGGCCACATTGCTCTACTATATGCACGTGACTCCATCACTCACAGCTTTCTCGACACGGAACAGCTGGCATTGCTGCAATACCAAAACTGAAATACAGTATTCACCTTCAGTTATATGCTGGGTGATTGACATGTACATGTGCTGACTTAAATAATCAATCTAGTTCAAATTGCAAATTATCACTTCAGCACGTAAAACACCGCAATATAGAAACTAACTCAAAATCGAATAATCATGCAGAACAGAAGTCTGGTAGAACCATCATGCTGGTATCAGCTTCTTTAAAATAGCCATCCCACTCTCTGCCTCTGTCCCCAAAGTTCAGTAGTTTTTCCCTTTTCCACTTTGGATGCCTCTATTGGATCCGTTTCTATCCCTCTTCCAGATCTGGCAACTCACTGAACAAAAAAAAGTCATCCTGCTATTGATAGTTTAGTCAATTAGCTTCAAGCTGTGCTCCTAGCTAAATAAATGCTCCCCCAATGAAAAAGTTTGCTTTTCCCTCTTTTTCAATTTGAGAGTGTCCTGACCAAGGTACTATAATGTAATTGCAAACAATTCTTCCTCTGTTTACTTTAAAGAAATCTAGACATTTTGAGAGAGTTGTTAAGTTTTTCATGTCATTTGTTATTAACCAGTTGTACATTTCTCTCATTCCTCTATCTGAAAATTAAGTGCAAGGAAGAGGGGATAAGGAATAGATGAATATTGAAATCAAACCTCCCCATGCCAATTCATTTTAATATTCCTGTAGTTGTACGACAGTAAATATGGTACATAACTTCGGTAAAACTAAGAGCTTTTAAACCAACAGTAAAGTGAGTCCCGAATCACAATTATAACCATTTTACCATTACGGGTCTGTATGGATTAGATAAGTACTAGGTCTTTATTGTCTCTGAGGAGAGTTTCAGTAGCAATAATGCAAAGGCTAGGAGTGGAGTAATCCAGGGGTCCCCAACCTTTATCGCACTGCTGACCAGTTTCATATTGACAATATTCTTGCGGACTGGCCAACCGGGGGTGGTGGTGGTAGGGTTGCCAACGGACAAGAGTAGCAGTCAAATATGTTGGGTTTACCCTGAGAAAGACTACAATGACCATGAAGCCTTGCGCAGGCACCAGCGCGCATGCGTGACTTGTGCATGCGTGTATGATTTCTTTCTACAAATCGTTTTTGGCGATTCTGTTCGGGGGGGGAGGGGGTGTTAATCACGACCGGAATATTGGTGATGAGTGGCTAATACACTCAATTTCCTTTCTAAAAGGGTTTATCTAACGAATTTAATATTAAACACACAGTGCATATTTTCCTCGCATGAATATAGTGATAAGTCAATTATCAGGGGAGCTTGAAGTAAGTGTTGAACGAACTTCCAGTAGAAGTGGTAGAGGCAGGTTCGATATTATCATTTAAAGAAAAATTGGATAGCTATATGGACAGGAAAGGAATGGAGGGTTTTGGGCTGAATGCAAGTTGGTGGGACTAGGTGAGAGTAGCGTTCGGCACGGACTAGAAGGGCCAAGATTGTCTGTTTCCACTCTGTAATTGTTATATGGTTATATAAGTCAACAGCATCAGAACATTTTAAGTAACGTTTGGATATTAAACACGCAGCGCATATTTTCCCCTTATGAACATATAAAATCATTGCAACACACCAATATCGCTGAATCAGTGGGAGCCCTGGGCTTGTTTCCCTGCAACAACACAGTCCTATCGAGGGGTGATGGGAGACAGCGGTACCCGAAGGGGGTTCCTTGTGTCCAGTCTATTCCGTAATTTAGTTTTCGTTGCATTCATTGCAGAGATATGTTGGAAATGGAAGCAATGTTTTCAGTGCTTTCGTGGCTATCTCAGGATTTTTAGCCTGGACTTTGATCCAGAATGCCGGCAGAGATGTTATGTCAAACATACTTTCCAGCTCGTCGTCATTTGCAAGCTTGAGGAGTTGATCTCCTTCCCGCGCTGAAATGAACAATGCGCGGGTAATGACCTCGCATGCATAATGGCTCAACAGTGGGCGTGACAGGGAATGAGGAAAGGTGCAGCTAACTCCTATCGCCAAATCATATCGCTTCCTCGCGGCCCGGTAGCGTATGCTTTGCGGCCCGGTGGTTGGGGACCGCTGGAGCAATACACTCAAGTTGGAAACATGTCATCAAAAAGTAGCAATTTGTGTATAAGATGATGAGGGGCACTGATCGTGTGGAAAGCCAGAGGCTTTTCCCAGAGCTGAAATGGCTAACACGAGGGGGAGAGTTTTAAAATGGCTCCTCACCTCATCTCTGAGCTTCTCCTTGTGGTAGCTGATACTCACTTTTCTCTCCTGAAGTTCTCTCGGGGACAGGAGAGCACTAACTCACTTGATTGAACTACAGACTGTAGGTCACAGGCTCCAAGTTTCAAAAACAAAATTAAGATAAAAATAAAAATAAAGTAGATGATGTAGAAAAAGTGAAATGATTAACTATCTGGAAGATGTCACCCAAAGAATCAATGTTTCTTGGCACCATCTTGACCGTAAGCCAAATAAATCAAACACTGGCTGAAAATCTGATAGAAAACATTATTGTTAGTTGAGAAATATGTCAAAGTAAGATCACCACAACTCTAAACTAGTGTCTCCCAAAGGAGAGATTAATGGCAGCACAATCTTTGTACTGTATTTGCACCAACACAGATGAGGAGAAAACAATTACTCATCTAGATCAGGGTGCCAGTTGTAATGTGTTGCCCATTCTCACAATAGAAAGTGACAACAATTCTTGCTCCCAGAAACACTTCAGAGATTCTATTTCAACTTGGGTATTCATGGCTGTGAAGAAATACTGAGGATTATTACTGTATTATCTGTACAAGCTGCTTGGAAATAGTGATATTTTAAGTCTTATGTAGCTTCCATACTCGAGCATTTTCTATTATATTCCACTTAAAAGCTATTCTTAGCTTGCAATTTCACAGAATTTTGACAGAGGGTATAAGATAGTGGAATGGTGTAAAAAATATAGAGATATATATTTGAATGTTTTAAATTTGTCCAAATAATTGAGTACTAATCAAGAAATTAGAACAACCTTTAACAAAGATTATTCAATGAAAGCGTGGAATTTCCTCTTCATATACAAACTAAGTTATAATAAAAGAACAAATTCATAGAATGCAATTAAAGCAATTTCATGAACCAATAAGGAGCCAAGTTGCAAACAGGCTTGTTTAGATATTCCATAATAAGACTGAATTCATCAGTAATCTCTTAAGGAATGTTTTAAGAAAGAAGGTTTTTTTTTAAAATGACAAAACCTGAGCAGATTATTCCCAAAATCAATATTAAGTATAAAATTGTAATGATAAAGCAAATAAAAATAACTTGTGAGGTAGGGCTGGGCTAATATAGGTTGAAATTGAGAATAAAAAGTAAAACATCAATTAAACAACTGCAAATGTTTAAGGAAATATTTTATTATCAATGAAAATACAGTAAGAGATTTGGGTAGCTAACTAAAATATTTTAAGTTTATATATAAAAGACAAGAAAGGTTTTAGAAATCAGGAATGAGTGATCAAAACTAAATAGAGGAAGTAATTTGCAATTAAATTAATAATAAAATATATATGTTTTAAGATCAACTCAAAACTATGTAAAAATAAGAAAAAGTAATCATGGGTCATGTTTATAACTTTAAGCAAATGTTTTTTACTTATCTTAATAGCAGCAAATATCAATGGGAAATAAAGTGAGAAAACTTGAGGTTCAAGGACAGGGAGTACAGGTGTCCCCCGCTTTTCAAATGTTCGCTTTACGAAACCTCACTGTTATGAAAGACCTACATTAGTACCTTATTTTTGCTTTCAGAAGATGCTTTCACTGTTACGAAAAAAAAAATTCAGCGTGCGATATAAGGCAGCGCGCCCTGAGCAGCCGCTCTCCCCCGGATTCGGAACTGCTTTGCTTTAATGCGTGCCTGTGAGCAGCCCTTTGCAAGATGAGTTATGGTATCAGAAAAGCCTGAAAGAGCTCGTAAGGGTGTTACACTTAGAGTAAAACTAGACATAATTAAGCGTTCTGATCATGGTGAACGAAGTAAGGACAACGTGAGTTTGGCTTGTGGAAGCTGACGAACATGATGTTGAAGAGGTTTTGACATCCCACCACCAAGAACTGACAGATGAAGAGCTGATGCAATTGGAAGAAAAAAGGATTACAATCAAAACCGAATGAATAATGATAAAGTACGACTTTAATTTTGAAAGGGTACGTCAGTTTAGGAGATATTTGCAGGATGGTTTGAGTCCTTATTAAAGAACTGTGTGATAGAAAAATGCGCGAGGCTCAGCAGTCAAGCAAGCCTTCCACATCAGCCACAGCAGACGACGAACATAATTAACGACGAACCTTCGACATCGAGGCAGGCAGTCATAGGAGAAGATGAGCTGCCTGCTCTAATGGAAACAGGCAATGAGATGACACCCCAGTACCCCACCACCCCAACCCTCAGGCCACGGACAGATACCGATTCGCGGAGAATGCAAAGGTAGCCGGGAGACACACAGCACATCTTTAAGAAAAAAGCCAAAATAAACATGCTAATTAATTAGGTGCCGCCAACACGTAATTGTCGGCCCAGATCAGAGACGACGCAATCGGAAATCGGCACTGATCTGGGCCGACAATTACGGGCGGCACCTAATTAATTAGCATGTTCGTTTCCGCTTTTTTCTTAAAGATGTGCTGTGTACCTCCCGGCTAACGCTGGACCCCTGCGTTCTTCACGGCAATGTATCGCTCAGCGGCCTGGAGGGTGGGGGGCCACTGCACCACCCCAGCCTGCGACGACTCAGTCTAACACACCATCATCAGTGTGCTCACTGTCTTCCCGATTCTCGTAAGTGATACTACACTGTACATACATTATTTCTACTTTATATAGGCTGTGTAATTTAACGTGTTATTTGGTATGATTTGGCAGCTTCATAGTTTAAACATTACTGGAGAGCGCTTGCTCCGTGTTTTTGCC
The DNA here is from genome assembly GCF_963921235.1 of Mobula hypostoma. Taxonomy (NCBI): domain Eukaryota; kingdom Metazoa; phylum Chordata; class Chondrichthyes; order Myliobatiformes; family Myliobatidae; genus Mobula; species Mobula hypostoma. The sequence continues at coordinate 147,833,824 of NC_086097.1, read as the reverse complement.
AACAGCGCTTGCGTGAGATTTTCGCTACGGAGATCTGTGCCGGCAATGATTGTGGAAAAGTATTTCTACTTTATATAGGCTGTGTATTTATATCATTCCTGCTTTTACTATATGTTACTGTTATTTTAGGTTTTATGTGTTATTTGGCATGATTTGGTAGGTTATTTTTGGGTCTGTGAACGCTCACAAAATTTTCCCATGTAAATAAATGGTAATTGCTTCTTCGCTTTACGACATTTCGGCTTACGAACCGTTTCACAGGAACGCTCTACCTTCGGATGGCGGGGGAAACCTGTACTTTAAAATAACTAATATCACCACTTGCAAGTTGCCTTCTAAACCTCACATCATCCTCCTGACTTAGGGATATATATGAGATATATTCCACAATTATGCAGATGGCACTCAATTGTATATCTTGATGAGTCTGACACTGTTGCTGTGTTGAAATCCAGAAACTCCCTCCCTTACAGGATCAGGGACTTCAGTGGTTCAAGATGGAAACTCACCATCACTTTTTCAAGAGCAACTAAGGATGGACAACTAATTGTTGGCTCAGCCTGCAAAGTCTATATCTTTTGAATGAATAAAAAGCGAAAGTACTATGGAAGTGAATAGGATTAATAATGAACAACTTTCCAAGAAACTGATTGTCTGTACTCTGGTGGATCCCAAAAGGGGCAGGGGCGGGAGGCTATAGAGATAACTATACATTCATAATGACCCTGTTCCTACTATTCTTTATAAGGAGTCTAGAATGCTTTCAGTTATGTTAGGAAAATTAACACATCCCTTGAAGCTTCCTACTGGTGATTTTCCAAACGCATTCAAAATTATGGCCGACAAACCCCTACATAAAAAACCAAACCTCAATAGTGAGGTACAGGTTAACTACAGGCCTATATCAAATCTTCCTTCCCTGGGCAAAATCCTTAAGAAAGTCATTTTCAACCAATTCAACAATTTCCTGAATGAGAACAATATTCTAGAAAAGTTTCAGTCTGGTTTTAGAGCAAACCACTGCACAGAGACATCCCTTCCCAAAATTGTTAGCGAGCTGAGGCTCAGCACTGATGCCAACAGAGTTTCAGTTCTAATTTTTCTAGATCTAAGAGCTACCTTCAATATAATTGAACAAAACATTCTCCTAGATTGCCTTGAGTACTGGGTTGTCCTCTCTGGTAGTGCCCTTAATCAGTTTTGCTCATACATCTGAGAGAAAAAAAAATGTCTTGGAGACCAACTTTCTAAGAGATACAATGTACCTCTTTCTGTTGCTCAAGAAAGGTGTATTGGTCTCCTATTCTTCTCCTTATACATGTTCCCCTGAGGAAACATCATTAGAGAGCATAAACTTGATGTCCACAGTTATGCAGATGACACTCAACTGCATACCTTGATTGAGCCTGATGATAACAGTCAAACTTCTCTGACTTTGATATGGCGACAATAAACAAACAAACGAACAATAACTTCTCATGGTTAACACGACACTATTATAGCTCAGAGGCATCTGAGCTCAATTCCAGTGCCATCTGTAAGGAGTTTGAACATTCTCCCTGTGACCACATGGATTTCCTCTGGGTATTCTGGTTTCCTCCCAAGTCCAAAGATATACTGGTTAGTAGGTTAATTCAGGGGTCCCCAACCTTTTTCGTACTGCAGACCGGTTTCATATTGACAATATTCTTGTGCACCGGCCGACCGGGGGTGGGGGGTCAGGGGTGGTGGTAGGATTGCAGTCAAATACGCTAGGTTTACCCCGAGAAAGACTACAATGACCATGAAGCCTTGCGCGGGCACCAGTGCACATGCATAACTTGCGTATGCGTGTACGATTTTTTTCCACAAATCATTTTTGGCGATTCTGTTCGGGGTTGGGGGGAGGGGGGGTGTTAATCACGACCAGAATATCAGTGATAAGTGGCTAATACACTCAATTTCGTTTCTAAAAGGATTTATCTAACGAATTTAATATTAAACACACAGCACATATTTTCCTCACATGAATATAGTGGTAAGTCAATTATCGGGGAGGACAAGGGAGCTTGAAGTAAATGTTGAATGAACTTCCAGTAGAAGTGGTAGAGGCAGGTTCGATATTATCATTTAAAGAAAAATTGGATAGGTATATGGACAGGAAAGGAATGGAGGGTTATGGGCTGAGTGCAGGTCGGTGGGACTAGGTGAGAGTAGCGTTCGGCACGGACTAGAAGGGCAGAGATCGCCTGTTTCCATGCTGTAATTGTTATATGGTTATATAAGTCAATAGCATCATAACGTTTTAAGTAACGTTTGGATATTAAACACACAGCACATATTTTCCCCATATGAACATATAAAATCATTGCAACACACCAATATCGCTGAATCAGTGGGAGCCCTGGGCCTGTTTTCCTGCAACGAGATGGTCCCATCAACGGGTGATGGGAGACAGCGATACGCGAAGGGGGTTCCTTATATCCAGCCTATTCCGCAATTTAGTTTTCACTGCATTCATTGCAGAGATATGTTGGAAATGGAAGCAACGTTTTCAGTGCTTTCGTGGCTATCTCAGGATACTTAGCCTTGACTTTGATCCAGAATGCTGCCAGAGATGTTATGTCAAACATACTTTTCAGCCCGCCGTCATTTTCAAGCTCGAGGAGTTGATCTTCTTCCTGCGCTGACACGGATGACTCGCGGGTAATGGCCTCGCATGCGTAATAGCTCAACAGTTGACATGACAAGGAATGAGGAGAGGTGCAGCTGACTCCTATCGCCAAATCATATCGTTTCCTCTCGGCCCGGTAGCACATGCTTTGCGGCCTGGAACCGGTCTGCGGCCCAGTGGTTGGGGACCGCTGGGTTAATCGATCTTTGTAAATTATCCTGTGATTAGGCTAGAATTCAATCGGTGGTTTGCTGTGCGGCACAGGTCATTGGGTCGGAAGGGCCTGTTCCGCACTGTATCTCTAAATAAATGAACGAAACTGAAATACTTTTGGTTGGTCCCAAAGCCAAAAGAGATAAACTTGAAAGCAACACACACAAAATGCGAGAGAAACTCAAGTCAGGCACAATCTATGGAAATGAATAAATAGTCGACGTTTTGGGCTAAGACTGTTCTTCAGACTGGAAAGAAAGGGGGATGATGCCAGAATAAAAAGGTGGGGGCTCATAGGGTGATGGGTAAGCACAAGAGGAATGCTATCACTGTTAAGGTAGCAGGAAGATGGTGTAAGCACGGATGTTCAGGAAATGAAGGAGATGCGAGTGAGATCAGCATCAACGGTAGAGGAAGGGAAATCCTGTTATTTTAAGGAAGATAATCTATGATGTCCTGAAAAGGAAAGCCGCATCCTAGGAACATGTGGCGAAGATGAAGGAACTGAGAAAAGGGAACAGCATTTTGACAAGACAAGAGTGGGAAGAGGAATAATCAAGATAACCATAGGAATTGGTAGGTTTATAAAAGATGTCAGTCAATCTCTCTGTCTCCAGAGATGGAGACAGAGAGATTGAGAAAGGGGAGGGAGGTATCAGAAATGGACCAAGTGAAATTAAGGGCAGGATGGAAGTTAGAGGCAAAGTTGATAGAATGGACATGGATACATGAAGCAGCACCAAAGCAGTCGCCAATATACCTTGCCTTTTCCTCTTGTGCCATTTCTTCCCTGCTGCCTTCACACTGATAGAGTTTCTCATCCTTACCTACCACCCTTGAGCTTACGCATCCAACACATCATCATCCACAATTTCCGCCACCTCCAAAGAGATCCTACTGCCAAATGTATTTTTACCTCCCCCCCCACCCCCTGCACTTTCTGCAAGGAATGCTCTCTCTATAATTCCCTTGTCCATTTGTCCCTCCCCACTGATCTTCCTCCTGGCATTTACCCCTGTAAACTGCCAAAGTGCTACATCTGCCCATTAACCTCCCCCCTCACTTCCATTCAGGGCCCCAAACAGTCCTTCCAGGTGAGGCACACTTCACCTGCAAATCTGCAAGAGTAGTCTACTGAATCTGGTGCTCCCAATATGGCTTCCTCTACATTGGCGAGACCTGTCGTAAATTGGGGGAAGTGCTTTGTTGAGTACCTCTGTTCAATCTGCTAAAAACTGAACTTCCCAGTGGTCAAATATTTAAATTCTGATTCCCATTCTTGTTAGGATATGTTGGTCCATGGACTCCTCTTGTGCCTCGATGAGGTCACCCTCAGGGTGGAGAACCAACACCTTATATTCTACCTGATGGCATGAATATGGCATGGTTAAAAAAAAATTCCCTACCACTCCCCTCGTCACCTGCCTTTCCACTTTCCCTGTGTCCCCTCCTCTTTCCCTTTCTCCTATGGTTGATGCTCATCTCTCAGATTCTTTCCTCTACAGCCCTTTACCTTTCATACCCACCTGGCTTTACCTATCACCTTCTAGCTATTCCCCTTCCCCTCTCACCACCCTTTTATTCAGGCATTTTCCCCTTCCTTCAGTCCTGAAGGGTCTTAAATCGAAAAATGACTATTTATTAATTTCTGTAGATGCTGCCTGATCTGCTGAGTTCCTCCAGTAGTTTGTGTTTTGCTTTGGATTTCTAGCACCTGCATAATTTCTCGTGTTTGAGGTAAACTTGGCTCCCCTTGGAAAATCAAAAGCAGCAAGCCTGGGTACTCTCTGATTCAGAATTGAAATTTAAATCCCATATAAAGAAAATGACCACAGTAGCATTTCTACATTTGAGAAATATTGTAAAGGTAGCTTTGTTTCTGTTAGGTAATGATGCTGAAAAATTAATTCATTCCTTTATTTGAATAGACTAGATTACTGCAATGTACTTTTTCCTGGCCTTCCAAATTAATCTATTAACAAACTTCAACTCATTCAGAATACCACTACTAGAATTTTACCTAAAACTAGACTGAGGTCGCATCTCACTCCCATCCTAGCTGCTCTGCATTGGTTTCCCACATCTTTTAAAATTGATTTTAAAGTTCTCTTACTTGTTTTTTTCCTTTAAAGCTCTTAATGGTCTTGGACCGGAGTATATAATCCAGGAGTTTTATAATCCTGCTCAACTCTCAAGTCTTCTTCCAAAACTTTCTTAAAGTTAAACAATCTCCCTCAAAAGATAATTGGCAGGTCCGTTTTTTTTTAACTACGCTCCAAAACTGTGAAGCTCAATACCTAAAACTATAAGGGATGCAGGCTCAGTGGAAACTTTTAAATACTAGCCCAAAACCTATTTAATTTTCCTTCCACTAACATCTTTTTGTCTTTCATTGTCATGTTGCACTTCATCCCATTGTAAAACACTGAACTACACTACACAGTACAAAAGGTGGTCTATAAATAAGCTGTTATTATTTAACACCTGGTCATGAATCTTAGCAAAAATATATGCTAATTTTATACGACAGAGATTACTTACACATCAATAGTTAGCCAAATACCAGAAATCAATATTAAATTATAACAAGACCCTTGGAAAAACAAATTGCAATTAGATAGATTCAGCATGTTTTTGTATCAGGGAAAATATATTTGACAGTGTGCATCAAGAGAAGCAAGAGGATTAAATGTGCAAAAAATCTTTTTAAAAGTCAAAATAAGGTATAAAATAAGAAAGCTAGTTTTTCCATTGTGCTTACCATACTTGTATGTATGACAATAAAATCAATGTAACTAGATGGGAAAAGTTTGTTACACAAAGTAAAGAGTGCAGGATAAAGAATGGTTTCACTGATCAAGTTGAGGATCAGAACTGAATGTACATATCAGAAATATTACATCAGACGTGCAAACCAAGTGAGCTTTCCATCAGAGACGGCTGAGGACAATGAGAGCCAAAATCCTGGGGATATCTGTCTTGATGAGGACACCAGCTTGCTTACTTTGCCAGTAGGTTTGAAGTACCCTGGGAGACAGGACTGTAGTACCTCTACAATGCACTGAGACACCTGCTACATGTAGCTATGATGCACAAGTGTACAGTACGGCAGGGATCACTGCTACCCAACAGAATACAAGCTTTGTGCTGCATTTTCGGTTGATCTTCAAACTCTCCTCCTATTACATCTACTAGCACAATGGAGATGTGGTGGATTTCACTGTCAGTGATGGGTTCATTGAGATGGAAAAAATGATCCATGTTTTACAGGGCAGATCAAAAATCTTTGCTGGCAGGAGGCACCAGATTAAGATTATTAGCTTTTTGGATACAAAGGTAATTCTAGGAAATAGGGAATAGACAAGAAAATGAATGCACTGGGGCTGAGCCAAGATTGCTCTGAGTGGTAGAGCAGACAGTCACAAGGTCTACATCTGTTTCTATACTTCACGATTTTATGATTTGTATTATACCAGATTTTTCTGTCACTTTTTTAAAACTTGCTAAGTTTTTCCCTCCTTGTGTGAAACACTAAGCTGTGGTACAAAGGGACTGCAACCATCTAGTATCATGTTCAACTGCCATTTGTCATGTAGGTAATAGAAAATGCTAACACGTCAAAGCAGAGAAAAGAACCCACTCCCCTTTCTAGCCAATGTGTGAAGAATACAGGCACAGGCTCTCAATGGATTACTGACTTCTAATTTGGATACGTGTCCAATTCCCGCTTTTGCTGGCTCAGGTGCACCAAAGCCAATCACAATTTTAGCTGAGGTTAAGACTACTCAGCATAGCAGGGGAATTAACTTTAGGATATTAGTTTGTCCATTTGCAGCTGCTGAACTGAAAAAGAAACAAGGCCTTGGGCAACAGGCAATTACTGTAATTTGTAAATTAGTAATAAAAGTTCTGATTTTTTACCCCCAGAGCCACATTTATTTTCCAAGGTTCATGGGAGCAATGAAGATTGTATTTAGTTTTCCAAAAAAAAATTGAAAAAAATGTAAAATAACTGAAATTAAAATGAATAAATTCATGCATTAAATTAACCAAATCAGCCCAGTATTAGGTATTCTGATTTACAACATTGAACGTTCCAACAAGGAGATTAACTGGATACATGACTCAAACTGGAGAGGCCAGAAGTGGGGGCAAGGCCTTACAATGGGGGGTGTTCATTCAGAACTGAGAAAAAAGTTATTTCTACGTAGTGGGTTGTAGCGATGTAATTTTCAACTTCAGGGAGGTTTGGTTGCTCAGAATATATTGAACACTGTGTAGGAGCCATGTATCCATTTTCTGTCTGTTGTAGTCATATCTATTTTCCGTCATGTGGGTTGGACTGTGGATTGAAGCAAATGAGTATAGTTACATATTCTCATTTCATTAGTTGTTTAGTTTATTCTATTGGAGAGGGGTGGAGTCATGGAGAATGATTTTTTTTGTTTCCTTGAACAGTACACTAGAGGTCGCCCTAGAGAACTTGTCAGAAGTTGCAGGCATGTTGATCCTAAGAAAGAAGATCTAAAAGCTAAGCTGTTACTACAGGAACATTTTGGTAATGAAAAGAAAATTGCATCTGCTCACATACAAAAGGTTCTTCCTTGGATACCTATCAACTCAAAAGACATGAGAGCTCTTGAAATCGTGAAAACTCTTCAAGACTACAGTCTTCTTCTTCTTAGAGGCTGTTGCAATTCTATGGAAGAAATGCAGTACATGCATAAGCTAAACATGCTTGCTAACATGTCAGCTGTCATAAAGAAATTACCCTCTCTGCTTAGGGATAAATTGAGAACAGTGGTCTGTAAACTGCACAAAAGGCACAACCGTAAGATCACTTTTATTGATTTTAATCGAAAAGCAAGCTTCGTATCTCAGACACCATTCTGAGACACATATATTCTGAAGAAATGGGACATGGTGGCCGACACTACATTATGTAGGCTGCACCAAAAATACTGGATTCTTTGTGCTAGTACAGCTATAAGAAGAACCCTGTCTAAGTACGTTGCTTATCGACAGTTGCACACAGTTCCAAGGTACCAGCACATGGCAGATCTACCTCTGGATAGGGTCGCTCCAGATGAACCTCTGTTTACACGTGTAACAGTTGACTACTTTAGACCTTTTGAGGTAAGGAGCAGGAGTACAGTGAAGAGATATGGGGTCATATTTACCTGTCTTGCTGTAAGAGCTGTTCACTTTGAAGGGGCAATTTCTTTAGACGCAAATCATTTTGTTAATACACTTCAACGCTTCCTAGCATGATGCGGATAGGCTTGTGAACTGCACTCTGATAATGTGACAAACTTTGTTGGAGCTGAGGTGTGAGAAGCCATTATGAACTTGTTTTGGAAATGGTGGGTCAGGAATACTTACCACAGTTGCAAGAATGTCAGAAATAGTCAGGTATGAAATACAATTTCTTCCCAGGACACATCATGCTCATAGTTGACCACACAGCACCTCAAAACTCATGGATCATGGGAAGAGTCATTCAAGTCTTTCCAGGAAGAAGAGAATTTGTGCAGCAGGTGCTCATCAAGGCCAAGATTGGCTATCTGGACAGGCTTATAACCAAGATCTGTCTTCTACAGGAGGCAGAAGTTCAAGAAGCTACAGCTCTAGAACCTTCATGACTTTAACTTGACTTACTGACTTGACAGAGAGTGGTGGTGCACATCATTCTATACTAGGCTAAGTGCTGGTAATCTCTGGCCTAGATGACTGTTACATGACTTGACTGGATGAAGGCAGAAAGAGGGCATTTGTATAAATATTAAGATGGTTGTAGTTGAATATTTCATGTCTCTTAGTTCCAACTGCTTAGTTACATATTATTGGAACTCCAACGAGATCACTAACTTATCTTAAATACATTAGTTTGACTGCTAACTCCATTACTTTGCTGATTTGAATGCTGTATCGCTAATTTTCAAAAAATTGCTACAAGGTTGTTCATCTTGCAGGGTTGCTCCCTCCATGATTCCCTTGTCCACTAATCTTCCTCCCAGCACTTATTCCTGCAAATGGCCCAAGGGTTACACCTGCCCAGTCACCTCCTCCCTCAACTCAAACAGTCCTTCCAGATGAGGTAACACTTCTGCTGGAGTCGTCTATTCTGTCCAGTGCTCCCGATGAGGCTTCTACTACATTGGTGATATCCGTCATAAACTAGGTGACCACTTTGTCAAGTGCTACCACTCCATCCACAAAAGCAGAACTTCCCGGTAGTCAAGCACTTTAATTCCCATTCCCGTTCTGACATGTTGGTCCATATCTCCTCTTGTGCCAAGATGAGGCCACCCTCAGGGTGGAGGAACAACACCTTATATTTCATCTTGAAAGACTACAACCTGATGGCATAAATATCAATTTCTCCTTCCAATAAAAAAAAATTCCCTCCCTCTCTCCTTTTGTTTGTTTTCCCAGTCTGCCTTGTACCTCTCATCACCTACCTATCGCTTCCTTCTGGATCCTCTCCTCCTTCCCTTTATCCTATAGTCCACAACTGTCTCCTATCAGATTCCTTCTTCTCCAGCCCTTGACCTTTTCCACCTACTTGGCTTCACCCATTACCTTTTGCCTAGCCTCCTTCCCCTCTCCCTACCTTTTTATTCTGGCTTCTTCCCCCACTTCTATTTCAGTCCTGACGCAGGGTGTCGGCCCTACTACATTTCCATAGAAGATGCCTGATATCATCTCCAGAGTTTATGCTGCCAGCATTTGGACGGTGGTAAAGTCATTCACTACCTATCTGATTCTTTGAGCCTTAAAAAAAAAATCACTGAACATTATACTGTTCTCTACTATAATAATCTTTCTTCAATCACCAAAACAAAAATAAATTACATGCGTTCACATGGCTAGTCTGCCAAAATGTTCAGCCAATTGCAACATCCAGTACATTCATTGTAATCTTCGGCATTTCAGAGAAAAATTACAACATTCTACATAGTTGCTATTCTCTTTCATTTGACAGGAAATACTGAGCCAATATAGCTATCAATTACAACTTACTTTTTTAAAAAAACCACAGTGTATGGCCTCAGTCTTCATATAATTGTGGTCAGTTGTTAACAATCATAGTAAGAGTGATCTGAAGTTCCTCCCGATGTCAGTGCATTTGTTTGTATTTGATCACCACTAGATGCCCAGAATGAATTGAATTCTGATCTGCATAGTTCCCCACCCTCAACAACTGCAGGAGAGCAAAATAACTAGTTCCCTTTTTTGTTTCTTATCCACTGATATTCTTGGATTGGCATGAAATATTGCTGATTATTTGGTGATACTTGACTGGATACTCAATTTCTGCCACTATACTGCATTCTTAATCATCGCATAGAATGCTGCTCTGCCAAAATGAACAGTTGCTGCAGTTCAGCACTCCTCTGCAAGAATGTAACTGCTTGTAATGGCAATCCCATTTTGCAGAGTATTCATATGGAATTTAATCTGAAATAGTAAAGGAAGCTAAAACAAATAGCCTGCAATCACATTATAGAAGCAAATAAAGTAAAATGTACTTTACTACTAATAACTTGATTCATAGTAATACAGAGAATAAGTGAAAATACTAAGAGATGTAATTTGGTGTGCATTATTCCTTCACCATACTTTACACACATAACTAGTCACAGAGCTACTGACATGAAGAAAATCTTTATCTGCAAACTTCCATTATTTTGAGTTGCTGTTTTGTCATCTTACATTCAACTAACATCAAAATGAATTATTAGTTGTGTGTATGTGATAACACTATATTTACTTCTAACATTGATTAAAAGGCATTTAGGTAACATTAACTATGTCGTAGATGTGCAAAGAGGAACTGCAATGATGATGTAATTGCTAACTTAGCTTGGGGTAAAATAGACAGAGTAGAGGACAATTTTAACAGCCCTAACTCTATATATTTGATACTGATTTTAAAACAAACGTTGCAGCAGTTGGTGTCAGTGTTAAATAGGATTTACCAAGTTTGTACATGGCAAAACAAGAAATTGCTAAAATACTGGTCCCAAGGCAAAAATTTCAGTTTTAATAACAAACTCTTTTCCAAATTTAAAGGTGCTTTTAATCAACTTAACTTTTCTATTCAAAGCTGTAAAGCCATTAAAAGTACTTGTAATGGTATACAAATAGTATGCTCACAAGTTCCAGTCCCAAAACCTGAAATACCAATTAAATAATTAGGGAAAAAAACCACAAAGCTTTTCACCTATTTTTCTTAATCGCAATACTTGAAAATGTTTTTGTATTGTGTAATCAGATAACACGTAATTAAAAGAGGGAAAATGTACAAGTATAGAAAAACTAAAAACTGAACAAGTTAGGATAAACCAATGTCAGTGAAGGTCAACACTTTCTAGTCTACATTCATCATCCAAAATTAAAAAAGTCAAAAAAAAAAGTTGGTAAAGAGAACTGCAGAGGTTGACTGCAATATACAGTGGCATACAAAAGTTTGGGCAACTCGGTCAAAATTTCTGTTACTGTGAATATCTAAGCGAGTAAAAGATGACCTGATTTACAAAAGGCATAAAGTCAAAGACGACATATTTCTTTAATGTGTTAAGCAAGATTACTTCTTTTTATTTCCATCTTTTACAGTTTCAAAATAACGAAAAAGGAAAAGGGCCCAAAGCAAAAGTTCGGGCACACTGCATGGTCAGTACTTAGTAACACCCACTTTGGCAAGTATCACAGCTTGTAAACGCTTTTTGTAGCCGGCTAAGAGTCTTGTTGTTGTTGAGCCGACTAGGGGATCGGCTGTACCGGATTGGGTATTGTGTAATGAACCGGAGGTGATTAGAGAGATTGAGGTGAAGGAACCCTTAGGAGGCAGTGATCATAACATGATTGAGTTCACTGTGAAATTAGAAAAAGAGAAGGCGAAATCTGATGTGTCGGTGTTTCAGTGGAGTAAAGGAAACTACAGTGGCATGAGAGAGGAACTGGCCAACGTTGACTGGAAAGAGACACTGGCGAGAAAGACGGCAGAGCAGCAGTGGCTGGAGTTTATGCGAGAAGTGTGGCGTGTGCAAGACAGGTATATTCCAAAAAAGAAGAAATCTTCGAGTGGAAAAAGGATGCAACCGTGGTTGACAAGAGAAGTCAAAGCCAAAGTTAAAGCTAAGGAGAGGGCATAGAAGGAAGCAAAAATTAGTGGGAAGACAGAGGATTGGGAAGTCTTTAAAACCTTACAAAAGGAAACCAAGAAGGTCATTAAGAGAGAAAAGATTAACTATGAAAGGAAACTAGCAAATAATATCAAAGAGGATACTAAAAGCTTTTTCAAAGTATATAAAGAGTAAAAGACAGGTGAGAGTAGATATAGGACCGATAGAAAATGATACTGGAGAAATTGTAATGGGAGATGAGGAGATGGCAGAGGAACTGAACAAGTATTTTGCATCAGTCTTCACTGAGGAAGACAGCACGATACCGGACACTCAAGGGTGGCAGGGAAGAGAAGTGTGCGCAGTCACAATTACGACAGAGAAAGTACTCAGGAAGCTGAATAGGCTAAAGGTCGATAAATCTCCTGGACCAGATGGAATGCACCCTCATGTTCTGAAGGAAGTAGCTGTGGAGATTGCGGAGGCATTAGCGATGATCTTTCAAAAGTCGATAGATTCTGGCATGGTTCCGGAGGACTAGAAGCTTGCAAATGTCACTCCGCTATTTAAGAAGGGGGCAAGGAAGCAAAAAGGAAATTATAGACCTGTTAGCTTGACGTCGGTGTTTGGGAAGTTGTTGGAGTCGATTGTCAAGGATGAGGTTACAGAGTACCTGGAGGCATATGACAAGATAGGCAGAACTCAGCATGGATTCCTTAAAGGAAAAGCCTGCCTGACAAACCTATTACAATTTTTTGAGGAAATTACCAGTAGGCTAGACAAGGGAGATGCAGTGGATGTTGTATATTTGGATTTTCAGAAGGCCTTTGACAAAGTGCCACACATGAGGCTGCTTAACAAGATAAGAGCCCATGGAATTACAGGAAAGTCACATACGTGGATAGAGCGTTGGCTGATTGGCAGGAAACAGAGAGTGGGAATAAAGGGATCCTATTCTGGTTGGCTGCCGGTTACCAGTGGTGTTCCACAGGAATCAGTGTTGGGGCCGCTTCTTTTTACATTGTACATCAACGATTTGGATTATGGAATAGAGGGCTTTGTGGCTAAGTTTGCTGATGATACAAAGATAGGTGGAGGGGCCAGTAGTGCTGAGGAAACGGAGAGTCTGCAGAGAGACTTGGATAGATTGGAAGAATGGGCAGAGAAGTGGCAAATGAAGTACAATGTTGGAAAGTGTATGGTTATGCTCTTTGGCAGAAAAAATAAACGGGTAGACTATTATTTAAATAGGGAAAGAATTCAAAGTTCTGAGATGCAATGGGACTTGGGAGTCCTCGTACAGGATTCCCTTAAAGTTAACCTCCAGGTTGAGTCGGTAGTGAAGAAGGCGAATGCAATGTTGGCATTCATTTCTACAGGAATAGAGTATAGGAGCAGGTATGTGATGTTGAGGCTCTATAAGGCGCTGGTGAGACCTCACTTGGAGTACTGTGGGCAGTTTTGGTCTCCTTATTTAAGAAAGGATGTGCTGACGTTGGAGAGGGTACAGAGAAGATTCACTAGAATGATTCCGGGAATGAGAGGGTTAACATATGAGGAACATTTGTCCGCTCTTGGACTGTATTCCTTGGAGTTTAGAAGAATGAGGGGAGACCTCATAGAAACATTTCGAATGTTAAAAGGCATGGACAGAGTGGATGTGGCAAAGTTGTTTCCCATGATGGGGGAGTCTAGTACGAGACGGCGTGACTTCAGGATTGAAGAGCGCCCTTTCAGAACAGAAATGCGAAAAAATTTTTTTAGTCAGAGGGTGGTGAATCTATGGAATTTGTTGCCACGGGCAGCAGTGGAGGCCAAGTCATTGGGTGTCTTTAAGGCAGAGATTGATAGGTATCTGAGTAGCCAGGGCATCAAAGGTTATGGTGAGAAGGCGGGGCAGTGGGACTAAATAGGATAAAATGGATCAGCTCATGATAAAATGGCGGAGCAGACTCGATGGGCCGAATGGCCTACTTCTGCTCCTTTGTCTTATGGTCTTTCAACTCTTGTTTGGGGGATTTTCGCCCATTCTTCCTTGTGAAAGGCTTCTAGTGCTATGAGATTATTGGACCATCTTGCATGCACTGCTCTTTTGAGGTCTATGCACAGATTCTTGATGATGTTTAGGTCAGAGGACTGTGAGGGCCATGGCAAAACCTTCAGCTTGTGCCTCTTGAGGTAGTCCATTGTGGATTTTGAGGTGTGTTTAGGATCATTATCCTGTTGTAGAAGCCATCCTTTTTTGATCGTCAGCTTTTTTTTTTAAACAGACGCTGTGATGTTTGCTTCCAGAATTTGCTGGTATTTAATTGAATTCATTCTTCCCTCTACCAGTGAAATGTTCCCCGTGCCACTGGCTGCAACACATGCCCAAAGCATGATCGATCCACCCCCGTGCTTAACAGTTGGAGAGGTGTTCTTTTCATGAAATTCTGCACCCTTTTTTTCTCCAAACATACCTTTGCTCATTGCGGCCAAAATTCAGCATCAGAAGTTTGCAAAGGAACATCTAAGCAAGCCTGATACATTTTGGAAACAAGTCCTGTGGACTGATGAAGTTAAAATAGAACTTTTTGGCCGCAATTGGAGAAAAAAGGGTGCAGAATTTCATGGAAAGAACCCCTCTCCAACTGTTAAGCACGGGGGTGGATTGATCATGCTTTGGGCTTGTGTTGCAGCCAGTGGCATGGGGAACTTTTCACTGGTAGAGGGAAGAATGAATTCAATTAAATACCAGCAAATTCTGGAAGCAAACATCACACCATCTGTGAAAAAGCTGATGATGAAGAGGATAGCTTCTACAACAGGATAATGATCCTAAACACACCTCAAAATCCACAATGGACTACCACAAGAGGCACGAGCTGAAGGTTTTGCCATGGCCCTCACAGTCCCCTGGCCTAAACATCATCAAAAATCTGTGAATAGACCTCAAAAGAGCAGTGCATGCAAGATGGCCCAAGAATCTCACAGCACTAGAAGCCTTTTACAAGGAAGAATGGGTGAAAATCCCCCAAACAAGAGTTGAAAAACTCTCAGCTGGCTACAAAAAGCATTTACCAGCTGTGATACTTGCCAAAGGGGGTACTACTAAGTACTGACCATGCAGGGTGCCCAAACTTTTGCTTTAGGCCCTTCTCCTTTTTTGTTATTTTAAAATGGTAAAAGATGGAAATAGAAAAGTAATCTTGCTTAAAACATTAAAGAAATGTGTCATCTTTAACTTTATGCCTGTTGGAAATGTCGTTTTTTTTACTCGCTTAGCTATTCACAGTAACAGAAATTTTGACCAGGGGTGCCCAAACTTTTGCATGCCACGGTGAAGGGGAAAATAACTGCACGTTTCATTAATGTGAAAGAAAGGTTGATGGCAAATTGTTCAGGATCAGTAAGCGCACTGTTAAGATGGAGATTAGAAGATATTCAAACTCAGGTGCACAAGACTGAGAAAAGGGCATTAACTGTGCAAATACAATGTTATTTTTGATTCTCCCTCATGCAGATGAGATTTTGACTCTACATTGGTATCAGGACCCTGCACTAGTCTGTTCACTGGCCAATGTCAGAAACTCTTTTACTGTCACTATCCATCAAAAAATATTAAGATTCAATGACATGAAAAGGCTGCAGTGTAAGGTTTTATTTTTTATCTTATTCTTTTTACTAAAGGAACAGTTTGTGAAGGGGTAGTATAAAGACAGCATTGATGCAAACAGAACCTACTTAGCAAACAAAATACACAACTGGCAAATAATAAACAACAGACCTAAACCTTTTTTCTAAACAAAAAGTTTCAGCAATTGAAATGGGCACGATTATCATGGATTGCCTTGCATGCCTCAATCTCACATGGCAGAATCTAACATTACTAAACTGCTCAGAGCCCAGCATTCTTGGTCCATGTGGCTGCATATTCTTGACAGGAAAGCAGACACTCTCACCAACAGCCGTCAGTGAACCCAGGCCTGCTGCGTGCCAACTATGTGAACTTTGAGCACATCGTGTATCGTGACTAAACATCCATTATTAAAATTGGGACACAGAAAATGACACGGGAGACTTGAGAACTTAATGATTTATACAAGGTCTTGGATAGCTGCCACATCAAATTACTCAACAGGCAAAAGTCGTCCACTCACAGTAACCAAATAAAGACTTCAAAAAAAGCATACAGATATAAACTAACTATTTATTACACACTATCACAGAGCGAGAAAGGAGGAATTGAGCTGTCTGCATGTGACGAGTGATTTTCTCAAATGCCAATTAACCTACAAAACTTCATTTAATGACAGTTGACAGCTGGATTTGTCATTGTAACATAACTACCGGAATTTCTTCCTTCCCTGGCCCTCCTTCAGTAGATTATAAAAATTAGAGAATAATGTAAGATTGCCAAATTTCTAAAGTAATAATATCACAGGCACAGAATGCTGACATAATTTTAACAAGAAAACATTGCGCAATTTAATTCTTTAAAAAACAGATGGATGAAAATAATAAATTACATCAAACTAAGATGGGTGATATCTCACTCAGAGCACTGTCCCAGAAAAATGTGCTAGGTAATTACAAGTGCTGATAACAGTGATTTACACTTTATTCACTTTCCCAACATTTTTATTTGGAACAGGACAGCTAACCTGAAACAGTTTAGTGCATTCAGCAATAGTGCACAGAACTAAAATGAAGGAAATAGAGTTAGTCCTGGTTTAAGGAAAACAATGTTGCCAGTGACCAAGATTTCTTGCATAGTGAAGCCTTGCATATCCTCGCAGGCAGTTATCCAATAAAGATTTCTTCAGAAAAAACTGCTAATTTAGACAAGATTTTAAAAAGTCGTTGGAATTTATTGTACAGTTGGAGACCATTCAAATCACTGTGAACACAATGACCAAGCAAAAGCTTTCATTTGAGGCTTTCCAATGTGCAGCTTTCAATTTGTATCTTTGTAGGTTACATAATATACTCCATCAGACTTTTAGAGGCTGAGCTCCAAAATCCCTTGAAAGTGAAAAAACAGAAAACAAAATTCAAAGCAAGTTTTAGATATGGAAGGTCTTTGTTTCAGGGGAGAAAAGGGAGGGACAGGCTTCTCAGCAAGTGATCCTCTACTCTTCGGATGATTGAAGGGAATCCCTGGCACTATACAATACAGCTACATACTTCATCATAGATACTAATATCATAGACCTGACTATTCCGGTAAATATTTCAAGATCATAAGTGGACAAGGAGGGTATCAATTCTGATTTATTTTTTAAACACTGGTCAGTTTCCTCTGGTCGTCAATGCTTCGGTGCAAATTTTCCTGATTACTGCTGTACAGAAAGAATCTTAGTTTTGGCAGTGTCTGCATATAATTAATATTCCTCATCTTTGCTATCCCTCTGCTAAATCTGCTCTGAACCCTCAAAGGCTTTAAAATAGGACAGACTGGTGAGAAGATGTCAGAAAAAAAAATAAAAATTGTGCATCTTTAACAAGAAAGTAGAGGC
This sequence comes from Mobula hypostoma, assembly GCF_963921235.1. Classification (NCBI taxonomy): domain Eukaryota; kingdom Metazoa; phylum Chordata; class Chondrichthyes; order Myliobatiformes; family Myliobatidae; genus Mobula; species Mobula hypostoma. Next base: position 147,816,332 of record NC_086097.1, on the reverse strand, counting down.
AATATGACAATTTTAATAAGGCTTGGAACAGCAACAGAAAGACCTGAAGTATTTTTGGAAAATACTGAATGTGGTTGGATAAATTGAGAAAGCCATTTAAAAGCATAGCAGACCTTTAGCTTTTTGAATAAATCTCAAGATGCAGAATATATCTACTGAATTGGTAGCAGGGATAAGGGCAGATGTTAGGTCTATGGGGAGACTAAGGTAATTTCCTTTTTAGTGGAGATTATTGAGAGACTTGGTAAAGTGTTATAAATCAGAACTCACTGTGATAGAGCATCAGTTAGGAGAAATTGATTCCAGTAGCAAAAACATTGTCAAAAACAGATTTGTGGTTGAAAGAACAATTAACTACATGTTACAATAAATAAATAAAGAAAGAAATAGTGTGACAGAGAAATAGCGAGGTAGCGATCAAGGTTCATTCATAAATCTGGTAGCCGAGGGGAAGAAGCTGATCCTAAAACACTGAATTTGGGTCTTCAGGCTCCTGTCTCTCCTTGGAGTAATGAGCAGAAGGTATGTCCCGGATGATGATGGTCCTTAATGAAAGACGAGGCCACCTTGAGGCACAGCATTTCGGAGATAAGACATATATGCAGAAGTAGGCCATTTGGCCCATCAATCCTGCTCCGCCATTCCATCAGGTGTGACTTATTATTCCTTTCAACCTCATTCTCCCTGCCTTCTACCTGCAACCTGCGATGCCCTGGCTAATCGAGAACCTATCAACCTCTGCTTTAAATGTACTCAATATCTTCGTCTCCACAGCTATCCATGGCAATGAACTCCACATATTCACAACCCTTTGGCTAAAGAATTTCCTCCTCATCTCTATTCTAATTGGATGACACCCCCCCCCCCTTATTCTGAGGCTGTGACCTCGAGACCTAGACTCAACCACTATAGGAAACGTCCTCTCCACATCAACTCTATCTAGGTCTTCCAACACTGAATGGGCTTCAATGAGATCCCTCCACATTCTTCTAAACTACAGCGAGTACAGGCTCAGAGCCATCGAACACATAATATATTATAAAGCCTCAGCATGACAACCTTGCTCTTATATTCTAGACCTCTCAAAATTAATGTTAACATTGCACCTGCCTCCCTCACCACCAACTCAACCTGCAAGTTAACTTACTGGGAATCCTGTACAAGGACTCCAAAGTCCCTTTGCATCACCAATTTTTGAATTTTCGCCCCATTTAGAAAATAGTCTATGTCTTTATTCATTCTTCCAAAGTATATGACCATACACTTCCCTACACTATATTCCATTTGTCCCAGTCCAATTCCTCTGCAGACTCCCCACTTACTCAACACTACCTGGCCCTCCACTTAACTTTGTTATGTCTGCAAACTTGGCCACAAAGCCATCAAATTGTTGACACAATGTGAAAAGAAGCAGTCCCACCCCGGCGAAATACCTCCAGTTGCCAGCAGCCAACCAGAAAAGGTCCCCCTTTATTCCCATTCTTTGCCTCCTGCCAGTCAGCCAACCTTCTATCCATGCTAGTATCTTTCCTATAATACCTTGGGCTCTTATCTTGTTAAACAGCCTCATGCGTGGCACCTTGTCAAAGGCCTTCTGAAAATTCAAGTAAACAACATCCACTGACTCTCCTTTGTCTATTCTGCCCATTATTTCTTCAAAGAATTCCCACAGATTTATTAGGCAAGGTTTCCTCTTAAAGGACTTGCAGACTTTGGCCTACTTTATCATGTGCCTTTAACTACCCTGAAACCTCATCCTTAATAATGGACTCTAAAATCTTCCCAATCACTGAAATCAGACTAACTGCTCTATAATTTCCTTATATTTTGCTTCCCTTCCTTCTTAAAGAGTGGAGTGACATTTGTAATTTTCCAGTCTTCCGGAACCATTCCAGAATTCTAGTTTCCCAAGCATCTTCTCCTTAGCAATAGGAACTACACTAACTTCTGCCCTCTGATACTCTCAAATTTCTGCAAAATTGAGCACCATCAAATTTTAGTGTTTCTGTGAATGTTGCGTAACCTAGGTGCCAGATCACATTCATTTTAATCAAGAAGATAGAGAGGGGCTGGATGAATAAACAAGAGTGTTGCTGCAGAAAGCTGAAAGGGGATGAGAACTCCTAGGCTTCTGTATCGAAATTTACAAAAGCTCCTATGAGGTTTCACAGTCCTCTTTGCACACTGGAGACGTGTAAGTAGCATATCTGTATCTGATTTTTAAGGCTTTTACAACTGCCTATGTTTTTAAGACAAGAAATTCTGAACAATATGCAAAGCCCACTTGATAGCTCTGGATTTGATGACTTTCTAATTATCAGGCATATCTGGCTGCATTTTTGGAAAGGAAGTAGATATTCCTACCCAAGTCACAGGGGAAATCCAAAGGAACGGTAGCTGTCTCAATCCTCAATCTCAGTTGGAAACAAAATATATGTATATAGATTAAATATTTGAGAACTTACTTTGGCAAAATGGATAGCTGACAAGGTCATTATAACGTGTCAGAATGAAACTTGAACAGAACAGTAAGTTTACATGATGAAATTAAACTATTAAGTGCAATCTGGATATTCAATAATGGATAAAATGGTGGTCTATATTAAAATACAATGTATTACAAAATCTCTTGAATAACTGCAATAACAATAGAAATACTCAGTTTAACCTGACAACACTGAGATCTGTCAAGGAAAACCGCATACATCAGTGAATTTCTTTTTTTACCATAAAGGACCAAAGTAATCAGTTCAATAGAAAGCTACAGTATACTAAATTATTTATTTACTAGCATCAGACCAGAGTAGTGATATTAGTATTAAGGCCCAGAATTCCTTAGCGCTCTACTTATGACCTCATAAAACTTGTCCTATGCACTTCTGTGATAGTCGCTCTAGTTCTTTGGATGTGCAAAGCTGATGTGGTGCTCCGTGTTCTCCAGCAATAACTAGAGCAGAGCCATGACTGAAAAGTTGTTGCAGGGTTTCCAGGGTTTCCACAGGAGACCCTTTTACAAGGAATCCGCACCTGCAACATGAAGTATCTTGCTCTGTGCACAACGCTGACTGAAGAGTTTACTTTTTTTTAAAAAAAAACTGTATGATTCCCAACATTTTATTGCTCCTATTCAAAGAAATAGTACACAAAAAGATCATTTCTACAGTTTATTCTTACTCCCACTGGAGTGTGGATCCTGTCCTCACTTAGCTTTACTGAATTTAACACCATCATTTTTGTTTTATTGCTTTTGAACAAAAGATGGGAAGACTTAATAATGCTGCTGTGAAGATGGCGATTATTTTATCTGGGAAGTTTGGTTTCTGATTGCCAATGTTCTGCCTTTCTTTCCAGCATTTTCTGCTTTCTCTTAGATGGTTTGGGTACTTCGTCTTTCCATGCAAGGCTAAACCATTTAAAGGCTAAAGTACCTGTCAAGAAATCATGTATACATACACACACACGCGCGCGAGTGGTAGTGGTGGACAAAGCAGATACGACAGTGGCACTTAAGAGGCACACAGACAGATACGTGTATACACAGGCAATAGATGGATGGCTGCTGACATTTCTGTCTAAACAGGAGAGAATCAGGAGTATTTGGCAATTACCAACAGATCAACATTATATGGCAAAGAATATCTGTTTTGTAACATTTATCTAAATAACTATAATGTTCAGCATTATACTGGATACAAGGTCTAGATACGTGAGTGGTTAGTGATACTACTTCAAACAGGATCGCAGGTTCTCTGTTTTCTTAAATGGGTCCATAGGCCAATCTTCAGACAGGATTGGTATTTAAGGCCTTGACAACGTAGTCTATGTGTTACAGATAACATGATGCTAGATATAAAGGTATTGAACATCATGATATAAAGATAGATACCGTCAAATATTTCTCACCATTATTAGTCAACGTGCTGCGAAGCATATTGATGTTAATGTACAACAGAAACACAAGCATATTCCATTAAATTAACTCTGAAAATAGTCAATTTTAACTTTTTAATACACCAAGGTGGTTATTAGTAATTTAATTTCCTTTTCATTAACCGTTATCTGGAAGACAATATATTACTAGCCCTGACCTCTTCATGTGAGCAAATGTTTAAATCTAGTCTGATTAATTCAGCTGTTTAAAAAGGGAGAAATTACTTGGCTTTTAGCTATCAGAAGGAATGAGGCTTGATGTTGATAATGATTGAATTTCTAATACTGCAAATTGATTGAATGCTGCAATTACAGCTCGCAGTAACTCAAGGAAATGGGTTCGTCCCTCTCGGCCAAACACTTCTCTTTATTTAAAGCAATCCAATTTGCAAGGATAATTATATATTAGCATTTCTTCTGCAATCGGAAATGAACACAGAGATAGAGCAGGCCAAGTGCAAGCACATTATTGCTGCAAATTACTTGATATCTGTCTCTTTTCACATAAAGAAAAAATTGGGCAATCAATTAGCTGAGAGAACTGCAGAACAAGTGAACAATTCTGGAGGCCTTTGGTGGCTGTTTGTTATTGTTTAGCAGTCTTCCTAAGAGTCTCTCAGTTCCTAACTTTATCTGCAATGTATTCACTTATCAGTCATATTCTCCACACCCAATAATTACATAGTGAAAACAAAGGTAAATCAGAAGAGCCTCTCCAAGGCGACATATGGCAAATTTACTCCCCATACACCTTAACCTTATGAGCAATCTTTCACTAAACTCTTCCCCTGCTGGCTCAGGGGATCAATATAAAATCAAATGTGGCATAGAGATGGACGAACAGGCAAAATGAAGGTCGAGTCCTTCATCTATGCTTTGTTAACTGATATTTAATCAATATAGAAGAGTGCAATAGAAGCACAAAAATATTCAACTAGCAGAATCATCAAGGGAATTGAGTCCATTCTGTGCACAAAGAGGAAATAATTGTAATTTTAAATGTTACTTATATTTTAGCACCAGACACAGTATGATTACCAAACTCTCTTGACGGTTCCACAATCTGAATATCCTTTGGTATGTGAAGGTAGGAAGGTTCTGATAAAATACCACTTTTTAAGAGAAAAAAAGGTTATCTTTGCAAACACAAGAGATTCTGCAGATTCTGGAAGTCGAGACACACACACACAAAAAATGCTGGAGAAACTCAAGTCAGGAAACATCCAAGGAGGGAAGTAAACAGTTGATGATTCAGACTAAGAGCCTTCATCACGAACATACTAAGTTCTGATGAATGGTCTTGGACCAAAACACAGACTGTTTATTCCACCCCCTTCCCCCGACAGATGCTGCCCAACTCGCTGAGTTCCTCCAGAATTTTGTGGTTATCTATACAAGTCCACCAAGCTTAACTTTGCTGGGCTATCGCTGGATTACATGTGCCATGTTGGACAAACATGCAACTGTGGACCAATTTCCCAAAATAAGCTTCACTACAATTCTCTTCCCCTTCAAGCTTTGTTGATTATATAGAACATCGACATAGAACAATATAGCAGAGTATAGCCCCTTTGGCCTATGATGTTGGAGAGTCCTTTTAACCTACTCCAAGATCAATCTGACCCTTCCCTTCCACATAGCCCTCTATTTTTCTTTCATCAATGTGACTACCCAAGAGTCTCTTAAATTTCCCTAAAGTATTTGCCTCTATTACCATTCCTGGCAGTGTGTTCCGTGCATTAACCCCTCTGTGTAAAAAGCCTACCTCTGACATCCCTCCCTATTCTTTCCACCAAACAACTTAATATTATGCCCTCTGTATTAGCCATTACCAACATGGCTACAAAAAGGCACTGGCTGTCCATCCTATGCCACTTATCTTTACACAGTGCTATCAAGTCACTCTCATCCCTCTTCACTCAAAAAAGCCAGCTTGATCAACCTTTCCTCATAAGACATGTTCTCTTACCCTGGAAGCATGCTGGTAAATCTCCTCCACACCCCCTCCAAAGCTTCCACATCCTTCCTATAATGAGGTGACTAGAACTGAACGCAATACTCTAAATATGGTCTAATAAGAATTTTATAGAGCTGCAACATTATTGCATGGCTCTCAATTTCCGCACTAATGAAGACAGACCAAATGCTTTCTTGGACACCTTATCAACTTGCACGGCAACTTTGAGTGATCGATGGAAGTGGAACCCAAAATGTCTCTATTCTTCCGAACTGCCCACTCACTAGTCTAATTCCCAGGATTATCCCCATTACCCTTCTTGGACCAATGAATAAGATTTGCCATCCTCCAGTCTTCTGGTTGTTCTACCGTGGCCTCTCACTTCCTGTAGTAACCTGGGGTATATCTCATCGAGCCCAAGGAAGTAATTTTTTAGTTCCTAACATATTCTTTCTTAATGTTGACATGTTCCAGCATATTAGCCTATTCTACAGTGACTTTACATTCATCAAGATCCCTCTCGCTGGTGAATACTGAAGCAAAGTATTTATTAAGCGCCTCTCCTGCCTCGTCTGACTTCAAGCACAATGTTTCCTCTTTTATCCCCAATCTGTTCTACCCTCACTCTTACCATCCTCCTGTTTCTTACAAACATTTAGAGTGCATTGGAGCTTTCCTTATACCTACTCAAAGGCCTTCTGATCTCCCCTTCTAGCTCTCTTAAGGCCCTTACTGACCTCCTTATAACTCTGAAGAGCCTCATCTGACCTTGGCCTCCTAAATCTTAATCATGCTTCCTTCTTCCTCTTGACTAAATGTTCCACTCCTCTTGTTAACCATGATTCCTTCATTCTACCATCCTCTCCCCGCCTCAATGGACCAAGCCTATCCAGAATCCTAAGCATCATTATTATCCCTCCCTCTTCAGTACTTTCTCATATGATTTGCACCTATACTTGTCCAAAGTTATGCTAAAGGTCAGGAAGTTGGGGTCACTGACTCTGAAATACTCACCCACCTAGAGATCTACCACCCGACTAGGTCCACTGCCTAGTTCTTAGATCCAGTATGGCTTCTCTTCTAGTCAGCCTGTCTGTCCACATATTCTGTCAGGAATCCTTCCTGGACACACCTAGTAAATCCTGCCCCATCTAAAACTCTTGCACTAAGGAGGTGCAAATCAATATTAGGGAAGTTGATGTCACCCATGAGATCAGCCCAGTTACTTTTGCAACTTTCAAAAATCTGCCTATTGATCCGTTCCCTCAGTGTTCCTGTTGCTACTGGAGAGCCTAGAGAATACTCCCAATAGCAATAGGGCAACTGAAAGAAATTTTCTGATATGAATATCCAACAATGCTATCATTGAAATATGTGATAAACAAGCTGACAAAAAGCAAAATCGATAGACCATGCACTTCATCAGTCCATTGACACTACAAGCCCAAGTCTTGTAGGATTCCCAGCGTGAATAGTAGAGAACCTCTTAGCACATTGCCAAAAAAATCACTTCAATTTGGCATCAACTCCCTACCTTGTTTTGCACTGACATGCAGTGCTGATGCTGGTAGCCTCTGCAACCTATGTTTGCTGATTTGCACAAGCCCTTTGCCAGGTGTCCTTTTTAGAACAGGGGTTGATTTCCCATGTACTGGGCTTTTCTTTACGAGTAAGTAACGACTTTTCATAACCGGGAAGCCACCAACGTTAATCTTCTTCTCAGTCGGTGAGCTAGCAAGAAATAACATTAATATAAATATAAACACTCTTAAGTGAAATCATGCAGTGTAACTACTAAACATCATCACTTCTTTGGATGCAAGAATAAAGTCAAGCTAAACTAGATATACTCCCAATCCCAATGCAAGATATTTCTGCGCTTGCCTCTCCCAGGATGAGGGAACACCTTGTCAGGCCCTGGGGATTTGTTCACCCAAATTTGCCCCAAGACAGCAAACACTTCCTCCTCTGTAATGTGTAGGGTCCATGACCTCACTGCTGCTTTGCCTCACTTCTATAGACTCTGTGTCCGTCTCCTGGCTTAATACAGATGCAAAAAAAAACAATTAAGATCTCATCCATATCTTTTGGCTCCATGCAAAGATTACCATTCTGATCTTTCAGAGGACCAATTCTGTTCGTCGCAATCCTTTTGTTCTCAACATACCTGTAGGAGCCATTAGAGTTCTGCTCCATCTTGTCTGCTAGAGCAAACATATGCCTTCTTTTAGCCCTTCTGACTTTTTTCTTAAGTATTCTCTTGCACTTCTTTTACTCAAGTACCTCACTTGTTCCTACCTGCCTATACCTGCTATGCATCTCCTTTTTTTTTTTAAAAAAAACCAAAGCCTGAATACCTCTCAAAACCCTAAACCTTTTATGCTTGGTTTTATCCTGAAAGGCACATTCAAGCATTGTATTCTCAAAATTTCATTTTTGAATGCCTCCCACTTACCAACACACTTTCCTGTCTCAATCCATATTTGCCAGATTATTTCAGATACCTTCAAAATTAGCCTTTCTCCAATTCAGAATCTCAACCCAAGGACCAGACCTATCCTTTTCCATAATTACCTAGAAACTAATGGCATTATGATTGCTCAATGTAGTGTCCTGCTTCTTAAACTTCTGTCATCTGCTGTGTCTCATCCCTAGTAGGAGATCAAGTATTGCACACTCACTCATTGGGACTTCTATGTACTGAGACCTTTTCCCTGACTAGTAATAACACTCCTCCCCCTTTAATCTCTCCAGCTCCATCAAGTCTAAAACAACAGAACCCCAGAATATTGAACTGCCAGTCCTGCCCCTCCTGCAACCAAGTCTCACCAACGGATACAATATCATAATTCCATGTATTGATCCAAGCCTTAAACTCATCTACCTTTCCTACAACTTGCATTAAAATATACGCAACTCAGAACATTAGACTCACCATGCTCAAGCTTTTGCTTCCTGACATTGTCTGAGGTTTAACATCTGTCCCCACAATCACACTATTAATGGTGCTGGCACTCTCATTCCCTCCCTCTGCAACTCTAGTTTAAACCCCCGCCCATGCAGTATTAGCAAACCTTCCCACTAGGATATTAGTCCCCCTCCAGATCACGTGCAAACAAATGTGCATATGTTGGTGTGCATATTACAAAAAAAAAATTCGAAGTGCCTTGCAGTTTTTAGGCTGTGTAAAAATTTCCTGCTCAGAACAATGGTTGGTCCGCGCAGTTGTAAAAAAAAGTTAGAGGGAAGGTTGCTTCAGGAGTAAACCGCAAGGAAAACTCCAGAGCTGAAGTCCCTAAGGCAGTCCTATGCTGATGCCAAACTGTAATGGTCTCTGCCACTCCTTTGGATTCATCAGCTACGTGTAGAGGTGGGTGCCTGCTACACGAGCAACAGCTTGCTCTGCATATTGTACTGCCCTGGCTTGTGTATCAAGCTGGGACACAAAATCCATTGTCGACCCCTATGGAATATCTGCTTTATAGTGAGACCATACTGACTTCTTTTTGTAGGAAGTCCTTCCTTCCTTCCTTGCACCCTTAACTCCCGGTGGAGTCATCGGGGCGCCGTCATGACAAACTTTGCACCAATCTGTTCCATCTGTCGCGGTTGTGTACCAGAGCCTAGGTCACCGCAAGTGTTTTCCCTGTCCATTCTTTAATGTTGTCCATCCATCTTTTCCTCTGTCTACCTCTCCTTCTTTTCCCCTCCACAGTTCCTTGTAGAATGGTCTTTGCAAGGCCACTGGATCTTGTTACGTGGCCATAGCATCTCAGCTTGTTTCTTCACTGTTGTGAGAAGGTCTTCACGGGGGCCAATGTGGTGCTGTATGGTCTTGCGGACCTGCTCGTTTGTGATGTGGTCCAAGTATGAGATGCCCGAGATGTTGCGATAGCACCTCATTTCCAATGCCTGTATCTTCCTCTGTAGCTCTGCTGTGAGGGTCCATGTCTCACATGCGTACAGGAAGATGGAGAATACCAATGCATGCAGAAGTCTGATCTTGTACTTCAAGGTGATGCTGTTGTCACTGCATATTGTCTTGAGTTTGGATAGGGTAGTCATTGTCTGCGCGGTTCTTGCCAGGACTTCTGGTCTTGATCCTTCATGCCCTCAGGTATTTGAACTGTTGCACTCTCAAGTTTCTGACCATGGACTGAAATGTCTGTTGTGATGGCACCGTTGGCATTTGCTATCAGCTTGGTTTTCTCAGCACTTATTTCCATTCCAAACTTTGTGGAGGCTCTGTCAAGATGGCTGACCAGATTGGCCAGTTCGTCCTCTTTTCCTGCAAGTCCATCAATGTCATCAGCAAATCTTAGGTTTGTGATGTTCCTCCCTCCGATGCTGACTGTGCTCACGTGATCTTCAAGTAGGAAGTGCCAACTATGAAATTCATTGCCATCTCTCCCCATTTTCAGTTTTCCCATTTAAAATATTAACATACTGCAGTGAGTCATTGTTATTGGCTGTAGAGAATGTGGAAGATGCTCCACGCATACATTTTTTTGAAAAATATATAGCTCAATTAGAAGTCAAAGAAATTCATACCAAAACACAAATGTTTTGGTGTAGCTACATATTCTGGTGAGTTCTATCACTAAAACTTGAGGAAAACATTCCAAACTCAATGGTAGAACTACAAGATTAATTACTATAATCTGCAGAAAAGAACAATGCGCAGAGAGGTTTTAAGTGTTGGTAGAAAATAGCATTGCCTACAGCATATGGATCAATAACTAGAGGCAATAGATTTAAAATTATGAACAGAAAATTAAGAGAAGCAATGAGGAAAATTGCATTTGGCATCCTCAAGAATCCACTGCCTATAAAAGATGCTAGAATCCAACTTCATAAATATTTTAGAAAGGGAATTTGACAGATAATCAGAGGTGCGGAACATGCAAAGCATTTCTTTTACTGTTGATGTATTAGGTGTATTATGGACAGAAGTCTGCAGAGCCAATCATCACTCAGATTTCTAAGAGCTAGCAGATGCATGATATTCAACACTATGCATTCCAACAGTGACTTGTTGATCTGTCAATTTCCACTCTTTTTTCTATGCATTGACCAATCCTCCATTTAAACTGCCATTAAAGCACCTAAGCACACAAGCTATAACACACAAAAACCAGGTCCTAGGTCAGGAGTGGACATATAACCAGAATAAAATCTCCAGAACAACGCAAGATACAGAAACAAGAGTTGGTCATTGGGCTCTTTGCACTTACTCCATTATTCTATAGGGTTATGGGTGATCTTTCACCTCATGGCCATTTCCCGGCATTAACTCCATAATATTTAATTTAAAAATTATCATTTTATAGCTTAATTCAATGAACTCTGATTTCAAAAACTTCACCATCCTACAGGCAAAGCAACTTCTTCTCACTTCCATCTTGAATAGCTGACTCCATACTTTTGAGAATATAACCCTGGTTCTAAACAACCCAGCCAGTAAAACATCAGGGTGTCCCTGTTACAGTGAAGGGCAGGGCTAACAAGATTAGGGAACTGTGTTAATAACAAAGGATCCTGAGGGTCTGGTCAGGGAAAAGGATGCATATGTCAGGTATAAGGAGCTGGGATCAAGCAAATCCCTTGAGTGGAGTAAAGTTAAGACGGAAATCAGGAGGACAAAAAGAAGATGAGACAGCTTTGCAAACAAGAGAAAAGAGAATCTAACGAGATACGAGGGCAAGAACAAGAGGGCATGTAGGGAGAGAGGTGGTCTTCTTTAAGGTCAGTGTGATTGTCTATGAGTGAAGTGAAGAGAAATCTGAGAATTAAAATAAATACTTCTCATCTGTATTTACTGTGGAGAAAGTCAGGGAAGAGAACAGTGCTGTCTTGAAAAGTAAAATAATAAAAACACAAATAATAAAAGAAATAAATATGTACATTACAAAATAGGAGCACTAGCAATGTTAAAGTGCATAAAGGCGGATAAATCCTTAGAGCCTGACCAAGTGTATCCCATGACATTGCAGGAAGCCATGGATAAAACTGGAGGGGTTTTAGCAAAAATACTTGTACTATTGTTAGCTACAGGTGATGTATAAGCTGGGGGGTCTTTATTTAAGAAGGGTTGCAAGGAAAACCTAAGGAACAAAAGACTGGTGAGCCTAATATGAGTGGTGGAAAAGTTACTAAAGGTGATTCTGAGTTAAAAGCTCTACTTGCATGCGGATAGGTATGTTACAGGACTATATCTCTCTTATCAAGAATTGATTAAGGAAAGTCAGTATGGCTTGTGTGTGTGGAAATTGTGCCTCACAAATTTGATTGAGGTTTTTGAAGAACTGACCAAGATGACTGACGAGGCAAAGCAGTAGACATTACCCATACGGACTTCGGTAAGATCTTTTACAAGATTACGAATGGTAGACTGATTGAAAGGTTAGATCATATGACATCAAGTGTGAGCTAGCCAAATGAACAAATGTTGCTGGTGGCCGGAATAAGAGGTTGGTAGTAGAGGCTTGTGTTTAAGATGTGAATACTGGTGTGCCACTGAGATCCATGCTGGTTTTTGGATGAGAATGCAGACTATGTTTAATAACTTTGCAGATGACACCAGTGGACAGAAAAGAATATTTCTGATTTCAAAAGGATCTAGATCAGGGATTTCCAACCTGGAACCTACAGTCCCCTTATTTAATAGTATTGGTCCATGTTGTTTAAAAAAAAGTTGGGAACCCCTGATCTAGGTCAACTGAAAAAGTGGGTCAAGGAATGAAAGATGGAATTTAGTTGAGATGTGAAAATATTGCACTTAGAAATTTAGAAGTTAGATGAGGAGGAATTTCTCTAGCCAAAGGGTGCTAAACCTGTAGAATTTGTTGCAAAAGAAACCATTTAAAGCATCTGTTAGTCTTGCGAGACCATGGATCTGCGCCTGGAAAACCTTCACTCTCCAGGGCACAGGCCTCGGCAAGGTTGTATGGAAGACCAGCAGTTGCCCATGCTGCAAGTCTCCCCCCTCCACGACACCAATGTTGTCCAAGGGAAGGGCATTAGGACCCATACAGCTTGGCACCAGTGTCGTTGCAGGGCAATGTGTGATTAAATGCCTTGCTCAAGGACATAACACGTTCCCTCGGCTGGGGCTCAAACTCACAACCTTCAGGTAGCTAGCCCAATGCCTTAACCACTTGGCCACGTGCCCAAAACAGAAACCAAGTCATGTGTATTTAAAGCAGAGAGTGATAGGTTCTTGATTAAAGTATAGAGGGTTAAGGATTACAGGAAACAAGCACGTGAATGGGTTTGAGAAAAAAAATCAGCCATGACTGAATGGCAGGCCAAATGGCCTAACGCGGTTTGTATATCTTATTATTTTGGGAAGTTAAAATGGGCCAGGCCTTGCACAGTAAATGGCAGGGCCCTGAAGAATGCTATAGAACAGAGAAACTTAAGAGGCACACCTGGTTTCATTGGTTAGGGCACCGAGTACAAGAGTTGCATTGTCACATTACAGCTGTTTAAGAGGTGGTGACACCACATTAGGAGCCTCGTGTGCAGTTATATTCAGTGTAATTTAGGGCAGGTGTGGCTAAGCATGAAGGGACACAGAAAAAATTCATAAAGATTTTCCTCAGACTAGAGGGCTTGAGTTATAAAGGACAGAATCGATAGGCTGGTGCTGCTTTCCCTGAAATATTAGAAGCTGAGGGCTGACTTGTAAAGGTAAATAAATCATGAGGGACATAGATAAACTGAATGATCAGTTTTAAACTATTGGGCATAGATTTAAGAGGGGGAAAAGATACAAGAGTTACTTTTCCTTCTACAGAAATTGTTAAATATTTCTTATGTGTCACAACTCTACTCGTCTTCTTCTTTCCCTATCAATGTCTTAGCTACACACCCCCAACTCCACCCACATTTACTGAACTGTGAAAACTTCAAATCTTCAGATCTACTTCTTTCCTTATCAATATCTTAGCCACACACCCTCCCCCTGCATTTACTGAACTGAAAACTTGCAAATCCTTAGGTTTACAACAGGAATTCTGCAGATGCTGGAAATTCAAGCAACACACATCAAAGTTGCTGGTGAACGCAGCAGGCCAGGCAGCATCTCTAGGAAGAGGTAGAGTCGACGTTTCAGGCCGAGACCCTTTGTCAGGACTAACTGAAGGAAGAGTTAGTAAGAGATTTGAAAGTTGGAGGGGGAGGGGGAGAGGGAGATCCAAAATGATAGGAGAAGACAGGAGAGGGAGGGATGGAGCCAAGAGCTGGACAGGTGATTGGCAAAAGAGATACAAGAGGATCATGGGACAGGAGGTCTGGGAAGAAAGACCGGGGGGGGGGGGGAACGCAGAGGATGGGCAAGGGGTATATTCAGAGGTAAGTAAACCTAAATCCTTAGGTTTACTTACTCTTCCCTTGTACTACCTCGACGTACTGATGGGATGAAATTACCTGTATGGATGGCATGCAAAACAAAAGTTTTCACTGAACCCTGGGATATGTGACACTAAAATACCAATATACTGGTATTCTTAGCAAGGTTTTTCTTTGAATCTAATAACATTTCAATTGCTCTTGATCAGCATGTTTCCTGCTGTTTTTCTTTTCTCTCCTTTAAGGGATATCAATGTGTAAAACTTGGATTAATACTTTAAATTAACTAATAGTCCACTGTCACATCTTTTCATGTGGTTTCATTTACCATAATATACCCAAAAAAACTGTGCCTCATAAAATTTTGAAGCTTGCTTCATTCAAATAAATAGATCAATTAAAGTATATATGTATATTGAATAAATTAATAATAGTGCAAAAAACAGAAATAATGTCTTTTTAAAATAAGTGAAGTAGTGTTCATGGGTTCAATGTCCATTTAGGAATTGTATGGCAAAGGGGAAGAAGCTGTTCCTGAATCACTGACTGTGTGCCTTCAGGCTTCTGAATCTCCTTCCTGAAGGTAACAATGACAAGAGGGCATTCCCTGGATGATGAAGGACCTTGATAATGGACGTTGCCTTTCTGAAGCACTGCACCTTGAAGATGTCATGGGTACTGCGGAGGCTAGTACCCAAGATAGAAATGACTAATTTTGTCCTTTGTAGCTTCTTTCGGTCCTGTGTAGTAGCATCCCCGACCCCCCCCCCCACCCCGCCACCCCCGTAACAAACAGTGATGCAGCGTCAGAATGCTCTCCACGGTACATCTATAGAAGCCTGAGTGTTTTAGTTGACAAACCGTATCTCTTCAAACTCGTAATGAAATATAGCCACTGACTTGCCTTCTTTATAGCTGCATCGATATGTTGGGACCAGGTTAGATCCTCAGAGATATTGACACCCAGGAATCTGAAATTGCTCATTCTGTTCACTTCCGATCCTTCTATGAGAACTGGTTCGCGTTTCTGCATTTTACCCTTCGTGAAGTCCACAATCAGCTCTTTCCTCTTACATTGAGTGCAAGGTTGTTGCTGCGACACCACTCAACTAGCTGATATATCTTGCTCCTGTACGCCCTCTCATTTCCATCTGAAATTCTACCAACAATGATTGCATCATCAGCAAATTCATAGATGGTATTTGAGCTATGCCTAGCCACACAGTCATGTGTAAATAGAAAGTAGAACAGTGGGCTAAGCACACACACCCCTAAGGTGCACCAGTGTTGAGCGTCAACGAGGAGGAAGTATTATCACCACTCCGCACAAATTGTGATCTTCCGGTTTGGAAGTCGAGGATCCAATGCAGGGGGAGGCCCAGAGGACCAGATTCTGTAACTTATCAATCAGGGTGATAGGAATGATGGTGCTAAATGCTGAGCTATAGTCAACGAACAGCATTGTGACGTAAATGTTTGTATTATCCAGATGAATGTAATGCCATGTGAAGAGCCACTGAGACTGCATCTAACACAGACCTATTGTAGCAATAGGCAAATTGCAGTAGGTCCAGGTCCTTGCTGAGGACAGCAGCTGACACTATTCTTCTTAGGCACTGGTATAATTGTTGCCTTTTCGAAATAGGTGAAGTAGTTCTCACTTCCGACTGTAGCAGTAAGAGGTTGAAAAGTATCCTTGAATTCTCCCACCAGTTGGTTGGTACTTTTTCAGAGCCTTACCAGGTACTCCATCGGGGCCTGCTGCCTTGCGAGGATTGACCCTCCTTGAAGACAGCCTAACATCGGCCTCTGAGACAATCACTGGATCAGCAGGTGCAGCCGGGATCTTCACAGCTGCAATTATATTCTCCCTTTCAAAGCGGGCATAGAAGGCATTGAGCCCACCTGATAGTGAAGCATCGCTGCCATTCATTCTATTGGGTTTTGCTTTGTAGGAAGTAATGTCTTGCAAACCTGTCAGAGTTATCATGCATCCAATGTCACCTCCAACCTTGCTCAGAATTGTCTCTTCGCCCTTGAAATAGCCCTCTGCAAGTCATAACTGGTACAGACCTGGATCACCAGACTTAAATGCCACAAATCTCGGCAGGTGATGTACCTCCTGGTACATCCACAGCTTTTGGTTTGGGCACGTATAGCAAGTTTTCGTAGGCACACACTCATCTACACAGGCTTTAATGGTATCAATAACAACTGTGGCATACTCATCCAGATTCAAAGATGAATCCCTGAATACAGGCCAGTCCACTGATTGAAAGCAGTCCTGTAAGCATTCCTGTGCTTCCCTTGGCCATACCTTCTTGGTCCTCACTTCTGGCGCTACAGTCTTCAATCTCTGCCTCTACTTAGGGAGTAGAAGTACAGCCAGGTAATTAGACTTCCCAAAGTGAGGGTGTAGAATAGCACAGTAAACATTCTTAGTGGTGGTATAACAGTGGTCCAGTGTGCTGTTTCTTCCAGTACTACAAGTGATTTGTTGATGATAATTATTTAGTCATTTTTTTCAGGCTGGCCTAGTTAAAAATCCCCAAAAATGATGAAGATGTCAGAGTATGCTGTTTCATGCATGTTGATCCCATTGCTCACATCATCTAAAGCCTGTTTGACATTGACCTGAGGTGGAACGTACACTGTTACCAACATGATCACAGAAATCTCCTACGGCAGGTCAAATGAATGACATTTATTTAGAGATATTCCAGGTCTGGTAATCAGAATTATATTTGTGCACCAAGGGGAGCTGACCATGAGGCATACACCTCCACCTCTGCTTTTCAGAGACTTGACAGTCCTATCCTGATGGTGTACTGTACAGTGAACCTGTCAGTCTGAATCGTTGTGTCCGGTACAGGAGGAGTTAACCAGGATTCCATGAAACAAAGGATGCAGGCGGTCTTAATGTCCCTCTGATACAGCACTCTAGTTCAGAGATCTTCAATTCCAGCAAGGTAAGTTGGTCTTGGGAGTCTAAAATCCCATTTCCTTAAACAGACTTGTATCCCTGACCTACAGCCATATTTCCTACATTGAATGTGGGAAGTACAGCCACAGTTGGCATTGTTTTCATCGGTTTTAAGCAGTGACAGTTTATTCAACTGCATTAAGACATCTTTATTATCTGTACAGATCTTGGAAGCAGTTGTGATTCTCAGGTGTATCAGGCTAAAACGAGAATATTTAATCATATCTGAGCTCTGCTGCTTGAGATCGCCATTCCATAAGGCGTCAAGTTCAACTGACTGGCCTAATTCACTGGCAATTTTTGAGAAATAAAATACAAATATCATCAATCGAAGGCCTACGTCCAAACTGCAGATGTTTCTGTGCAGCTAATCATCTGTACTTGTGACAGCCAGACTACAACTTCTGGAGCAGTACCAGCTTTTGCACTGAAAATGGCAAGCCTACCTCCAGAATTGGTCGACATTTACTTCAGCCTTACCACTTGTCAAAACTGCTGTAAGACTTTGAGTATCTGTGAGTCACTTCGGCATTCAGAAGCATTGGAAAATTTTCTGAAGCTTTGAAAATTATATTAATTTAAATATATCTAATCATTTGTTTCAAAAACTTAAATTGCCTGAAACATTCCCATCTGTTTCAAAATGGGTGAGTTTGTGAAACATGAACCACACATAAAAAATGCCGGTGAACGCAGCAGGCCAGGCAGCATCTATGGGAAGAGGTACAGTCCACGTTTTGGGCCGAGACCCTTCGTCAGGACTAACTGAAAGAAGAGCTAGTAAGAGATTTGAAAGTGGGAGGGGGAGGGGGAGATCCGAAATGATGGGAGAAGACAGGAGGGGGAGGGATGGAGCTAAGAGCTGGAAAGTTGATAGGCAAAAGGGATATGAGAGGATCATGGGACAGGAGGCCTAGGGAGAAAGAAAGAGGGAGGGGGGAAGCCCAGAGGATGGGCAAGGAGTATAGTGAGAGGGACAGAGGGAGAAAAAGGAGAGAGAGAAAGAAAAAAAACTAATAATAATATTAATAAATAAATAACGGAAGTGGTACGAAGGGGAGGTGGGGCAGTTTTAGGAAGCTAAGCAAATGCTGAAAGGAGTTTTTCCATCAGCACATAGTTAGAAATGATAGGACCTTGGATCTTTCCTGAAGCTTAAGACCTGAAAATTCTCATGGGTGAGTGCCAGACTGTCAAGGTACCTTTGTCACGTTAGAAAGTTATGTACTACTCCTGTAGAAACTTCTCTTAATAGAAAATTCTGTAGCAGCAGAATGTCTAGTGTTTCAATAATTCATTACTATCCTCTAATGGTAATAACCTGCATTTCTATCTAAAGGCAACTACCATTGTAAACTTTTTTTATAGTTTACATGTGGCATCACTGGCAAGGCCAGCATTAAACAGGCATTCATTATTTGTTTTTAATAAGATTGAGGTAAAGCCCCATTTTAAATTCCCGCAATATTTATGTGGAAGACATCACCACATTGCAAGCCAAGTTTAAGCTGAGTTATTTTGAAGCTGCAATGATACATTTCCTGGCCAGATGTGCATTTGACTTGAAGTTGAGTCAGTGGTAAAGAAGGCAATTGCAATGTTAGCATTCACCTCGAGAGGATTAGTATATAAAAGGATGTAATGCTGAGGTTTTAAAAGGCATTGGTTGGACTGCACAGAATACTGTGAGCAGTTTTGGACCTCTTATCAGAGAAAGGATGTACTGGCATTGGAGGGGGTCCAGAAAAGGTTCATGAGAATAATCCTCGGAATGAAAGGGTTAACATATGAAGAGCATTTGATGGCTCTGGGCCTGTACACAATGGAGCTTAGAAGAATGAAACCTATCAAATGCAGTACGGCCTAAATAAAGTGAATGTGAAGAGGATGTTTCCTATTGTGGGTGAGTCTAGGACCAGAGACTACAGCCTCAAAATTGAAGGGTGTCCCTTTACAACAGGGATGAGGAGGAATCTCTTTAAGCAGAAGCCAGTGAATCACAGCAATTCACTGCAACAGATGGCTGTGAAGGCCAAGCCATTGGGTATATTTAAAGTGCAAGTTGATAGATTTTTGATTAGTGCAGGAGGGAGATTGTGGTTGAGGGGATAATAAATCAGGCTTGTTGGAATGGAATGGCAAAGCAGACTCAATGGGTCAAATAGCCCAATTCTGTTCCTGTCTTATGGTCTTATTGTGATCTTGCACCTCATCATTTACCTGCACTGCATTTTTTTCCAGTAGCTTTTACACTTTATTTTACTTTAGTCAAGCTCATTGTACTGTGTAATGATTTGATCTGTATGAACAGCAAGTCAAGCTTTTCACTGTATCTAGGCACATGTGATAATAATAAACCAACACCAATAAAGCTATAATCAATTAACCTGTAATGACCAAAGGTGAAAAGTTCCGGAAACTTATGAGATCAAAAGAAAGCTATTCATCCCAAACTGCAGATTAAATATCTCCACTTTAAAGCCTAATTATTGCCCAGTTATTGAAATTTGCCCTTTAATAGACCGCTTATAACTTGGAGTACCTAATACTTTTTACAGAAGCTATTCTAAAAGTTATCATATTATAATCAAAGTTTCCTAGATATCCTCCACTGCAAATGAGCTATAGTACTTGGCTTGGTTCAGCTTCTGTAGCTGACTTCCAGTAAAGCCAGCTGCCTTGTTGGGCCAGGAACTTACTAATCAAGAAAGTTATCATGTATAGTGACTCCTATGTCCTTGCC